>NC_056524.1:122357793-122470315 GCF_019175285.1 Sceloporus undulatus
ATTATTATTATTATTATTATTATTATTATTATTATTATTATTATTATTAATATTATTTTGAGGAAGGAGCAAGCTTGTTTTCTGCTACTCCAGAGACTAGAATGCAGAACTATGGATGCAAACTGCAAGAAAAAAAAGATTCTACCTCAACACTAGGAGGAACTTTCTAACAGTATGGGCTGTTCGACAGTGGAACACACTCCTTCGGAGTGTAGTGGAGTCTCCTTCCTTGGAGGTCTTTAAGCAGAGGCTGGACGGCTATCTGTCGGGGATGTTTGATTGGGAGTTCCTGCATGGCAGGGGGGGTTGGACTGGATGGCCCTTGTGGTCTCTTCCAACTCTGTGATTCTATGATCCATTGCCTACTCAGAAAGCCCCTGACCCTGGATGATGTTCATTTGCATGTGCTGAGTTTTGATTTTGGTGTTTTTCAGGACTGGTAGCCAAACTTTGGCCTGGTACAGACCAGTAAAAAGAGCTGGCTTCCAGCAGCTTGGTGATGTGGTGTACATAAGCCACATGCCCTTTATGCTGGATCCTGGAAACATGCTGTGAAGCCACCTCAAGCAAACAAATGGCAGTGGTATTGCAGCATTTTGGCAGCATGGCATTTAGACACCACACGCCACTGAAACTCAGAAAAACTGCTGCTGCCACAGCAAAGGCACCTTTTTCCCAGTGCAAAAAGGAGTGACTTTCTGCCACTTCTTTTTGCACCTGGAAATTACTGGGTTAGACGTGTGGTGTGCTGTTGCCGCAGCCCCAACCCGGTGCTCAAAGGGGCAGCAACAAGCCACCCCTTTACTGCCATCTGTTTTCATTCCTTGTTTACTTTAAGGGTTTCTTCTTTCCTGTCAAAGTTGTCCAGGTGTTTGTGGATTCCAGTGGCCTCCCTGTGCATTCTGACCTATAGCTGTTGACATGGCCCAAAATTTCAGTGTTTTCAAATAGCATTTTATGCTCAGTTTTGATTATTACATGTTCTGTTACTGCTGATTTTTCTGGCTGGCCCAGTCTTCAGTGTGTCTCATGTTCCTTGATTCATGTTTGAACACTGCATTTGGTTGTCTCTATGTAGACCTGTCCACAGCTGCATGGTATGCAGTAGACCCTTGTGGCCGTGAGAGGGTCTCTCCTATCCTTCACTGAGCACAGCATTTGCAGGATTTTCTTGGTAGGTCTGTAAATCATTTGGAGGTTATGTTTCCTCATCAGTTTCCCTATTTTGTCTGTGACTCCTCTGATGTATGGCAAAAATACTTTCCTTTCGGGTGGTTGTTTGTTTTTGCTCTTTCTGGGTCTGGCAGCACTAACCATTAGCTTGTAGAGCCCAGTATAGATGCTTCGATATATTCCACTGACTTCCATGCCAGCATTCTCTGAAGATGCCAGCCACAGATGCTGGTGAAACATCAGGAATAAACTATTCCACAACACAGCCACATAGCCCCAAAAACTTACAAAAAACTATCATCATTTATATGTTTATTATCTAAAAAAGTTTCCTGAGGTAGTGATATTTGACTCAGTCAACACTCTTCTACCCTAAATCATATATTAATAGCAAGTCATGTTTGATCTCAAATAATATCTAATCCAAAACCATATTTTAATTCTTCCAAAAGCACGATAGTCTGTCATCAGCACATGGGGAGCGGAGAAAAAAGCAGGCATATCTCACTCAATATACTTAGAAGAGTAAATCCAGCTTCATCTTTTCAAATGTCTGTTCCACTGAGGTGTCCGACAGTGTGATCTAAACTCTCAACAATATTAATTTAGATACATGAAACCAGTATCAAATATATTGTAGTAGTAGTAGTAGTAGTTACTATTTTAAAACACTTTATGATTCTATTGGCTACCATACAAGACATTCAAATTGTTGTCTGTTATAGTAGCACAGTGCAGAACATATGATGATTTAAAATCAACTAATTTCTTGTGATGGAAAGAGCACACAATCTGGGCTTCCACAGACAAACAAGTCAGTGTACTTCTCCTGAGTCAATGCATATTATCATTCTTCTTAGACGATTGCCTCATCTATGTTTTTCCCATATGGTCCGCTGCACACAGCATATAACTTTATTCATTTATTTAATTTACTACAACATAGGAAAGTTACCTTGGGGTATTTCAGGAACTGTAGTCCAAAATAGTAGTCTAAGCTTTGTGATATACTGCTTTTAGCAAGATTGGCTCCCAAAGCCATCTACAAAAAAGATAAATGATGGATTTTACAGCAGTCTGAGCAGGGGTTATCGCGGGACTCAAGCAGTAGCTTATGATAAGATTGCCAGTCCACAGAAACAACTGATTATCACCTTCTGGTCCCTAGTAGGTTTAGGTTCTAAACTACTCTTCCTAGAGAAGGAATGGGAAGAGCTGCACAGAGATTATGGACCTGTCTAATCAGAAATATAATTTGTTTATTTAAGGTGTATCTTACCTAAAGTGGTTTACAATATAAAGCATAGATTATGATGTTGTGTATAACAATTGAATCCATATTAGGATATTCTGCATTGATCAGTACTTCAGACAATGCTTTTTGATCGAAATTTTTGGGAATCACTGCTTTCAATTCCTTGCTGGAAAATGGGGTCAGTATCACGGTGTCTTTCACACACACACACACACACACACACACACACCAAAGATCAGCACAAAGTTTCTTATTTCTCATCATTCTCCTAATTTGGTAACACAGAACTTTATCGCACTGCGTTCCTTCCACCCGTTCTGAGAACGGAACGGAAGGAGCAGGGCCGAGTGTGGAACGAGTGGGGGACGGATTTTACCGCACGCATCCGTCCCTCATTCGTTCCGTTCCCCCTCTCTTCCGTTCTTAATCCGTTCCAGAGGGGGAAATTTTTGAGAACTGTTCTGAACAGTTCTCAAAAAGCGTCCCCTCTGGAACGGAAGGGGCAGGGAAGAGAGGGGGAACGGAACGAGTGAGGGACGGGTGTGTGCGGTAAAATCCGTCCCCCACTCATTTCCGTTTCCTGCTGGGCCGGGCCGAGAACCCGGTGCGATAAACTCCACAGTGTCAGTTCTTTGTCCCAAACTTGATTGCCCAAACATTCCCTCTGCCACCATTTGGACTGTTTCATGTCTTTCTTCCATCATCACCTTTCTCAACCCTGGTTCCAGGATCTTCTTTTTAACATATCTGAAGAGCTACCAATAAATTTTGCTGGCCATCATTAGAAGTCTAGTGTTTCTTCTGCTGACCTTTTGTTCTTTCCTGTACTTGAAAATGTCCTTATTAATCACAACCTCTTGTGTAATCTTCCTTTCACTCTCCACCTTTGCCTTTCTTATCATTTTTTACACTTCACTTCATTCTGTAATCTTTCTAGCTTTTCTTGGTGTTTCATGTGTTACAACTCTCACATAATAGCCCTTTCTTTCCTGATATACTTTTAACTATATTAACCTCTTATTCTTAAGTGATTCCATGTTGGCACTTCAGTCATAATTTTACTTAATTTTTAACCCTCCCTGTCTTCTCATGTTCTGCGGTGATTACTTTTATGTGCTTTATTTCAATGTTTTTTCCAAGACTGAAATCTAGGCTTCTTGAATTTCAGAGAGCCAGTTCAGCCAGTTCACCTCTAACTGGATTCATTACAACCAGCAAATGAAGCAGCTCTCACATAAAACTACGAAAGGATTCTGTTCCTTTGTATGCCTTTGCTCCTTCTGGATAAAATCAACTGGGGGCTTCTGTAAGTGTACTGCAATGAAAAGTCTGACATTATCTTCACTAGATTTCCCCCAACATGACTGAAAATGAAAAGAATCTATCATTTTCAGGAGAATGTCCACTAGTTTCTTGGCAAAACGATGCCACCTTTAATAATAGTTACTATAATGAACCTACTTTTTTGGAGATGTTCCATTCGGTTTTTGTGTGAAGAATGTAATTCAAGCTACATCAAGAGTTCAACTTTCTATTAGTCTGACTCTATCATTTCAGCCTTACTTTAGGGTTAAATTTTATATTGGTCTTCAATCAGATTCTTGTGACTAATGCAAGTTTTTGAAACTAATTGGCTTTTATGAGCCCCTTCATCCTTTGCAATTCTCTAATGCAAGTAAATTCCAATTTACAAATACTGGAGAATATATCCTTCATTAGAACTACCAAAACTAGGAAAGCTAACAAAAAGGTGTCTGCTTGTTCCCATGTGTAAAAAGAAAATTAAAAAAATTATATGCCATGGCCAACCTAGAGATGAATGGATTAGTCTGTTTTAGATCCATCCTGAATGACTCACACTCAGTCCTGTTTCAACATTAATGTACAGCTTTTTTTATTTAAAAGGTCAAAAAAGTATAAATGCATGTTCTTTTAAATATATATTTTGAACAATTTTAGATCAAAATGAACATAAATATATTTCATTTAAACAGAAAGTATGCATTGTCCAAAACATACCTTGTACTTTTTTTTTGAGATAAGAATGCATTGCAAAATTGGGAAAGTGCAAAATCTGAAGGTTAATCACATTCCAATCCACACATAAGTCTGAGAGGTGGAACAGGTCAGTTCACATCAGAATTTGCAAAGACTGAATTCCTCAAGCACACTCAATCCAAGAAATATATGTAACATTTATAGGAGCCTGCTTTCTTTCAAGAAGAAATCTGTAAAAATAAAGTCTGATATCATGTTCTGATCTTCAAGATTCACACTGACACTGAATGATGTCCCTTGCTAGATAAAATACAGTGACTGGGGTTTTAAAAAGACAGATATGCATGCTGAAGAAAATTGTATTTGAAGCTAGAGCTCTGTTCATTCTCCTTAGTTTCAGTGCAGCCATTCCTACTGCTAAAGTGCCAAGCTACTTTTAATGCAAGTAGTGGCTTCTTTCTTTAGCAGTGGGAATGAAACAAAGCTTGGAAGTAATGTATTAAAAGTAATCGTGTTATTTGTAACATTACATTTTTCTGGCCATGCCAGCTAAAGAATTCTGAGAGTTGTACTCCAAAAAGATAACTTTACCTAACTCTCAATCAGATTCTTGTGACTAATGCAAGTTTTTGAAACTAATTGGCTTTTATGAGCCCCTTCATCCTTTGTGACTATTAGCTTAGCAGTTATAGAGGTCAGGGGCAACCTTTTGTTGGTAGAGATGACCTATAGAGTGGAGGCTCTGTTGGAAAGCTCATGCTGGATCTGTTCCTGCTAGGAATGCAACATTGAGGGTCTCAAACTGGAGTGTTCCAAAGACAGGGAGAGGGGCCAGAGACAGCCAAGAATATCAACCACCAAATGTAAAGCATAAAATATCTCCAACTTTATTGCTCTTGTATTACACCTATTTTTAATTCACCACCTTGTTTTACCACTAGGGATACTGACTGTGATGGCTGAGAATACTGGTTATATGTTTAGTCAGAAAGTGACAGTATGTGACTACTTAGATGTTTTCAGTTTAATGGCTTTTCAGAATTAGAGACTGAATATACAATGCTTTGATCCTCACTTGTGTTCATTTTAGTTATGTTGGGGTTGATTTGAAGGTAAGAAATGCCACCATTCATAGCATTCAATGCTTTTCTTCCCTATCTCCTCCCTGCATCATTAACAAGTAGTTATTTGGATTTTGTTAATAGTCCCTTCTTGCATTTTGTCCCTGAAGTCTTACATATCTGCCTATGAAAAGGGGAAGGAAATGGGTTTCTTTTTACTCAGAAAGGACTTATTCAGAGCAAGCAGTTTTGGCCATTCTGTACTCAGTGCTAATATATAATTATAGATCTTCCAGTATCCATGGCAGCATAGTACAGGATGTGGCCTTTCTAAGACAGAACTACTCACTTTTTTTCTTCCAAGGGAGGATTATGGGAAGTTAAATCTCTAGAATCACTTTCTTGGCATCTCATTCCTTAGAGGCTTCATAAATTGCAGAAGTCAGATTATTCTCTGAAATATGTTCACGCAGCTACTCATCATAGTCACAGCTGACATAAAAGGTGCAGTTATCTGTTAAGATGCATATTTCTGTCACGGCTTTCTTTTTTAGGATTAGTATATTAATTGTTACTTTATCACATATGTCTCCCACCTTGGTCTCTGATATGAAAACAAAATAGCCAAATGAAATCATTGATCACTTGCTTCTCGCGATGTTAAAAACCTTAAAACAAAAGTTTGGCGTGGGAAAAGATGAACAAAAAGACAACCTATGGTATTTTCTTGTAAAAATCTCTTTTTGAAAGCTGCTTTTATCGTTTTAATTAAACTTTTCCAGGCAAACTGAGATTCAAACTTATAATCAGCTAGCAGAGCCAGTTCAGTATATATTGCTGCCTGAGGCAAAGTACTAGGTGCTGCTTTCTGCATTCCAGGTTGAGAAGTTGGCCTGACTAAGCACTGAATCAACTCTTTAGTTAAATACTAATCTTCACCCTGTAGTGTAAAGAGCCAGTTTAAATTGTGGCCTGTAGCATGTATAAATCTTATCTCCATCATTTCAGCTCTGTCCCCTGATCCTTGGCATTACTTTGCCTCATGGTAGGACCTCCTTGTAGGGTTAGCGCCAAAAGAAAATTAGACTTTCTAGTATAACTATGGAAGAATACACATGAAGACATTCTGTTACCTGAGGAAGAGTGGATACTGAGACTACTACCTGCCAGCTGCCAGAGGTTAGATCAGGACTGTGTCAAATAACAGGGCCAGCCATGCAAAAGAATAAACAAATATGTTCAAGTACAAAATATGAAGGAGACTACGACTGTTGCTAAAAGTCCCTCCCTTACTGTGATATACCACTTCCCAAAATACATGGGTGATCATTTAGCTATCATCATGTTTTGTAACAGCTTATAACTTTAGAAACCATTCATAAGAATGCTGCAGTTTCTCAAGAGTGGGAAACATATTACAACAAGTTTCAAATAAGAACATGATGATTATTCTGTGCTATTTTTCCTTCGATGGATTTATATCTTTTGATTGGCACACTTGAAGAAATTCATAACAAAAAATAAAGGAGGGAAATGATTAAGAAGGAGGTAGCAAGGAAGTGAAAACATAAATACGACTTGTCTGATTAATTTTTGTCCATATTAAGTGCTGAAGCTGAAAAAAGTAAACTTTGCCATTCTTCAGTCTGATTGTAATGTTCTGTGCAAAGCCATAAAGCAGAAAGTAAGGCATTACGAGTAAGAAATTAATCTAGAAAATATATTGCACATGCAGAGGAACAAAAAGACAGATAGCCTGTCACTTAACCCACTTCAAAAAGGTCTCCATCAGGAGCCATATACAACACAAATGGCAGGAATTCATGTCAAGCTATCAGTTGGAATATATTTTAAAGAGTTATAATGAAGTAACCATCATGCATCTTTATAGTGCCATAAAGTTTGTGCAAAAATATATTTTGTGTTTAAAATCTAATTTTGTGTTTAAAATCTAATAGTCTGATACAGATCTACAACACAAAATCATTATTGGCAGTGAGCAGCTGTCCACATAGAATTATTGCCTCTTTGGACCTCCCTAAGGGGTTCAACAGACGGGCAGCCTGCAGCCGCCCATTTTTGCCCCGGATCATTGCCGTGGCAACCAGATGCCATGGCAATGATCCACTCCCTCTCAGGAACAAGCTTTTGGCAGCTTCTTGGAAGGGGTGCCATTATGGTGCTCATGCGCCATGATGACACCCCTTGTGTGGACCACGTTTGGGTGCTCTGATGCCCATGCGTCATCATGGTGCACCCCGTGTCGATGGGTGCATGCCAACATGGCACACAGCACACGGATGGCGAAAGTAGGGCTGGGCATGTGTGAATACCTTGCCCTACTGAGCCCTACTTTTGGCCCCAGGCCAGTGCAAAGTGCTGGTCTGTTTAGGGCCTAACTATCCAATAAATGTGGAGAATAATTACTGCATGTATAGACAATATTGTATTACTTATTATGTGAAGGCCCTCAAATTAATATTGTTGTGTTACTTGTTGGAAACTGACTTGAAATTAGGCTGCATCAATAGAAGAATAGTGTCTAGATCAGGGGAAGTAATAGTGCCACTCTATTCTGCTTTGGTCAGGCCTCACTAGAATACTGTGTCGAGTTCTGGGCACCACAATTCAAAAAGGATGTTGAGAAACTGAATTGTGTCCAAAGGAGGGTGACCAGAATGGTGAAGGGTCTAGAAACTATGCCTTATGAGGAGAGACTCGGGGAGCTGGGTATGTTTAGCCTTGCGAAGAGATGGTTAAGAGGTGATATGATAGTCTTGTTTATTTGAAGGGATGTCATATTGAGGATGAAGCAAGGTTGTTTTCTGCTGCTCCAGAGAATAGGACCCGGAACAATGGATGTAAGCTACAGGAAAAGAAATTCCACCTGATTATTAGGAGGAACTTCCTGACATTAAGAGCTGTTAGACAGTGGAACACATTCCCTCAGAGTGTGGTGGAGTCTCCTTCCTTGGAAGTCTTTAAGCAGAGGCTGGGTGGCCATCTCTCAGGGATGCTTTGATTGTGAGTTCATGCATGGCAAGGAGTTGGACTGGATGGCCATTGTGGTCTCTTCCAACTCTATGATTCTATGAAATTGGTAGTTAATCCTTAACTGAAGCTAAATTATATATAACAAGCTATTGGTGAAAAAAGAGCCAGCATGGCATAGTGGTTTGAGTGTTGGGCTATAATTCTGGAGACCATGGTTCGATTCTTTGCTTGGCCATGCAACCCGCTTGGTGGCCTTGGGCAAGTCACATGCTCTTATCCTCAGGGGAAGACAATGGCAAATATCCTCTGAAGAAACTTACCAAGAAAAAGTCATGATAGGATCACCTTAGTGTTGCCATAAGTCTGAAATGACTTCAAGGTACACAACAACAACAACAACAACAACATTGGTCCAAAACTGACACTCCTTTACTGCAAGATTGGTATCTAAGGCTTGAAACAGATGGGCCAAATAGAATGGCTTTTGACTGCTCAGGGGCATGGTGTTTAGATGACACAGACCCCTGATACAGCCAGAAGCCACTCAGAGGCTGCCTAGGGTGGCCCCAAGCCACCAGCAAATGGAACGGATTTAATCTGCTCCTGTTGATGCCTCATTTCAGATCATAGCAATAGCCTGCTCATTTTGGCCTGTCTGCTTCACCCCTAAGAGCATAGAACATTAGCTTCATGTCCAAAATATTTTACAGGGTAGGGGGATCAAATTATAAAGTATAAAAATAAGTATTGCATTTTCACACTGTAAAACAAGATTTGTTGTTTTCCACCCACTTACTTTGCACAAACAATGAGGTCAAATCCTTCATCTTTTGTCAATCATATTTATATATTTCTCTTGGTATTTGAAAATGGTCCTATGTGCACTTTTCTTTTCTTTTGTTTTTTAAAAAATCAAAATTTAAAGAATTGTCTAGAATGTTCTGTAACATTCCTTGATAAATAAAAATATTGAATCACTGTGATGATTTAAAAAAAACCTTTTGAATTATGAGTACCATTGATTCCTCAAGCAATAGTCTTCAATTTAGAAGCTGGAAGGAATTTTCAGAACTACAAGAATCAAAGGGTTGTTTATTCTTATTTTTCTACATAGGTACCAATAATGTTTCCCTTCAGCGGCTTGTTCAAGTGGGGCTTCAAAATACCTGAAACCTGACCGGGAACCAGGAGGAACCAGGCTATGGGTCCTTCTTGCTGCAGCTCATTGGCAAGAATAGTCTAGATTAACATTTCTTAAATGCCTAAGACTCATTGGATTTAATGGTATACATTAATTTTAGCTAACATAATTTTAGCTATCCCGTCCCCCAGACTGGGACGTGTTCTTTTCACTTTCTCTTTTCTTGATAGAGACATGCTCAAGCTCAGTTAAATCTCCAGTTCACAATTTAGCAATTTCATTATATAGTTTAATATTGTCTTGACAAGCACAAATGTCAGATCTCAAAGCATTATGATACTGCCTAGAACAAAGCACATTTGTTTAGCTGTCAAGCCCATTGATGGTCTCTATAAATGCAAGTTAATTTTTTAAAAGAAAAAGAAAAAGGAAGAATAGTGTTTAAGCATTTGTTATAATCATTCTGCTCATAAACCTCTTAGCTTTTTAGTCTTACATAATGTATATTCAAGAACGTTTGTGACTGCAGTGAGACACAATGCAATAAAATATGTATATCAGTTTTATTCTGTTAAAGTAGCAGAATGAGAACCTCTGAAGCCTGGCGGAGAGTGCAGGAATCTTAATTGCATATTTAATTAGTGATTGGGAGAGCTGGTGATTGACATTATGGAACCTCTTGAGTCCTAACAAATCATTTGGTTTTCTCCCCAAATTTACCTTGGGTTGAGCACTGCAAGCTATAATTCTGTCCTCATTTTCGCTGCTATCACTTCAAAAGGACAGCAGCAAGCATTATTTCATTGAAAGGGAAGACCAAAGTGCCAGGACAATTGAAGTAGTATTGACTTTTGGGTAAACATGAAAACTTCAAAACAGCAAGCTTTGAAGTCTCTCACAATTTATTGTTTGCTGACTAGCTGGCTGGCAGTGGAGGAAGATTACAGAAAGAAAGAAGAGAAGGGTTATGTTTGGCTGCTACAAATACATAATTTACAAAAGCTACAATTTATTCAGCAAGCAGGAGCTGAGTGGAAATATACGCATAAACCTTTCCCTTTACATCCACGGTAAAACAACACTGTTGACAACAATGTACTGTGCTGTTTGGAGGCTTTGCTCTATAGCTTGAAGAAAATTTAACCAGCCCAGTATGTCTCCTGCCACTGTTGAACTGTCCCTTTTGCAAGGCTGCTTGACACAAAGACTTGCTTGGAACAGCATGTTGCCTCAGAAGCAGAAGATTCCCTGGAGGTACTCTCTTTCTCAAGCTAACACTAAGCTAAAACTAACACTGTTTCCACTCTTGGTCTTGAACCTATGCACACTTTTTTTGTGGATGGATAAATACATTCCTGTGAGATAAAATACAATCTCCAAAACTCAACATTACATCTTCTAAGTGATTTTTTTTTTATTGGAAGAAAATATAAGCATATTTTACATGGGGGTGGGGTGGTAGAAAACTATGCTAGTGCAGATACATATGTTTCTATATTAGGGATGGAAGTAGAATCTATTGGGGTGACATTTCTCTGTGCAGGTTTTTTTTTAACCTCCTGACAGTAATGTATTAAAGTCTTTTAGTCCAAGTCTCAAGTAAGGTCTCAAGTCTCTACCTTCATGGCTCAAATCGAGTCTCAATTCTTTGCAGGATTCTTTAAAGTCAAGTCTCAAGTCTGGGAGCCAATTTTAACAGAAAAAAGGAGGTTATGCATGTTTCTCAGAGGGGAACAACAAACATGTTGAGCTGGAGGTTGCGGTCTATCCAACAGCTTGTCTCTAATGTACATTACAGAGACTTCTAAATCTATGCATGCATGCTAGAGGGGGCACTCAGTTTGGACATTCTAGGACAAGATCTGCTCTGTTCCACTACCAATCTCAGAAGGCAGTGATGCAGACTCAGGTCGATTGACTTGGACTCAAGTCAGACTCTGGTTGGACTCAAGTCACTTCAATGAATCTATTTGGAATCAACTTGGCAATAAATGACACATTGACTCAACTTGACTTGAGACGTGTATATTTTAGCAACTTACTTGCTGGCATTATTCACATAAAGTAATACCTGCTCCCAGAATGCAGGGCACATTTTTGGAGTGGAACATCAAATGTGTTCAGCCAATGATAGTAAACCTTTTAGAGACTGAATGTCCAAACTGCAACCTAAAACCCATTTATTTATTGCAAAGTGCCAACAGGGCAATTTAACCTGAATACATGGGGGGAGAGGTAGAGGAGAAAGGGGAGGAAGAGGAGGAAGAGGAGGGAGGGAGGACATGACAGTTGAGGGGGAGGAAGAGGCGATGGCAATGACAATGCATGCCCATAGATAGGGCTCTGAGTGCCCCCTCTGGCATGCATGCCATACGTTTGCCACCACTGTGTTAGGCAATGGGCTTATGCTTTCATAAGCTTTTTGAAAAGATTTAGAAGTCTCTAAATAATAAGAGTTGTGGGACCAAAAAACACTGCAAAAATAATCCAGTTTGTGACCACTTTAACTGCTCTGCTCATTGCTAAGGAATTCTGGGAACTGTAGTTTTGCAAGACATTTAGCCTTCTCTGGTGCCACAATAAACTATAATTCCCAGGATTCCCTAGCACTGAGTCAGGGCAGTTCAAACAGTCTCAAACCAGATAATTTCTGCAGTATGTTTTGCACCCTAGTCAAACACTTCTGGAGCTGTTATGAAAGATTGTGTTGAAATGAATGGAAAATTTGTTTACCAACATGTATTCAGCAAGAACATTCCCATTTCTGTTTCCCCATTTCATCTACTGTTGGATTTGTCTCCCTTTAAATGTATTTCATACTTTGGCAGACTTTTTCATTCCTCACAGATACACTTGTCTCCTTTTCAAAGGCATGTTCTTCTATAAACCACTCTGTGCTCACCTTCCCTTTATATTTGTTTTTCTATTTCTTTTGAAAAAGCTCACCCAAAAGACAACTTTCCTAAACACAGAATTGTGGGACCCTTGGGGTAAAGAAATGAAATAGCGTGTATCTAGTTTATCTCAAGCGACTGATAGAAATGAATGAGAGATAAAGTAAGGGGAAGCCATCAAATTATCTATCCCACCATTCCTTTCAAGAAAGATTGTTATCTTCAGACTCCATTTTGTAATGCAATGGGAGGGGGAGAGCTTTCTCATTCAAAACGGGCTGACATTGCTTAAAATATGAATGGTAAACTTGCCCAGAAAAGCAATTATGGTGAAATTGTATACTCAAAACTGAGATCTACAGAACTCAAAGGGACTTATTCCCAAGGACTGTAACCTTAGTTATAATCTTACCTTGTGCTTTTTCTTTGCTTCAGGCTCTTTTTTCCCTGCTTGATGCAAAATCCAAGCTGGGCCAAAAAGTGTCCTTGCAATATTCAAACACTCTACCATGCTGAGTCTCATGAGAAAGGTGGAATGTGCCAAATACAATATAATGAATACAGCCCAATGTATTCTGGATGAATTAACAGGATGAATTCTTAACTGGATGAATTCTGTGAGGCTTATTTTTGAACAGATTTTCCTAGAAGCGATCCATAATACACTGAACTGTAGAGACTGAAACTGCTACCAGAGTCATAACAGCCTAATGTTTGCTTGCACATATACTAGAGACACTGGCGGGATACAGACGGGCAAAAAGGGGTGTGTTCATGACGTCATGAAGGTATAGCCTTCAGACGGCCCTTACCTGAATGCCGCCATGAACACGCTGCCCGCACGCCCCAAGCGGGAAGAAGCAGCATTAAAAAGGTGCTGCTTTTCCCCACTTCTTTTCTATATAGTGTGCAGCTGCGCATCTCCGTCTGTAAGCTGCTGCACCGGTACGCCAGAATTACTACACCGCTAATTTAACTTGCCCATTTAAAAGCTCCGTGTCTGCAGCGTCGCATAATGAGTCGGGGTCCTGGAACATGCGCAGTTTGCAGTCAGGCTTTAATTGCAGCGTCAGCTGCCATGCAGGTGTGGAAGCTGCAGCACAGCTGCAGCGCATTTTAAGACTCGTAACCCTAACCCTAACCCTAACCCTAGAGCTGCATGTACGCATGCGCTGCTAGAATCATGGAAAGTTTAGAATTTAAAGTGCACCCCTACACACATTCCTGCACCATTTTCACCTAACAATAAAAAAACGCTAAAATTTTAAATATTTACATATGTACAAGGGAGGTGATGGGGGATGGCAGGGGGACAACGGTGGCAGCGGCGACAGCTGTGGCTGTGCATTGCAGATTCAGCAAGAGCGCGGGGACCAAAGGAGAGGAGGCATCCATGATGCTGGTGACATTGGCAACGTGCAAGCGGACAAGGATGCCAACACCAGCTGATCACCAGCTGGCAGGAGACCACCTTTGTTCTTGGCCAGGGTGGGGAAAAAGGTTAAAGGGGCTTGGGTGCTTTAAATGTGCACATATGCTTTCCGCCAGCCGGCAAAAGAAAAAAAAAGCCCCGTTTTTGGCCGCCCGTGCGGAAGCTGCCTCTCTCTTTGTGGCATCCTCCGAGGCGGCGGTATGGAAACTGCGGGTCAGAAACGGCCCCAGGTGAGGCGTCTTCACTGCCCCCCATGTGGAAGCCCCATACACCTGAGCCACGCCCCCGGGGCGGGCGGTCTGGAGGCTCCGTATTCAGCAGAATACACCTCCAAGACGTCTTCCCCTGCCCGTCTGTATCCCGCCTATGTCTCATTAAAGTGACCAGTGATTAAGATCTACTTTCAAAGGCTATCAAAATGTTGAGTAAGAAACCACTGAATAAAGAGGAATATAATAAACAATGACTGAAGAACAAAGCTTGGAATCCTTCTGTGATAATGGGCTCTCCCATTATCTGGGCAACACAGCTATATAGTCTCCCTCCAGGTAAACAAAGGGTAATAATAATAATTATTATTATTATTATTATTATTATTATTATTATTATTATTATTATTTATATACCGCTATTCCAAATTCCAAATTCGATCACAGCGGTGTACAGATAAAAGTGATACAAGATAGCAACAACAGGTATCACCAACAACATATTAAAAACATCTCAATACAGCAATAAAACTTATAAACATACAAACTGTTAAAAACACACGAACAGAACTAGCTGGGTAACAATTGCATGTCAGGGGGGGAGAACAGCATAACATCAGAACACATGGGGGAAGGCTTGTCGGAAGAGAAAGGTCTTTAGTTTCTTCCTGAAAAGATCTAGGGAGGTGACGGAGCAGAGCTCGTTGGGAAGGGAGTTCCAGATCTGCGGGGTCGAGATGGAAAATACCCTTTGTGAAGGCGAGGTATATTTCATCTTAGGAACCCTCAACAATTGCTTCCCGACCGATCTGAGAGTGCGGGGCGGATTATATGGAGAGAGGCGGTCCTCCAAGTACCCTGGGCCCAAGCCATTTAGGGCTTTATAGGTAATAACCAACACCTTGTATTGCGCCTGGAAGCGAATAGGCAGCCAATGTAGGTCTTCAAAAATAGGTGTTATATGGCTAGTCCTGGAACAACCAGTGACCAACCTTGCTGCCATATTCTGTACTAATTTAAGCTTCTGGGTATGGTACAAGGGTTGCCTCATGTAGAGCGCATTACAGAAATCCAACCGAGAGGTTACCAGAGCATGTACAACCGTTTCAAGGTCCCCCTGGTCCAGGTAGGGTCGCAGCTGGTGTATCAGCCAAAGCTGGTAACAGGTGCTCTTGACCGTCGCATCCATCTGAGACGTCAGGTGAAGCAACGAGTCCAGAAGCACCCCAGACTGCGAACAGAGTCCTTCAAGGGGAGCGTGACCCCATTCAGGACAGGTGGACAAATTTCCTTTCCTGGGCCAGGAGAACCTATCATGAGTACTTTCATTTTCTCTGGATTCAGACTGAGTCTGTTTTCCCTCATCCAGCCCATTACCGACTCTAAGCAGGCATTTAGAGGAGAGCTGCCATCCCTAGTCACTGCATCAGTCGGAGACACAAAGAAGCATATTTGGGTGTCATCAGCATACTGATAACACTGCGTCCCATGTCTCCGGATGATCTCTCCCAGTGGTTTCATGTAAATAGCATGGGGGACAATGGCTCCTTGAGGGACACCAGATGTAAGCGCCCTCTTATCGGAGCAAACGTCCCCCAGCTGCACCATCTGGAATCTACCTGAGAGGTAGGAACGGAACCACTGGAGCACAGTGCCCCCGATGGCTAACTCTCTCAGGCATTCCAGAAGGATACCATGGTCAATGGTATAGAAAGCCGCTGAGATGTTCAAAAGCACTAACAGGACACGCTACCCCTGTCCATGCTCAGACGGAGATCATCGACTAAGGTGACCATGGCAGTCTCAACTCCATAGCCCACCCGGAAGCCGGTTTGAAATGGGTCTAGAAAATCCATATCATCCAAGATAGATTGAAGCTGGAAAGCAACTGCTCTATCACCTTTCCCAAAAAAAGCAGCAGCGAAACAGGTGTGTGATGGGGTTACATTGCATTTATTGGGGTCAGTGTCACAGAGACTATGAAAAACAATGGCCAGTGGGAAGGGCATGTGTATAGAAATTTGAACCTTTGTGGACATTCCCAGCAGAGGTTATAAAAAGCCTCAAGTGACCATGAGGCAGCAGACAGGAATAAAGTGTCATTTGGGACTGGCGACTTCTCTTCAACTGAGAGGGAACTAGGTGAGACTGGACAAAGGTGTCCACACTCCTAGATACCCCATGAATATCCAGGACTCAAAATCACATTGGTATAGTCAGTAGATTAAATAAATGATTTAGATAGACATGTCAGGGCTTATGTTTATTTTTGTGATTTTGGCAGACTATGACCTAGACTACTTTGTAACTGTGTAACTTCTTCTAAGCATGCCTGAAAAGAGGGGAGGGGTCCATGTAAGAGGTAGCCTACTGTTAGTGTAGAATACTGTTTAGAATAAAACTTCCTTTACAGACACCCACTCTTCCATGCCCTTCAACATATTGGCTCCATTTCATCTCTCACAAGGGTGTGGGGAGGAAAACCTCAGATGTGGAAAGTGCATGTTGAACCCAAAGTAACTTCCTACTAGAAAAAAATGGGGTCCTAAAATCAGTGGATATGCAGAGGTTGCTGAGTTGGCCATTTAGCAAATTCAAATAAAAACCCAGCAATTAGTGATACCTTTATTGGCCAATTGAAATGCACAATATACTGTACTTGTTGCAAGCTTTCAAAGCTTCACTAGCTTCTTCATCAGGCAAGATGTTTGGTTTGTAACATCTCACCTGATGAAGAAGCCAGTAGAGCTTTGAAAGTTTCAACCAGTATATTGCACATTTTGGTTAGCAAATAAGGGTATCACTGGCCCCATACAGAAAGGCCAAAATAAAACTGCTTTGGTCACTTTGGAGATATGCTGTTTAAATGATGCATGCATACTAAGAGTCCGGAAACTGCGCCAAAGCTGTGCTCCAGTCCTTAGGACTGGATCGTGGCTTTGGTGTGGCTTTCAGACTCTTAGTACGCATGCATCATTTAAACAGCATACCTCCAAAGTGACCGAAGTAGCTTTATTTTGGCCTGTCTGTACTTGACCACTGTTTGGTGGATTTCTGTTAAAATCAGTGGGTGATGTCAGCTCATCTAGATGCCCTCAGGGATACCAACCTCTTAGCAGAAGCAGGAAGAGACGTGCAATGCATGACACCTTCTTTTCACACCGAATGAAACTAATTACTACAATGAAATCATTTTCAAGACTAATCTGCAAAGTGATCCTTGATTTTTCCTTGCAAACCTGTCTTAGGAGAAGGTGATTGGCAGGAAAAGGGGGGGGGGCAGAGGGAGATATATTCAAACATTTCAGAGCACCTCTTCTCACTGGCAGGACTTAACAGTTAAATGAGTTTCATATCACTGTAACAGTCACAGTTTCAACATAAGGAATCTTGAGATTTGCAAAGAACTCTAGTCCGCTCCTCTGTCGTGCCAATCCTTGGCACACAAGGTGGATCACAAGATCAAAATAGAAATAAGATTAACATGGTTGTAATGTTAAGACACAATTAAAACACTATTGATTAAGTAGCAATTTAAAGTAATTCTCTAAAAAAAATTCCACACCAATATGCTACAAGTCAATTCCTCAATATCAAGTCTGTTGCAAAAAGTATGTATGATTAACACTATTATTACCTGCAGAAAAAAACAGGGAAAGGGCCAGACTAGCCTCACTCAATACAGAACTGAACAGCCTGGGAGCAGGTAATGAGAAGGTCCTCTCTTATCCACAGGAAGATATTCCTCTGATGGTGGCAGAGAAATGGACCTTTTTGAAGAACTCAGCCTAGGCAAGCTCTTAGGGAAGAATATTTTCTTTCAGACCTAAGCTGCATTGGACTGTCATCGTACTTTTAGTAATGTACAAATGACTTTATAAGTGTGCCCACATTTTTAAGTCCTCAACTGCAGCGTCATTCAGCATAGCTTTCAAACTGTTTTTTGTTTTGTTTTGTTTTGTTACAATTCTAGATGAATTGTAATGCTGCTCAAAACTCAGATCTGTGAGTTCTCTAACATTTTGCTGGGTTTTAGTCTTTGCCGTTACTTTGGCATATTATAATCTTGATTACATGGGCCATGCTGAAAAGGTTAGTGGATATGGGGGATTATACTTCAGTGCAGGAAAATCACTTTTCCATTAAATAATGCAAACATCAGTGACTGTAGTTAGGCCAGCTCTAGGTTTTACTTTTTAACATCCAGGAAGAGAAGGAGGAAAAGTCAGACCTATCTCCTTTTCTCCTTTATCATAGTAAATGGTCTTTATTTTCTTCTCAACTTTATAGTCTTTAAAATCTTTACTGCTAAATGTCTATATATATAAAATTTATTCGGTCATTGACCAGCTAGTTGCTAAATGTCTATTGCTGCCTACAAATAATAAAAGGAGCACTGCTAGGAGATCCTGTTCCACCTTGGTTTGAATTGAAGTGAAGATATATTTTTTTCTTCAGGGAAGAGCACATGGATATTGATGAACTTAGTTTTAGGGAAACTAAGTTCTGTAGTGATGACCAGCTTCAGCTTCCAATGCAAAATAAAGGGAATACACAGTTTCCTATGAGTCACTTGTAGATTTCATAAGGGTGCTGTGGGGATATCAACAATCTTGTTATTGCTTCAATAAAACAAAAATGGGGCCTCAAGAGACAGTGATTACTTTGTATTCTCAATGAAGGATTTAAATAGTCTCATATATCTATCAGGGTGTCTCATAGATGCATTCCTGCTGGCAATTTTCTCTGCAAAGATAATATCTTGCAACTCATATATGATCAATATTTGTGTGTGTAAAGGGAGGTGGAGGAATAGATAAATAGGAATGGAGAAGGGAAGCATAAAGTACTACTCAGGAGAGAGTTATTTTACAGTTGTGTTTATATTAGCTTTCCATTTAATACTACAGTGACTTGCCTAAAGTATTAGCTGAGGGCTTCAAACTCATTTTCATACGCAAGAGGCATTTTATAAGATAATCTTATGAAATGTATGACATTGTACCTTTCATCACTTTTGTGTTTGGTTAAATCTCCCAAATGTAAAAAAGCTCGCATTTATCCATTTTATGTTTTCCACATGGTGAAAATGGTGTTAAGGAGAGACTAACAGAAAATAATGATCAACAGGAAATGTCCACTTTTGAACACCATTATACAATCACAATCTGTTGCAAACTCACTGACTGCTACATGCACTTAAATAGCTCCAGTTTCTACCCTGAACAAACTAACAAATCCATAGTTCACAGCAAATACAATCCATCAATGCAATCACATCTGCTCAGACCCATGAAGCAGGGATGCCAAGCTCATGGAATCACAGCAAGCATTCCTCAAGATATATGTGTTGTTGTTGTTGTGTGCCTTCAAGTCATTTTTGACTTATGGCGATCCTAAGGCATGCCTATCATGAGGTTACATGTGAAGTAAAAAAAAAAAATGAATAAGGCAAGACTTGTATCCAGGACTAGTATATTACAGAATATAATGAAGACAGGAAATGACAGAACCTTGCTATTGATCATGTGCAGCTTCCAGCTGAGACCAGTCAGATGTAGCATCACTGAACTACAGGATATTTTTGGACAGTAACACTACCCCTCTCAAAGGCTCGCAGTGGCAGGCCTTTACTTGCCTACAGATAGCCTCCCAATCCCAAATAGTTACACATTTACAGGAAGATGCATGATAAAGATAAGAAGACAGGTACAAGACCTTGCCATAAACCAAGATGATCTTGTACCTGTCTTCCCATCTGTATCATGCATCATGTGCCTACACATCCACTCAGGAAATGTCATCATCACAGTGAACACATCAATCACAGTATTAGAGGTACTTTCATTTCTTCATCCGCTAATGTAATATATGCCATCTTCTTTCAACAATGCCCTTTAGCACTCTACATTGTGCAAACAGGCCAGTCTCTACATTAGAGGATAAATGGACATGAATCAGATATTAGGAACTGGAATATACAAAAACTAGTTGCAGAACACTTCAGTCTTCCTGGGCATTTCAGGAAAGCATTTCATCTCTGCCCTGGAACAAAGAAACTACAAAGGGAGATTGGAAAGAAAAACAGCTGAACTGGAATATATCTACAAATTCCAGTCGGTCAACAGTGGGATGAACAGAGACAATGGTTTCCTGGCACACTAAATGTATTATAACACTAGTTTAACACCCTGGCATCATGAGGACACTCTTGGACAGTTTATCACTACTGGTTCCCAACCAGCATCACTACACTCTAAAACTCCCTCCATCATTCATTTAGTCATCCATCCACCCACCTCCATGACTTCAAACACCATCTTTCCTCCTGCCTTCATCCCTCTGTGACCATCATTAAAACTGGACCTGTCATGTGGCTATTGATACTGTCTGCTTTTAAAGGTGTGCTCTTAGGCACTAGTTCACTCCATGCATCTGAAGAAGTAGATAAAGGCTATTTTTGTACTGCAGAAATAATGCAGTTTGACATCACTTTAACTCCATGGCTCACTGCCACGGAATCCTGGGATTTGTAGTTTTCTATGGCACCCTAGCTCCCTGACAGAGAAGGCTAAATGTCTCCCAAAACTACAAATCCCAGAATTCCATAGCATTGAGCCATGGCAGTTACCTGCATTATTCCTGCCTAAGTCTATGAAAGCTTACACTACAACTTCTTTCTCTAAGTTGGTCTCAAAGGTGCTGCAAGATCCCTTTGCATATAGAAAATCCAAGGCCATTGTGAATATTTTGATTAGGGTTCTAGTTTCTGTTTGGTTGTACCACACTAATGATTCCTTATATAACAGCAAAAAAGAAAAGTCCCAACTCAATTGCTTTTCTGTATTTCAGAATGTTTGTCTTAGAAATACTGCCATTCCACTCCTCCGGTACCAGAGTGACATCAAAAATTAGGGCTGTGAAAATAAAATTATACAATAATACACAATACATTTTTGAGTTAGATGTCAGTTCTGTATTTTTCAATCATGTGGTCATTAGAAAGTAAATATGAACTTAATTTGCTTTCCCTATTAATAAGGCAGGCTGCTCTGACAAAGTTTGAAAAATATTCTGGGCATATTTATATATTTCCCTTAAAATGTAGTTTGACCCTGAGATTAATTTTCATAGGAAGCCAATATAACAGGGATAGGAAACATGTGTGACCTTCTCTGAGTACCCATTTATATGTGTGTGCATATGTGCATGTGTGTTCCCCTTTCACATCTCCCAAGACTGGCAATGGGACAAAAAAAGAAAAAAAGGAAAGAAAGCACAAAACCCTTCATACGTTTGAAATAAATACACACCTTCAATTAGTGTGGGGAAATGTTTTAGAATGTATACTTTAGAAAAGTCATACAAATATATACAAATGTCCATGCAAGAAAAATGGGGGGTGGACATTTAAAAAAATCTTTTCACCCATTCCTTGGATAGGATAAGAATCCAAGTGAGATTACAAGAGGCACAAAACTAATGAAAGGGACTCTTATACAGTAGGGCAACTATCTTCTCCTGTACTCCATGCAGATCCTGTTTTGATAAATTTGGTCCTGTTAAAGAAATGGGGCTGCCCAACTCACATTGCTCAAACTGGCAGGGGCGGAGGGATGTTCTCCCAGGTCCGTAAGTAGGAGGCCAAGACAGACCCTGTCGAGAGGTCCTTCACGAATTGGATGGCGGGATACTCAGTTTTTGTGGGGTGGTCATGCTGGCTGATCCCGAGCGGGGTTGGCACCTCAAGAAGCACAAAGTCAATGTTCTCAGAGCTCAGGATATTGCTGGGGAGGCGGTGGTCATCGTGTATGACACCAGCTCCACAGGTGTGCATCCCACAGCAGCAACACCAGATGGGATCTCATCAACAACCCCCTAGGTGTGACCATCTGGCTGGTGGTGATGGGCCCCCACATCCGAGATAAGTTGAGTCCTCACAGACTTCCAAATGGGTAAAAAAGATGGACTCTTGCAAACTGTTATATTGGGAGTTCAACTTGGGGAAATGTGTCCGGGCCCACTGCAAGTTTGAGCATTACTGTGAGCTCTGCTGGGGGCCCCATTCTAAGCTGGCATGCTCACGATCGGCTGGTGCCCAGCAACCCTTTCACCAGGGCTGCCCAAATGAGGCAGCTCCTAAAAAGAAGGAAAGGGCTTCCAGCTCTGGATCCAGAGGATTGGGGGGTCTGAAATGAGGCTGCCCGACCATTTTTGAGCCTCGCTCCCATCCCTGTGAACTCTCCTCCCTGCTGCCTCTTCTCATGTCCTATCCAGAAAAGAAGACGGCTGCCGTTTTGGCAGATGGCTTCACACAAGATTCAGGATCCCCGGGCTCCTCTGCTTCACAGAGGGGCAGTGTGCTCCCATGGGGCATTGGGGCTGCCTTTTCACTCCAGGATTGGCTGTCCAGGCTGCCAGGGGCGTAACTTATGGTGCCGCTTCAGGACTACAAATGCCAGCAGCATTTGTGGCTGAAAGCTTCACCTCTTTGCCCTGGCCAGCAGACTCCCTGATTGGCTGGGTGGACAGAAAAGGTGAGACTTCTGCCTGCCGCTGGCCAGGATTGCCGGGGGGGGGGGCTATAAAAGGCCACATGGCAGAGTGGATGGCACCATTCTTGCCAGGCTCTTCTCACTCTCTCAACCTTCAGTTAGGTCAGGGGTTTAGGGATGTTGTGTTTATGTACGTTGTCATAACTTTTCAAGGGATGGTAGCATGGGCTATGGGTCTGGTGGGTGTGGTTTCCTGTACTGTGGAGCACAGGATCAGGAATTCGACAGAGACCCGGGGGAGCTAGGAGTGGTGAGATGTTGTCATTATGGGGGCAGCTTCTGTACGGAGTCCCCCGGTGAAAGAAGTGAACATGCAATCAGTTGGTTATCCCTTCTGTCATCCTGAAGCCTGAGTGTGACCAGGCCATTTGGTTAATCATGAAACAGGTGGGTTGGTCAATGCCGGATCCAGACCCATGCATTTGGGCCAACCTTATTTCTCATCTGTATCCAATAAAGTTGTGGCCTTTTATCACCAAATGGTGTTTCATGGTGTTTCCATTTTGTCTTCCCCGGCTATATATATATTTAACTTCACAGTTGAAAATTGTGCATAAAGTAACAGATTTTACAGAAAGAGCAAATATTTTACTAAAAATTAGCCCAAGCTCATCGTCAAAGTTATTCTCATTCTAAGAAGTTGTTTGGGAAATTCGACTACTAAAAAACTTGACTGCTAAAAAAATTGACTACTAAAAAAATATTATGAAGTTAAATTTTCTGTGTTGACAACGGTCATTTTTAATCAGCTACTTAAAAGCATGTTTTTGTTACTTAGGAATTGTGACAGCATACAAATTTACTTTTATGATGGGGAGGAAACATACTGAAACAAAATGCAATGCCTTACTTTAAAACAAGGCATTGTTATTTTCTATGACCCAAATCAAGTTGATAGTTCCAAGCAGAGCAGACTCATGGATTCAACAGTACCTAGCAAGTCGACATTTAACTGTTCCTATAAGTATTCCCCTCCCTTTGATTTTTCCCCCCACATTTTGTGGTGGTACAATCTGACCTTGAAATGGATTTAACTGGCATTCTTTTCCATCTGATATCCACAACATAAAGAACACCGTGAAGGTGCAAAAAGGTTTTATTGTAAGAACAGACAAAGCACTTTCAGTTATAGCATATATATTTATTATAACTTGCTGAGATCTTGTATAGATCAATATCCTGTCTATAAAATGCTGTAGAAATGCCTTGCAACACAGTCTGCCTTTCTTCCACTGGAAGAATCAGGACCAGGAGCATGACCATTTTATGCAGCTGTATATAGGGAACAAATAGGAATTTCAGCTTTTGAAGTTAATACCAGAAAGACATAACCTTCACTATCCCTTTGTTGGCTTTAACTTATGATACTTTGTAATGCTTAAACAAAACTTGAACTTCAGGGCTAAAGTTTTGGAAATTCTTTATATAAATAACCAATGTGTTATAGCAATAGCAAGTACATTTCTATACTGCTTACCTGTGGACTTAAGCAATCCCTAAGCAATTTACAATGTCTAAGTCAATTGCCCCAACAAGTTGGGTACTCATTTTAGCAACCTTGGAAGGGTGACAGGCTGAGTCAACCATGGAGCCCCAGCTGGTATTGAACTCACAATCTTGTGACTGTGAGTGAGTGGCTGCAGTACAGGCATTTAACCACTGTGCTACCAAGGTACCCTGTTATGTTTATAGTCCCAGAGCTCAAAGTCTAGTGAGTGGCAGTAACAGTTACCCTTTTGTAAAGGGATTTTTTACTTCTCCATTGTGACTAAAATAATTAAATGCTATAAAACAGTCACCTCCCATCCACCTTCTTGTTGCCTTAAGACTCACAAGAAAACATGAAGCAGGCACACAAGAAGCATGTCATACTGAACCAAGTGGTATTCATCCTTTATCATTGAGTGAGGCCACCACTCCATAACTATAACTATAAAAATAAAAGTTTGTTGTTATATCATAAAAGGAATAAAGCTATTTTTCATTAAGTTAGAAATCCATAGTATTAAGCACAATAGGATAAGTACAACACCTCACTGTGTATTATGACATTTCGGCTCTGAGTGTAGTAATGCTGGAGGAGCTCCTACTAATCCAACAATACATAAAACAGGAAAATGGTCTCACAGGTTCATTAAAAACCAAACATCTCTACTTGAAGGGGAATAAATTTAAATCTTAATGGTATTCACCATGAATCTCAGCTCATGTAATTACTTTTTCTCTGCAAATTCTTCCCCGGCATTGCAATTAGGTATGATTTTTTAAAAGAAAACACCGTATTTTATCTAAAATTGCATAAGTGCAAAGTTGAAAGCTGCTGAATCCCACTGTGATACAGAAAACTCTTCCTGGTAAATGTTTGAGGCTGCAGACAATGTGCCCTAGAGGTTCTATCCTCCAAGTTTTCTTCAGATGTGCCACACATCTTTACCACTCAATAAATATTGCATTAACTGAAGGGGGGAGTCAAGGAACATACCTGCCTTTGTCAATCCTTATACCTTCCCTGCCACATTCAAGTCTAGGCTAATGTTTTTATTGGCTGGTCCCAATGTGGAGGGGACCCACTAGTGTGGCCATTTGTCACGCTTTGGAGGTGACAGCCTCAACTTTGTGGTATCTTCTGCTTGAAGAACCTGTCCAGTCCAAGTCCAGTTTAAAAAGATAAAGTGGAGACTTGTGCATCACCATTTGCCAGCTGAACAGAAGATCAGACAACAAACAAGTTTTTTTTAAGTCAGAATCTCCCCCAGTACAGTGAGATGTATTGCATTTCTATTGTTATTATTGTCATGATTTCTATTTTTACAAATATATAAACTAATGCAAATTTGTGACTTCTTTTGTGTGATTGATTTGAGTTCCTTCAATCTTTTCAAAGTGTGCCTGTTCATCCTAAAAGATTCTGTGCCATAGCTTCCCTGCCAGGATCAAAACTCCATCTTCCAAACTGCCTTTTGTTAAAAAAAAAGAAAAGAAGAGAAGAGAAGAGAAGAGAAGAGAAAGGACCTTTGCAGACCAGCCATTAAGGCAAGTCTGGGAGCAGAGTCAGAGTGTGGCATTCATATGATGCACACTCTAACTCTGCCCCATGGTCGTGTGATGCTGCGCAAAACACCACATGTTGCGTGGCATCACAGCACTCCTCTGGTGGTGTGTTTAGATGATGCAGTACCAAAGGAGTGCCATACAGCCACGGCATGGCAGCTATGCTGCCTTTTCCAGGACACAAAAAGGACCCGCATTTTGCACCCTGGAAAGGCCAGATTGGGGCTATGGCATATAGTTGTCACGGCTCTGATCTGGCAAAGATGGAGGTGGCTGCGGGCCACCCCTTAGGGGCAGTCTGCACAGCCCCAAAAGTTGCATCACTTGGAGAGGTATTCAGAAGCTTTGCTTTGTCTGCCATGGCATTCATGTGCATATATTTACCAGTAGTATGATAAGCAAGTCTTTGAACTGGATATGCATATTGGCATCAAAACATAATCAAGAAAGCAAAATAATAATTCTCTGATATTTTATTTCTCAAATTTTCTGCATTTATTTTTGTCTGTCCCATTTATATTTTAGCAATAAATATATAAATATTGTAACCAAAGGAGTGGGTTTATATGAATAAAAGCACATGTGAGAATTAAAACCAGATAGTCTTAAAGATGCGGCTCAATTTCTTTCTCTCCCTCATCCTCCTTTTTATGCTGCAAGAGACTAATATAACTGCTTGTTTGAAAAGTATTCATTTAGTGTATTCAGTGAGACTTGTCACAAACATTTATGGGATCAGGTTATATTTTACTTAATAGTATTCTCTATTTGCACTTTTATACTACTAAAATCTTGCAACCTTGTTCAGCACATCAGAATGTAATTTAACAACCTTAAATAAGTGTATGTACATCATAATTATAGGAAATGCCCCAGGTGCATTTGGTGAAAATAACTTTCAACTGAATATTACTTTGTGAATTTCTAACATACAGATCTATAGTATAGATCCATAGGTATCCATCTAAACTAATAATTTGTTTCATAAATCTCAAAGGTGCATAATAATTTACAAATATAATAACAAAATCAATATCCACACTGACATACATATTTGCTTTAATTGTTATAAACCTGATGGGAAATCAGCTCATAAGCTGATAGCAAATGAAAACCATCAGTTAAGGCTTGAATGTCATTACATATTTGGCAAAATGTGTGGGACAAGTTACCAAAGGAATATGATACCATATCCTCATTATTGGAAAGAAAGTGAAAGGGACTAAAATCAAATTTAGGTTCTCCATTGTCAGACTCTAACTACCCTCATTTTTGTTTCTCTGGCAGGACAGACCTAATCCAAGGGGCTTACATAAAATAGAGGCATCTGTTGACTTTGCACAGTAATAACAGTATGGTTACTGGCCATACTCACTACAAGATTCTGGGAGCTCCATCCAAAAAGTATTGTTTGTACAAGCACTAGTTAATATTACCAAAATCAAATATAAAAGGGAAATATTACTATCTTTTCTTCAGAATATGGAGATTTGGTCTGTCTGTGGATATACTTGCCTAAGGGAAAAACAGAGACACAGGAGGCCCATGAATGGAGATCTCTTGATATTTTATGTCTTAAAGAAAACTGCCACTGAAAACAACTTTCTAGGGCAGCCTTATCATTTGGCAGAATGATGTGAATGCCTTAGGCAGCGGGTGCTGAAGGATGAAGAATGATTAGAAATGCACATGCCTTTAGAGGGTCATGGTGGATGCTGCCCTGGTGCCAATAGTGAAATAAGATTCACCTCCCAGTTTAGTCAGCTTTTGTACATGGAATCAAGTGGGTGACTGGAAGATGTATGACCCTCATCTTTTGCCTCAGGTGTCAGGGAACAAAATGTTTTGGCTATCTCTGACTAACACACGAGAACAAGATCTATTTCTCAATTTAAATCTCTATTAGCCTTGTGGCAAAAAAATGTGGAAACCATGCTGTACATTGTATGGATGTCAGCCAACAATAGTATATTGCTGTGGTTATTTATTTATTTATTTATTAGCTATAAAGTGAATGACTTCAAAGGTTTTCTCATATGGCATATGTTATTTTGATGTGTTCCAACTCCAGCTCCAGGAGTTCACTAGCCAGCACAGTCAACGTATATGATATTAAGTACACTATTCTACACTTTGATGGAACAACCATATGCCCAAGAGCTCATACAGCATTACATTCTTTGTTAAAAGCAGGGCTGCACTGAAGCATTTTCTACAAATGTATTCAGAGCAACAACATCTAGGAGAACAGAGAAGTACAAAATTGAGCCTGGTCCCTAACACATTCTCTCCCCCCCCCCCCCCCCATTTGCTTGCTTGTTTCTTTGTTTATTGGCCATTTTCAACACCATGGCTTTTAGAACTATAGCTTCTTCCTGATCCTAACTAATTAGAGATCATGGAGTGAATGAAAAAAAAATGGTCCTATCTATATGTACACACCCCAATTCCTATGGCAATGTGTCTGGATGACCCAGGACCCAGTTCCTAGTTCTGGTGTAAACTGTCTGAACAACATCAGTACTGAACTCAACATATGTCCCCCTTAAAACATTTTTTTTAAAAAAAACCTAATATTTTGCTCCAGATCTTTCCAGAATTTATGGAGTCTTCTGTTGCAATGGTGGGTGGCTGTTTACATGTTCTGCTGTGCTGTCTAACAGTGGCATGGCCACTGCAGTGAGTCACTCATTGTGAGGTCAGAATGAGGCACACAGCCATGTGATTAACACTGGACACCTTGTTCTGACATCAAGTAAGTGGAGTTTATCACATTCAGCTTAGAATGGCCCTTGAGCATTCTTAAAGGGACCGTTCTGGGGACGGGAGGCGGTGGGGAACACTGTATATCACACAGTGAGAATGTCGCCGCCACCACCGCCAAGTGTTCCCCTTCCGTTCTGGAAGCGTTCTAGAGGGCCAATTTTCGAGAATGCTTGAGAAAGCATTCCCAAAAATCAGCCCTGGGGAATGCTTCCAGAACAGAAAGGGAACGCTCAGCGGCGGCGTTCTCGCTGTGCGATATACAGCATTCCCCGCCGCCTCCCGTCCCCAGAATGGTCCCCTTAAGAATGCTCAAGGGCTGTTCTAAGCTGAATGCAATAAACTCCAGTGACTCACTATGTTGCAGGCAGTGATGGATGGCACAGCAGGACACACATGTGAACAGCCACTCAGTATCTCAACAGTGGGCCCCAGATAATGATGTGATGTTGAGTCATCTTTGGGGCCAGAATAGCTGAGCTGTTCCCACAGTATTAGGCACATGAAGACACCACAGGTGTCATGCCAACTTCTGTGCACTGAGCCATACTTATACAAAACAGTAATGGTTTGCAGGGGAAGGGGAGGAGGGTGTACACTGCATTCAGTATTCTTCATTGTGCTAAAAGGGGACTGGATCAACACCCTGCATTTCTGACAACTGTGATCCTATCAACAGTTGTCCTATCAGATATTTAGTCTGATGTTCCATTCCTTGGGGCTAACTGAGTAGATCAGCGGTAGGCAACCAGAGGCTCTCCAGATATTTTAAACAACACCCATCATCCCTGTCCAGTATAGCCAATGGCATTACACACACACACACAAGTTTTGAGGACATTACATTACCTAAGTCCAGCCTATGTCATGTGCTGAAGACTAGATTTAAATCAGGTGCAAGAAAAATCCAAGCTTCCCAATGCTGTTGGGCTGCAATGTATATGCTGACTCACTGGAATGGATATGCTGACTCACTGGAATGGATATGCTGACTCAGGCCATTCAGACTTGCATTCCAACAACATCTGGAGGGCCATATCATTCTCACTTCTGTGTTATATAATGCATCTTACTTTTAGTAGGCATGCACAAGAATGTTGAATGTTAAGTCAGATTTTTCTTGGTTTTCATGGCCTCACAGAGGTCTCCCTGGCCAATGCCCTCTTTGTTTTGACAGGATGAAAATAGATCACATAATGCATTTTCAAATTCCAATTTCCTTTTTCCATGGCATATTTATATACCTTCATCATTTTCACAGCACTAATGTGTTGGGGAAGGGAGAGATCTTGTGGCTGCAGGATTGCTGAAAGCAGCAGTTTTTTCTGCCTCGTGTCCCTTCTTCGTCACTGTCTAGAGAGCCAGGCACCTTATTTTCACACTAGATGAAATACAATGCATTGAGTTTGCTTACTTTCTTCTGCTAACAAAAATAAAATGCAATAATAAACAAATAAATAAAATGAATGCTTATAAAGCCCAGGGACATTTGCAGTAATAAGAAGAAAAGAAACTCCAACTGCAAACAATTTTTATATTCCCCCCCCAGCCCATTTTTCAGTTAACAATGTCATAATTTTAGCTGAGAAAAAAACCTGAGTAATTTCTGCTTTTCCTTCACAATATACCCACTTCTGGTCTGCTTGGCATTTATTTTCATCCACCTACTCTTCAATTAACAGCCCATAAGGTTTTAAACATCCCTGTTGTTGCAGATGACACCAAATTAGGAGGAGTAGCTAATACCCCAGAGGACAGGATCAAGATTCAAAATGACCTTTATTATTATTATTATTAACCTTTATTTATGAAGCACTGTAAATTTACACAGAGCTGTACATGCAATCTTTTTGGTTAGATGGTTCCCTGCCATTTTGGGCGGTCTGTAACGCGCCTATGATTATGTGATTATATGTTGGCTTTACTCAGTTCCAATCTCTACGAAGATTTTTCAATTCTCTACAGCCATGTTTGTTTTGTATATGCTGAAAAAGACCCAGTATTATAGTTCTCATGGTTTGAGACACATTTGGAATTTGGCATGTGCCTTCTTTGTGATCTCTAAATATGATTGCTATTGTGAAGAAAGGTAGTTGATTTGCCTGTTCACAGTAAGGTTGTCATAGACTACTGCAAAGAAATGAAACCTCTCACAAAAGACACCTTGTATATTAGTAGTTGGTGTCTCTTGGCATCACCTCCAGATTCAAACTGATTTTAATTCTTGCAAGAGGTTGTAGGCAACTCAGCCAATCAAAATTCAGCTCTCATGAAACTAGGCAACTTGGTTAATGTAGTTCTCTTTGCTGCCTTTCCACTGACCCCCAGCCTTCTTTTCTACAGAAACTATATTCTGAAAAGATGAGCTCTGAAAACAGCATTCTTTTTAATTCACATTTTTCTATTCCAGCATTTACTTCACAAAAAGGTAAATTAATGAGGTTCAAAGAAAGTTAGGCAAGAAAATGAGTATGGAGTAGAAGTAGAATCTAAGCCTAAATTGCCAGGTAATGTAATTTCTCCCACAAACCACCCAAAAACACTCAGACGAATGTTGAGAAATCTACTATGATTTGCTGGTCCTTTTTTCTGCTAACAGCAACTGCTAATTTTAACTTGAAATGTGTTGCTGCAATTTGAACAGCATTAAAAATGCTCTCTCAAATGTTGAAATATCTAACACAATATCCTGATGAGCTATGACTGTTACAGACAGAGACACACAGAGAAAGAGATATTGTACTTTATTATTGATGATAGTATAAATTAACTTGATGCCATCAAGGTTGGCAGGAGGTCATAGGCAGAAATTGGAAAGATAATTTTAAGGTTAATGGGCATGAGGACATACTGAAATCATCCTCCATGATCAGTAGTATCCTGATGCTCTGAATCCAAGAGGATCCTCTTACCATTGCTTAGTTGTGGATTATTTCATTATGGTGTTACATTCCTTCTTAGAAGTGCATTTTAAAGCTCTGTTTAGAGGTATTGGCAGCCACTAAAGAGATCCTTCTTCTGTTAAACAGAACTATTGTGCTGTTAAAAAAAGAGAGAGATGTGTCTCAAAATGCTATGTCATGATGTTTAATACTGAAAAGTTCTATGTGTTTTGACCTATTCATATTTTCAGTTCACCAAATAAAATGCATAGTTTTCTGTTCATAGTTTTTCATTAAGTAACAGTCACTAGTCAATTGTATCTGAGGTTCTTTCATCAGACATTTCTCCAGACTGTTTTTTGCCCCACAAAAATTCCCTGAACAATATCTAGAAAAAATATTTCTAGGCCAAAACAGGCATTGTTTCATAGCTTATTGAAACATATGTCTTTTGTAAGTGGCTATTAGGTTTTTGTACATGCAACTCAAAAGAAAGATAATAAAATGGGTGGAAGAGATTTAAAAAAGGAAAAACAAAAGAGCAAACATCAGTTCATAATAATATTACTGATGATAGAATCACTATTAAATATGTACACTAACATTACCTAAAAAAATGTCCAGCCAAAAATAATGACTACAAAACATATGTTCAATTGTAAACAAAGCACTGAAATGTTCAGCTACTTAAATTGTAGAGAATGGATGTGTATCTTTATAATGCCAAAGTTTAGGGGGTCGGGCATAGCTATTTAGTCAAAGCAACAGGTAAGGTAACGCTAATACTGGGGGCCAAGAAAGTATATGGATACTAAGGTAAACCAATGGAAATCAAAGAAAAAGAAAAAAGAAAAAGAAGACAGTTTAGACTCAGCCAAGGAATCTTTAATCCCACTTCCGTTTGAAAGAAGTTTCTCAAATGCTGGAGCTGTAAAAAATAGAAAGGATTAAGTTGCCTCTGGTGAGTCAGACTTCAGAATTTGTCAAGAAGGCTACAGGAAGGGACAGTGGAGTTCCCATTTAGACTGATAAGGCTGCTAATGCTTCCTTGGCTCCTCAGTGTGACAGACTGAACTGATCCTGAATTGCCTCTGCCTTCTGATTTCTAGTAGTGAGAATGACTTTCAAAATAAAGCTTTACTGTTCCATAATACAGATACTGGTGATTTTTTATTTATTTTTTTCAGTAAAAGAAATCTGGAGTCAGAAGCCTTACCTTTCTTTCTAAAGTACTTCCCAGGATCAGATATCTGGGGCATGCAGAGCTTGGAAAACTTATCCAGCCACGCACACTTTTTAGTCCAGGGACCTTATCGCACACACAACGTTTAAACGTTATGGGGACCGAAGGAGGACGCTCGTGTGCGCGTGCGGCCGCCCAAAAACGGATTTTATCGCACACAATTCAGTCCTCCAACAGTCCCCGTTCTGTCCCCCGGCTTGCACCCGTTCGCATCCAGTCCTGACGGGCGTGATTTTTGCCTGATGGATTACCTTCCGTCGGCAAAAAATGGCGTCCGTCAGGACTGGACGCGAACGGGTGCGAGCTGGGGGACGGAACGGGGACTGTTGGAGGACTGAATTGTGTGCGATAAAATCCGTTTTTGGGTGGCCGTGCGCGCACACGAGCGCCCTCCTTCTGTCCCCATAACGTTTAAAATTGTGTGTGCAATAAGGTCCCAGGACTCCCAGAATCTCCAGTCAGCAGAGCCACATGGTCTCCCAGGCTATGTCCACATGGAAGAAAAGAAAAATTTCCCCCTATTCTCATGTTGACCTGTTTAGATGACACGCAGGGCCAAAATGGGCAAAACACAGGGCTGATCCTCCAGTGTGACTTCTTAGGCCCTTATCACACGAGCAAAATTTGAAGTTATCCCAGGGTCAATGTGAAGGCAATGCAGGGGCAATCATGGGGTTTCAATCAGGAGCCATTTTAAACACAATCGGGGGTCATTCCAGGGTTAGGTAAATCCTCTTTTTCCCTGAATTTACCTAACCCTGGGATGACCCTGGGATGACCCCCATTGTGTTTAGGATGGCTTCATATTGCATTTGGGGTCGTGTGTTAAACAAACTTGAAACTTTACCTAACCCTGGAATGACCCTGGAATGACCCCTGATTGTGTTTAAGATAACTCCTGATTATGTTTGGTGTCGTGTGATAAACAAACTTGAAACCCCATGATTGCCCCTGCATTGCCTTCACATTGCCTTCACACTGAACCTGGGATAACTTCAAATTTTGCTTGTGTGATAACAGCCTCTGAGTAAAAACAATCCTCATTTGCTCCAAATCAGGATGGGAAGTCTGGAGGAGAATTGCATGCTGGTGTGGGGATGGGAGGAAGGAGCATCAGCAGTGGATGGATGACATCAGGAGGAGGTGCCCTGGGTCAGGTGAGCAACTGACCTCTTCCAGAAATTTCAACTCCTACCACAGCATTGCCACTTTCAAATTTACCCAGTTCCTCTGGCACATACTACATTTTAATGGGACTGGGGCCAGGACAGAAGAGAAGTGTGAAGACAATGTATCAGGTTGTTGTGAGTGCCAGTTGTACAGCAAGCTCATCCTCTCTACACATCCGAAAACCCCAACAGTAAGACAGGACATGGCCTTAATCCTTTCCTGTTTTTACTAATAAATGATAGCAAGGAAAATTGAGGTGATCGGGTGAGCCTAGAGTCTGGTAAATCCATCGATATAGGAGGTTATGAGGCCTGCTGCCCATAAGAAGATAGGACCTTAACTGCTCCTACAAATACAACATGAACACACCTTTTGAGGGGAAAATGTGCTTGAGAGGGTGGTAACAATACAACTACAGGCATGCTAAAAGAATATTGATCATCTAGACTTATTTTATTCTGGATTCTGGCCTGTTAACAAAGCTCTGCTGCCCTGAGAGGGATATTGTGAACATAGCCCTCTTAATACTGCTTAATATCTGATTGGCCTTTGACATTTGGTGTCATCCTGGACTAATCATGCGGATTGAACATTAGAGGCACTATGCCACTTGTGTGATTATGACCCAGAACAGGCAGGCCTTTGAGGCGCCCTCATCATGTGTGAGGGCTGCCTGGTGGGTGGAGTGCCCACACGCCCAGCAGCCCTCGCACGTGACGAGGGTGCCACAGCTGCAGTGCGCCCACCAGACGCGGCACGTACTAGTGACGTCGCAGCTGCGCCACCTTCAAACGGGACGGTACAGTTGCGATGTCACCTTGGCGTCGCTGGCACTTTAGGGTGTGGAAGTGCACCGCAAAAAAGGAGCCGCTTCCCGGTGCTCCTTTTTTGCTCCGCAGGAGCACCGTGCAATTTGGTTGCTGTGGCGCTCCTGCGGAGCAAAGAGAGACACCAGGGACACACCTCTTTCTGGCAGTTTGTACCCGCCTGTGTTCCTCTTGTTATGTTCATCAGGTAGAGAGTAACATTTGGTGACTGTTTCAGAGGTTGGCTTTGTGTTATTATTCACCCAATGAATAATAACCCAAAGCTGAAAGTAGCATTGGATCAAAGTTCCTTGGCTAAATGGCAATTGAACTGTATGGCTCTTCAGGGTATTATCATAATTTCAATGTTTAATATCTATATGAAAGCACTGAGAGTGGTTATTATGAGATAAGGAGCTAAGAGCCATCAGTACTGATGATAGGCAGCAATACCTCCATGTAATATCTCAATCAGGTGAGTCTTTACAAGTCCTGTATTAGTGTTTGGAGTCAGTGATGAAATGAATGAGGCCCAATAAACTCAGATCTAATCCAGATAAAATATAGGCTCTGCGAATAAGAGATTCCTGTGTTTAAGAGCTAGGTTTATTACCTGATAAAAATTGCATGTTCAATGAAAGAAAAGATTCATACCTTGGAACGTCTCCTAAATACATCTATACGTCTGGTACCCAAGTGACCAACTCAGTTCAGAATGCCATTTACCCCTTTTGGATAGTAAACCAGACACACAATCTCCTGAACAGTTGTTCTCTCATAGTGGTACATGCACTAATTTCCTCATCGTTCAATTGCAGCAATTCAGTCATCAAGAAGCTACAGTTAGAGCACAATGTGTCAGCTCAGTTTTTTTAAAAAAACATCCATTTAAACATGAAATATCTTTATTAAAGGATCAGCAGTGCTTGTCCATTTGTTACTGTGACAGGTGGAAGGTTGCAACAAAGGTTGTATGAGGTTGGGGTTGAATACAAGCCATAAACTTGGCCCAAGATATTTAAGAGAATACCTTCTACCATCTAGATCTGCCAAGTCACTTGGACTTGAGCTATGTTTAGGGACCACTTTGATAAGAGCTTTTAGCATATTGACTGACAGTTGATGTTAGGCATACACTAGCCGCTCTAGCAGTTGGGTAAAGTTTGTGGGATCCAGTGGCTCAGTGGTTAAGACACTGACTCTGACAATTGCAAGATTAGCAGTTTGGCAGTTCAAAGCCAAATGCTGCATGACATAGTGAGCCCCCATCACTAGTCCCAGGTTCTGCCAGCCTAGCAGTTCAAAAGCATGTAAAAGTGCAAGTGGATAAATAGGTACCACTTTGGTGGGAAAGTAACAGAGTTCTATGCAGTCATGTTGGCCACATAATCATAGAATCATCTTTAGCAATGCTGGTTCTTTGGCTTACTAACAGAGAGGAGACCACCCTCTACAACTGGACAAGATTTGACAACCTTGTCAAAGGGAAACCTTTGCCTTTAAAGTTTGTAAATAAGTAAGTAATAAAAGTTACTGACATTCATAAGAAAGAGAGAACCTTGAAAGTGGGATGTTGGACCACTTACCTTTGAATAAAATATTGTGTTGTTCTTTGTCGTTCAAAGGCACAGAAAGTATTGTAAAAGTAAAACAAATACAATGGAAGGACAAAATGGGGCAACCAGAAATGAAATAAAATGAAATTACTAATGAGCACTTATGCAGAATGATATACCTTTGAACTGTCAAAAAAAATAACTGTAGAGTTTTCTACTTAAACTGTTTATTTATTCATCATGATGTGTGTGTGTGTGTGTGTGTGTGTGTGAGAGAGAGAGAGAGAGAGAGAGAGAGAGAGAGAGAGACCATTTGGGCAAGAAATCTTATCAGACCTTCAAAACAATATTCTAAGCATCTGGAACTAATTTATTCTGCATGAAAAGGCCAGCTCATCCAGTTTGAGATGACAGATTTTATTAGCATTATTCACCAAAAGGCCTTGACAAACAACATACATCACTTTGGGTCATTGCAATTACAATACTTTTTTTTTCTTTGCAGTGATTTGAAAGCTCAGTATGAATAAAAGAGAAATGTATGCTGCAACATAGAGATAGAAACCATTATTAAGCTGTATCCAAAAAAGATGTGTGTTGCTTGGAAACTGCTGAGGATACAGCTTTCCTTCTACTGAAGAGAAAAATAAAAGAGTGATTAAAAAAGTTAAAAAACACTTTTCCTTCTCTTTCGTGCAACTGATGATCACTTTTAGTAGCAGTGACTTAGAAGAGAAGCTTGTATTTCAGATTTATAAACTGTCCACTCTCTCTCTCTCTCTCTAGCTATATATATGATTCTAGAAATTGTAGCATAATTCAAAACTGTTATGTACAAGAGCAAGCTTGGGTTGAAGTTTGAGTAAAAAATGATTTTGTTGCTGCTTTTGTTCTTAGAGAGTGAATCAAATTTAGGTGAGGTGCACCAATTCTTCCTAGATTTTGGGTGGATGTGGCTGGCAGTTAAAAAGTAATTTGGTAACAGTTGAACTTTATTTACTAGTTATGCCTGAAGCGCTTCTAACAAACTCAGAGCAGTTAAGCAGAACTTCAACAGTTCAATGGCACACATATGTGGACTATAGTTCAAGCGCTGGGTTGGCCAGTAGAAAATAGAGGTGCATGGGAGACCTCTGACTCCTTCATCCATAATCCCTTGCCAACGGGCTTACTGCATAGAGCTGATGAAAAAGCCACAAACACTAGGCTATGGAGAAGGTGTGTCATAATTATGGAATGATATATATTTTCACACTTGGTCACAAGATAGATATTTGTGTATATAAATGATTATTTTGTAAAATATGCTTTGTTTTTGACAGTGAGGACATTTATTCAAGTTAAGCAATATACTTCTAAGATACTATTCAAATTAGTAAGGACATGGAACAGCTTTTTGAAAAAGTCAGGCCAAAGCATGTAGAGATTTTTACTTTATTTTTTTAGTTTAGGGGAAAAAAACTACTAGATAGAAATAGATGAACTTGGAAAGTTATTTTTATAGTTTAAAACTAATTGTATCAATGACACCTTACCCAGATCTCAGAGCAATCTACCCTAGTATTTTCATACATATAGGAGAGAATAGATAACCTGTAGAACAAACCCCATGGGAAATTTCAGCTGCATTACCTGGAATTTTTATGTCTGGCAAGAGGAGAAACACAGCAAAGCAATAGCTCCAGTCCCCATTTCAACCAGATGGCCTATGGGAATACTTTGTTGATACCATCAAAAGCAGTTGACAATCTGGGACAATCAAAGGGTTACACAGCATGTCTCTTATCTTCTAGTGAAATGTCGTCCTTGGATATTGACCTTTAAATACAATGAATTTATGCTGAATACAGTTTACTGCAAGATGCCACACAATGTGATGATCTTTAAAATAAATAAATAACAATACCATCCAATGCCAAATTTCTTCAAGGAGTGAGCATAAGCTTACAGTTCCATTTCCAGATAATGCAGTCATGTGACAGATGCCCTTTCAGAGCGCTGAAGTGTTTTTTGAACAAAGATTGAAGCAATATATTTGAGAAGTGCACTTTTACTCAGGGTTCATCCATGTGTCTGGCTGGTAAATGCAACTGATTTGCAAGGATAATGCAGAGAAAGCTGTGTGCTTTGTTTATCTTGCTCTTCAGGCTGATACACATACAGTTTGCATAATGGGCTTTTCCCAACTCTTAATTAGGTCAAATGTATAGCATTAAGTGCTAGCAAAGCAATTAGAAACTTCTTTTGCTTATGACACTACACTGCCAGAAGCCAGCAGCGGTGAAGACAACTTTTGCTAAATGAGTATTTTAACAAATAAAATTTTGCAGCCTAGGATCATTCTCCACTGACAATCTAATCTGGGAGGTAAAATCACTGCTGTAATTTTGGCACAAAATGAATGAATATCCTCAGTTGTTAAGAAACAGATTAACACAAGACTATATCAAATTATTCTATTTTAATCAGTGGTGTTGCATGTTCATGCAAGCCAGTGTGGCTTGGTGGTTTCACTATTGGACTGCAACTCTGGAAATCAGGGTTTGATTTCCCCATTTCGCCATGAAATTCATGGGGGGACCTAGGGTAAGTTGCATGCTCTCAGCTTCTGGAAAAGGCAATGGCAAATCTTCTCTGATCACATCTTTCCAAGCAAACCCTGTGATAGCTTCACCTTAGGGTCATCATAACTCAGAAATGACTTTAAATCACTTAACAACAACAAGCTGCATGCTCAGGAAGGAAACTGATTGCTCCAACATGTATGTAACATGGTCATAACCATGGTATTCAGCCAGCTTCAAAAAACCAGTGGAAGAGCAACAGGATCTCTGGCCCCATGGGGCAGAGCAACCTAATATTTCAGGCAAAGATCATACAAACTTAACACTACTAGAGAAACCCTTGCATCAACTATTGGAATCCTATTTCAAATAGTACCCTCTGCTAGTGGTATGGTTCCGCTATCCCTCATGGTCACCATTTGATCTCCTTGATCTACAAGAAATTAAATTTGCTATTATGCTTCATGGAGTATGCTCCTCCAGTCACAAGAAACCTAAGTAACATCCCCTCCTCTGTCCTCAGTTCCACCCATACAGCTTGAAACAAAATGCAGAACTGCCATGTCTTATGTGACTATTTCTTCATGATTAAGGAGGACGGTGTGGCTCTCCAGCTCTTCTTGGGCTGCAATCAGCCACACCACTGTTTATGCTGACTAGGGCTAGTGGGAATTGCAGGCTAAAATCTGGAGGGCTACACATTCTCCACCTTGTTATAAATAACAGCACTGTTGCATCATGTTTTAATATACACTAAATGATATACTGTAATGTTTATTCCTGGGCAGAAGTTTCCCCTCAGTCCTGTGAGTTCTGACTAGCCATTCTAGGATCAGAGGAGCAAGATCAGAGAGGAGGAAGGTGAAGTTTGAAGGCCCATTTTCATGCATACACCATCGTGAGTTCTCAGTGGTTTTGTTGCACCCTATCATCTGGCCCACTGCGTACTAAATGGCTGAAAAAAAGACCTCAGCAGTGTCTCTTTCATTTCCCTCCTTTTCTTTCATGTTCAGTGGATAGAAGCAGAGGGCATCCCAGTAGGTTCCTGTCAGAAGTGAAAGATGGTAGTAGCCGTCTTTACATCTGCCACAGCAACCGGCACACAGACTCGGCTGACAGCGCTCTTGAATTTGCCTTGAGCATGGAAGCAGTGAAGTTGTCATCAAACCATCTTAAAAGTATTTTTATTCCTTAGCCTCCCTGCCTCTTACATTGCTTTTTATGCCAGCCCAACTCAGTGGGTCTTGTGTTTACTGTGACAGTGATGAACTAGTACAGGCAGGTAGTCTGATCTGGATATTTTTTCTTCTTATGTAAGCAGTTTATTAAAACTATTAATATCCCACCCACCAGTAGCATAAACCTTATTAATGTAACCATCTTCAAAGAATTTCCCCTTTTCCCTGAGTGTTAAGCTGTTATTACCTGGAGAGATCTGTGTTGGCAAAGATGCTGACAACAGTGGGGACTTTGGGACTGCATGTTTGTACAATCTGACAGGTTTACGTTAGTTCTGAAATGCTGAAAAGTCATGGTTTTGTAAGTGACATGTGCAATAACAGAGACATAATCCTCAAGCAGGGAGGATTTCAGTGGGTTTGGGATTCTTACCCAAACAATCAATTCAGACTCCCAAGACTCATTGTGAGTCAAAGTGCCAATTGCCTCAGAAATTAACACATTTGTGAGGTGCGTGATACATTTTGAGGATTTTTTTTTAAAAAAAATACACAAAATCAATCATACATTTTAAAAAATGCAAATTAATCAAATGTTTGCAAGTGAATCTTAAACACAATGTCCATGGCAAAAATATGTGCAGAAATGTGTAGATTAGGAAAACTTCATCAATAAATGCATTATGTAAAATACATATGGAAAAACAAAGGTTTTTTTTTTCTTTTGCAGGAAGTTAAAACAAAGTCTTGCTAGCTGATTGAAAGGACTGGATGGAAATGCAGGTGGGATATGAAGAAATTTGACAAAATCAAGACTGACGGTTTTTCACATCCCCATGCTTACCATAGTGTAGTGCTTTGAATGCTGGTCTAAAACCAGGATTCAGATCCCTACTCAGCCATGGAAAATCTCTGAGTGACCTTGGACAACTCATACTTGCTAAGCCTAGTAGGAAAGCAATGACAAACCTCCTCTGAATCAATCTTGTTGAGAAAACCCTGTGATAGGACCCCCTTAAACTGGACTCACCTTGAAAGCATGCAACAACTACTCTGAATAATCAAGACCCACTTGGAGGTATTTCTAGGGTGAGGCCTCTCTTTACTCTAGAATTTGGTATGTAGCACAAGTCCTGTATTAACCACAGTATCCAATTATTGTCCATTTACTTACAGATTGTTGCACATTTTCTATAAAATGTGATGTGAACCATCAAGAGTCATACCTGGTGTTATCTGAATAGTCCAGTATCTGAAGAAAGATGGGATATGAATGAATGAATGAATGAATGAATGGAATATTAATGAATGTAATTTTTTATATAGACAACATATCACAGTGCAGGTTATATTTGTATTCTGAGCTGCATTCTAAATGAATATGTGACAGTAATCACATACTAACTACAGTTGGCCCTTGGAACTAGCGGGGGATATGTTCCAGACACACACACCTGCGAGTTCCAAATCTCGCACATATTCAAGCCCCATAGGCTTGAATGGGATGTGTGCATGTGGGGCACATGCCATGGGTGCACGCCCCATTGCCATTAATGGCGGTCGCCCCTCTGAGGATTTTCAAGTCCGCGAATCTCAAGTTGGTGGACTTGGAGGGGTGATTATATATGCAAGTTAAGTTGCAAAATTATCTGGAAAAAATCCAATATTTCTTTTATAAGAAAATGAAGGGTGCAGAAATAAAGCAATTTGACACCACTTTAACTAGCAGGGCACCATCCTGTGGAATCCTGGGATTGGTTGTTCAGTGAGATATTCAGCCTGGTCTGTCAGAAAGTTCTGGTGCTTTGTCAACTACAAATCCCAGGATTCTGTAGGATAATGTTAGCTAAAATATTGTCAACCTTTATTTGTGCAGATACATCCCACGTAATAACATCTCCATAATGTTTTCCACTACGATTCTTCATCTAATGTTTTTGTACCACAACTGGAGAGCATATGCATTGCATCCAAAATTCCCCAGCACCACCAAGCAGAATTTGGAAAGAAAACTCAAAAGAGCCACTGCCAACCAGTGCAGGCCGTACTAAACTAGATGGACTAATGCATAATGCAGCTCCCTATGCTCCTGTGGGGTGAGGGCAGTGGGGTAGGACTCAGTTTAATTGCACGATGTAACTGCAGTTTTAAATGGCAATTTAATTGGAATGTAATTGTGGCAGAAGACTCAGTTTAATTGCACGAGACATCTGGAACCATTTTCAGCTGATGAGGTTAATTCTGAACTCTTAACTATGAACACATCTTATAGGACAATTATGGTTTTCCTTGTACATTTTTTTTAAATCCATGAACAGGCCAAGGCCATGTTTGAAATGCAACAGTTCTAAAACAAGTACAAGCAGATCTTATATAGGTTTACACAAAGAATTAAAAATTCATTTGTTTTAAAGAAACCAGCTATATATCATCCTGAAGATGAGAAGCCTGTGTGGAAGAGCAAGAAAAATACAGCAAATTAAAAAATGTCATTTATAATATCAGGGGTGGGGCAGGACACCACTATGAGAATGGAAATGTAACTTTTTTTAAAAAATTGCGGTTTTCTGAGGTTGAAGGGCAAAAAATATGGTAAATATTGTTAAACACATTCATTCTTATAATCTTGACTTTTAAGAAAGAAAGAAAATATGAAGCTCAAGGACATGTATATAAGCTTGCATTAATCTAAATGCCAATAGATAGCTTGTATTCATTTGTACTGGAGACATGTTTTCCTCTAGCTGTGTGCCACATTTAGACAAGCATTAGCAATCTAAATACCCAGCATAAATGTCATATACCTTACTAAACAAGGCTTTTCAGTACATTTAAAAAAAACTGGTATGTTGCAGCCTAAAGAAACAAGACTATTTTGAGACAGGAAAAGCTTACCTCCAGCTATGCATTTCCAATGTTTTTATTTTTAAGGATCTATCATAGCATGAATAGGCTTTGGCAAGGATGTTTTTGCCTGTTTTATATCAAATGTTCAATATCTCACACTGGTATACCACAGGAGTTTGTGCAGCTGGGAGGTAAACCAACGATGTGCACAAGCTGTGTAAATGGGATCTAAAGTGGTTCACATAAACAACAGTAGCATAGTAATTCACATCTTCCAAGTCTCACCAATATGGAATAAAGCAATAAGAACAGGAGCACATGGTTGCCTCAAGAGCTTTGGAACTGTCCTGCTGGCCTAAGGGTTCTCTCATCTTCTCAAGTTACAAGGTGTCACAGGAGAGGGGGGGGTCTAGTGCCAGAGATTCCAGTATCTTAGCTGCAGCGACATGGACACAATGGTAGCCTCCATTTCATTTGGATGGTAAATCCACATTGGGACCACATTGGCATGTTTCAGTCATTCACCTTGATGGAATGACTTGAGCTTCCTCAAAAGCAAGGCCCTCCATTCACAGGCTCTGCATGATTTTTATGGTACTCATGCCAGATGGCCACTTTTGTATTGGAAGTATTGTGGGCCTCCTTCATACATTTGGTCATTCGCCTTGCTGGGAATGACTCAAGCCTGTTCAAGGATGAGGCCCTTATTTTACAGTTAACCTATGTTTTTGCTGAATATTCAAGGCAGATGACCTGGCATACCCTTGTTTGGTCTATTTTCCTATGCCACATTTATTACAATCTGGGAGATTCCCACTATTTTGACCTTGCCCAGAGAAGGGTAAGTAGGGATGTCCATAATACCTTGCATGAAGGGTTGCACCATGCTTCTCTCACATCCTGCTATTTTACTCCAGCACCCAGAGCTCTATGAGCTCATGGCAGTTATTTGTCAGAAGAGGCTAATCTGTTATTTCTAAATTTGTGACGGTGTGAGAGTCATGTTGTCTGGCCTGTTGGAGTTAAGGACACTTGCCCCTTGTCCATTGCAGTTTATGGGGTGGGGGATATCAGTGTTCAGTGTACACCTTGACATCTTTTTGGTGATAGGTTGGGATCTAAAACTGCCTCCACAGGTAGGAAGGGGGCTGGGGTTAGCAAAAGAGCCCCCCTTTAGAGCTGGCTAGGGGAATTGTTGTCTCCTGTAAAGTCTATAGACTTGGCAGGAGGGGAGTTCCCTTGGTTTGCTTTCCAGTTAATGGCTGTCTGGGGAGTAACCCATATTGCATTGTCCTTGGGGTCATCTGTTACACCCAAGGGAAGGCTGAGGAGGTGGTTACAGGTTGACACCTGGCCTCAGCTGAAACTGCATCAGGTTGCCCCCATAACTTATCCTCAGGTTCAGCCCATTAAATAGGTTCTTAGGTCAAATAAGTGGTCCTTGTTTAACCGAATGTCTTGTGTCTGGTCTAGTCATTTCATAGGTGGTCCTCAATTGCTTGTTTCAAGGAGCTCAGTATTTATTTTGTTGGTGCATATGTATGGGTGAATTTCAAGAGAGAGGGAGGAATAGGATGTCCTAGTTGATGTAATCTTGGGCAGAGGGAGATACAATGCTGGGGGTTGACATTCCAGCTTAGGAAAAGGTAGGATAAATATTTGAAATCTATCCTGTGTTTCAATCCTTTCGCCATCTCTCGAGATCTAGGGTGCTCTTTCAGCCTGCCTTCTGTTCTGCTGGTATTGCTGCTGAATGTTTGGTCAGTCTGTGATGAAACAACCACCATCCCTGACTTGGTTGTGGATAAATGGGTGGACCTGGTGTGCCTTATGAAGTTCTGTGTAGATGAGCTGGACAAAGTGAACTTGCCCCAGCTTTGTCCACCTGGGTGTATGATGAAGCACTATCCCAGACTGTGGGACTGGACTGGAGGGAGGAAGTGTTATCATCTTTAAACATTCTATCTGCTCATAAGAAAGTCCATCTGTACTAGCACTGACTTTGAAGGATTGTGTATCACCCATTCCACATCCCAGCAGCCTCCCTGCCTTAACTAACAAAGGTGGTTTCAGAAGTGCTGCTGTTGTGACAGAACAGTGGTTCTGGAGTACTTCAGCTTCCATATCAAGGTTGTCTTGATAGGGTATTTATTTTTTCACCTTTTGTATCAAATTGGCAATTTGAGGCCTCAGTCTTACTATGGAATAGTGAGATAGAAAGCCCATTGAGACAATCATTACTAAGTCCCCAGTTAAATGATGTGGATCCCACACTTCACTTTGCTGTACAGATGACTTATGGTCATTGAAGAAAGACTGATGATGGCTAGAGTGCAGATTGTGGAGATAACAGAAAATTGGTGAGAACCTTTCATACTGTCTACTATTACATACTTACGTTGGTGTCATATTATGCTTTTACTAGCCTGTCCTCAATATACTATCCAGCTACTATGAGTGGTATGAAACCTATTGGAATCAGGTTCAGGATGGTTAAGACTAGATCCCCTGGTTACCTGCTGTAGTATATTTGCAAAAAAAAAAGGTCATTCATATCCACTCGATTCTACAGTTATTGCAGGGACTAGGAAGTTATCCAGTGTGACATCTGGTCAATTTTCTTGGGTTCAGTTTCAGGTGTTCCAGCCCAGTTATGCAGAGAAGATACTTGAATTGGTCCATCCCACCACATGCAAGCTTCACTCTAGCTTGGCTGATGAGAGCTTGCACAGATGGATTGATTAGGTGGGTCCAATGGGTGGTAAACATCTCACTATGTCAGGGGCTGGGTGCATGCTGCCTTGAAAGAGGCTGTAGTAAGCATTCCACCTCCATAGTCCTTGAGGTAAGTGACAATAGCCACTATGTTGCTAATATCCCCTTTTTGGGCAGGGTGCTCAAGGGTATGGGCAGCTTCAAGAGATACTGGAGGAAACTGAGTATCTGGACCTTTTTCATGCTAGTTTTATGCCAAGATATGGTACTGGGGCAGCCTTGGTTAGCCTAATTGGCAATCTGCTCTGGTAGAAAGAGTGGGGAATGCTATCCTGTCAGTCTTTCTAGATCTCCCAGAAGCTTCTGATTCTCAAATAAAGGGTGGGATATAAATATATAATGTATGCATGGGAAGAAAACTATAATGCAATCAGTGGTCAGAGTTATTCCTGTTTAAAAGATATACACTAAAGAACGTAATATAAAACAGAATCTGGGATGTGAAAAATATTTAGGATTGATTATCTCCACACTAACACTTACAGGAGAGTGTGGAGCCACAGGCAGGTTCATGGCCATGCCACAATGATGTGGAAGCAGTAATTGTATAATCTTGTCCTTCTATGGGGGGTTACCAATGCATTTCCTCTATTGTTTACATCCTTTCTTTTTCCAGCCATATGCGTATTTGTGGTGCTCTTTTGTGGCATTTTACAGATAAAAGATGTTTCACATAACATCACAGATTTGGATGCAGACTAGAGGACCGGGTCTTATTTTCTGCACAATCCCTAGATTTAATGTTGCTGAGGCAGCAGATTTCTAAGTGGAGAACTGGGACCTTTTATAAGTGGAACCTTTCTCCTTCTTGTCGGCCGGAAATATAAACTAGCATACTTGAAATGTAAAATAATATACTTGAGAGAATCAGCATTCTTTCAGAACAGTAAGAGTGTGAGTCTGGGGTGGGGGGCATGTAAATGTACACATGACCAGATTTGGAATGGGAAATTGAGATTTCATCCAACTGGAAACAATATTCCCTCGCTGTTGTTTTTCTGTGTTGGTCAGAAATATATATTTTTACGCACCCACCTGCCCCAAAAACTGAACGAACTATTTATTCAAAACACTGAAACCCATTTACTTTCCATCTAAACACTTTACTTTAACCCTAGCCATATCAAGAGAAATGTCAACAAAAGCTAAAGAAGTTTTGACATGGCATTAAATACTCTGAGCATACAGAATCTAAAATAATTGCCTACACTGGTTCAAAATTATTTGTTTAGCTTTATCACCATTAAAACATTTCACAAACAAGCTCCCATCTTTCTATCTGTTGAATCTTCAGAAGTCAACTCACAAATAAAGATAGCAGTTGTTTGGTTTTGTGCTGGACATGTGGGAAATATTCACTAATGCACTACCCCTGACAATACTAGCCTAATTAAGACAGTGTGTACCATGAAACAGAAGTTCTTGTATTTATTGTCCTCTCAATCCCACTTTTATTGCCTAAATATATACCTTATTTTTAGGCTTTGTTTGCACTGCCATACCACCGTTGCAGTTTCTAATGTTTTGTTTCATGATGGATTGTGCCTTGTTTTCCCCAAGCAACATATTCTGTTAGACCTGTGCTTGAGCTTTGTTTGCAGTATATACAGGCGAGAAGAATGCTCTATGCTCCTGATCATGGCTAGAAGCCAGAACTATATTTTGCTGCACAAATTAACTCTCTCGTGGGTGGATCAGCTACATAATACTGTTGACACCATCTAACAGAGGCAATATGAAAAAGCAATCTGGTAAAGTAATGTATTGGCTAAGAGAACACATATGTCAGCCAGGGATACAATGCTTCAAATATTATTTCTGCTATAGGGCTCAAGGGCAAGGCCAACAAAGTGACACCTTGGGCAAAGGTTGAAATTTTGCATGTTAACCAGAAATAGAGCCACTAAGAACACTCTTAGACTGAATGCAAAAGATTGCATGGCCAAGACTAGAGGAAGTCACTAGCTGCATTCAGTCATAATAATAAAATATAGCTTTAGTGTTACTTCATAAGCCAGTTTCAAATTGTGGGGTCTTTAATTAAGCCACAGCTAAGATTAATCACAGTTTATCAGATTCAGCTTGTAACAAGTTAAAAATGGAAGCATGGGTGGGCATGGGATTTACTACCACATAAACAATGAATCCATCCTTGATTTTACCATCATTTTTGCACTTGCTTTGAGTTTAATGGGATCTATGCAGAAGCTAAAATAGAGTACAACATTGGTAGAGCTCTCATTCATTGGTAGAGCTTTCAAGTACAGTGCTGATAAAATCAAGTGTGGATTTAATATGTCCATGGAATGGCAATATATTTTGCTCTGTCTTTATGACAGAAAAGTGGGGTATAATATTTATTATTATTATTATTATTATTATTATTATTATTATTATTATTATTAAAATATTTTATGTTGTCCTTGAACCTAAGAGGGAGGAGAGGGAATCTAAGGAGTCCAGGGCTTATTCATATGACAGACTTTACCATTACAGCCAGATGCAGCCACTATTTCTTTGTGTAATTGCAACACAGAAGTAATACTGAAAGAAGGAACTATATCATTGATTTTAAAGTGATTATTCCTTGGACAAATTCACTTTGAACAGCAACTCCAGTATGAAACCATTAAATACATCTTAACTGACAATTCTGTCAAACTCTGTAGGGTTAAATTACATCCACCCACACAAGAAAACTTCAAGAAAAGGGGTCAAAATAATAAGAGCAGGGAAAATTATGATATAAGGAAAAATGTGTAAAAGGAAAAGCAAAGCAATGGAAAATATGTCTGTATTAGTGAAGGACACTAAATCCCAGAAAAGAAATTCAAAATGTATGGGAGTTTGTTAGTCTAAGAAACATTTTGGAGATTTATAGCACAACCCTATTCATGTTTGCATGGAAATCAGATGCAGAGAAAGAAGAAACTGAGAAATTCTATGAAGGAGTTCAGGAAGAAATTGACAACATACCAACAGAGGATGGCAAGCAAATCTTAGGCAACTGGAATGCTAAAGTAAGAAGCAAACAAAAACCAAAGACAGTAGGAAACAGTAGGAAAATTCAGACTAGGTGTAAGAAATGATGATCGAATTTTGTTCATTGAAATTAAAATTTTCATACAACCAAAGAAGACCTCATGAGATGACCAATACAAAATCAAATGGACTATATATTTGGAAGCAGAAGATGGAGAAGCTCTATTCTTACAGGCAAAAGTGGACCAGGTGCTGACTGTGATCTACTTATCCTGTGCATAAACTGTAATAGACACATCTTTGGGTAATAACAGGAGTTTCCGTTATTACCCGAAGATGCATCCATTACAGTTTAAGCATGGGACACAAATGGGAGAAGCATGTGGGGGCATGATAATATTCCTCCAGTCATGCTATTACCATGTTTTAATCATATTTTCATGATGCTTGCCTCCAGTGTGATAGTGTCCTATGACTCTGAAGAGCCTGAGTTTGATTCGCAACTCATCCATGAGACCTACTCGGTGACCTTGGGCAAGTCACACTCTCTCAGCCTCAGGAAAAGGCAATGGCAAAATTCCTCTGAACAAATCTTGCCAAGAAAATCCTATGATAAGGTTAATTTAGGGTCGCCATAAGTCAGAAACAACTTAAAGACACAAAATAACAAAGTAGAAAGAGAGGAAGAATGTACATCAGATGGATAGATTCAAATCAGGGAGTTTGCAGGACCTAAACAGAGCAGCAGATGAGATGTCTCATCCACAGGGTCTCCATGAATCAGGATCAACTTGAGGATTGTTAATAATACAAGTAACTTCCACTAGGTTACTGAGGTGAATTTATGGTGGTGGCAGCCTAGTCAAACAGGTTCTTGAGAGTTGATTTTTTTTATGTTGTTGCCTGGTGGTCCTAAGTCAGAATAGTGTCCTTCCTCCCTGATATACACAAAGCTACACTGAGACTGTGCTTGAAATGTATTAAAGCTGAAGGAAAGGTGGGGGCTTTCATAGATTGCAACAGCAAACCTGGGAACACTGTATAGGGTTTCACAGTTTTTACATATATAAATTGTTATAACTTTTACTTGTATAACTACTAGAGAAGTAACTGATGCTCGCCTGCTATTGTAAGGATAGCTTTTGAAATTAACCTGGAGAGAGAGAATTTTGCTGGCAGGTTTCCTGTATGGCTTTTATACCCCCTCCCCTTGCTTTTAAACTGTGCCAGGTTCAACTAGCATGGGGCCTTTGTTTTCAGACAAATCCATTTTCTAAGCTCCTGCTGTCACAGGGGATGCATGTTTGTATGAGGCCTGATAAGGTTTTACATACAATTTTCTAGAATCTACATATTGACTTACAGTTTAAAAGAATAGATGTGCAAATATGCACATGTACAATATTTTCTGTTATACACTTGCCTCAGAGATGTCCAAAATTTCCTAATTGGCAAATTGCTTTAGGGAAAATAATCACATTGCATCACACACACATGCATGTGCACACATGCGTGCGCGCGCACACACACATACAATTTGCTGTTGCTGTGTGCCTGAAGTCATTTTTTTACTTATGATGACCCTGTCACAGGGTTTTCTTGGCACAATTTGTTCAGAGGGCTTTTGCCATTGCCTTTTTATGAGAGAGTGTTACTTGCCCAAGGTCACCAAGTGGGCTTCCAAGGCTGTGCATCATTTTGAACCCTGGTCTCAAACTGGTCCAACAACCCAACCACTATAATATGTTGCCTCTCTCTATATATATATACACACATACACACACACACACACACACACACACACACACAGAGAGAGAGAGAGAGAGGTATAAATATAAACATATTCTCCAGTCTCATGTAGATTGCAAAAAAAATTAACATGTGGGTTTCTGTCTTCCCTATTGTTCTCTAATTGCTACCCATCTATAGCTCAACAAAATTTGTGGGTTTGTTTGGGTTTTTGTATGCTAGGGAGGGTACTGTATATGAGCTCTACTACATTCCAGCATACGCTGGAAGCCTGCGCTGGAAGAAGCCTCGGCGCGCCAGGAAGAGGTAATGGGGAACGCCACGGGCACGAGCCTCATTACGTCTAATGGGGCTTGACTTTACGCATTTCCCCCCTTATACAGGGGTGGGGGAGGATCCGGAATGGATCCCTGCGTAAGGGAAGGTTGCACTGTATTAATCTTGCTTTTGTGTCTTCAATAAATATTTACCTGATTTCCATGAATCATTTTTGTCTGAGAACATTTCCATTATACAACTTACAAAAAGCAACCTAAATTTTGCAGACATGTTTTGAGGATAGGGCTGGGATGTCATGATTCATGATTGAGCCCACAGAGTATAAGCCTGGTTTAGACTGAAGGCACAACACAGAGGTGGCTTTTTTCCCCTGAATCTATATGTACATTAGTTTTTTGTGGGTTTTTCGGGCTATATGGCCATGTTCTAGAAGAGTTTCTTCCTGACATTTCGCCAGCATCTGTAGCTGGCATGTTCTCTGAAGCCTTTGACTTCATATATATATAAAATCAATAAAATTTGTAATAACCCCTTTTTGCTCACTGCCTTGGTTTTGTGGAAGAAATGGAGGCATCTCTTGGATCCCTACCTTTCCCCTTTATGGCCTTTTCTTACTTACCCTCTTTTCCAGAGCCCAGAAAAATATGCACAGTTTTGAGGTTGGGAGGTTTATGGCCTGTATAGAGTTAGGGACCTGTTCCACAATGGGACGACTATCACAACGGAGCAACTAATCTGTGCTCTGGGCCCTGGTCATCAGAACTGGTATCGAATAATACAGATACAATTATTCTTAAAGAAACTGCTTCAGATATAGGAATATCCTCGCCCACTTACTTTTTTTGAAAACTTGTGCATCTCTCCGGCTATATATTCTAAAGGCCAAATAACATGCATATATAATTGTCTGCTAGAAGAAACATTTGGGAACCCAACACTTCATAAGGCAGGATGGGAAGCAGAACTTTCTTTTTCAATTGATAGTAACACCTGGGAAAATATATGGACTCAATTGCCATTTAAAACTAGGTCCATTGCCATTAAAGAGAATACTATCAAATTGGTCCATCAATGGTACCTCACCCCAGTCAAATTGGCTCGTATGTCTGCCAATGCAAATCCAAAATGCCGGAGGGGTTGTGAAAGTAGGGGAACCTTTGTACATATGTGGCTGGATTGCCCCTTAGTGCATGAGTATTGGACAAAAATTTTACAACTGATCTCCAAGATCACTAAACAAAGTATACAATTATCACCCCTCCTGCTCCTGTTCTCCATGTTTGTGAATGAAAATAAAGCCCTGCAGCATAAAGAACTTATTAGTTTGTTTCTGGCTGTTGCCAGGCTTGAGATAGCCAGGAACTGGAAAATTGGAAAGATTGCAGGATGGTGGACTAGACTCTGGGACTTGTGGTTATTGGAGAAAATGGCAGATAATAACAACAGAGCGAGAGGCTTACACTCTGGATTGGCCTTTCATAAGATTTGGCACCCATTTATTGAATACATCCAGCAAGATTTAGTCTCTAGACATTCTCCAATTTTAGCTAAATTTTTATGGAAAGATGTCTTTCAGGATCCCTTTATCTATAATTTTTAGGGCCTTATCTGGATTATTGCCTGTATTTATTGTTGTTTTGGTGTACTGTTTGCTGTCATGTTTTGTTTTAGAATGTATTAATAACATTTTAAATAAAAAAAACCAACAACACAGGTGGCTGAGAAACAGCTTCCAGACGCTACTTCATAGCACCAACAACACTATTGAGCATTTCCATCCTCCAGAGAGTTTTGTAAATTGAATCCACACCCATCATCCTCAATGCCTGGACACCATGGCCAGGAAAGGAAGAAGATGATAGAGGGCTTTTCCCAGAGCAAACAATGAATAACAGTTTACTCATTAAATCTCTTTCCTCATGTACCGTCAGTAAACATGCAGAAAGACAGGAACTGAGAAGTTCTTAGCCCTGAATAGTACAATAATGGAGCAGAGGTCATTTGATTGATAAACAACTGGTGCCTGCTACCTAGCAACATTTTCTCTTCCCCTGCACAATGAACATTCAGCTTGCATATGTCCGTGTGAGAGAATGCTTGCTTATAATTCAAACAATTTTCAAGTACCTCTGTTGCCTTTCATAAGCATTTGATGGTCTACAATAAACATGACTGCTTCCTCTTGTCCATATATGCAACATTCTGTCACTGACACTTAAATCTCTCCACAGTCTGCCATTGCTTAATAAGTCATATTTTGCATATATATTTGCATATTTGGTTCAGCTCTTCATATCTCTTAATTACATTTTTTAAAACTCAAAACCTCTTAAGATTTCCGCAAGGGAAAGCTCATGTGCGCACATTTTTTTTTCTAACACACATGACTTCACAATCAATCAATGTAGTTCACTCCTCAGACATACGTAGTATTCAATAGTACCAGTGGGACCAGGGGGTCACATGCAGACCTAAGGGGCCATATGTTATTTGCCTCTGTTTCATGTAGCTGTTTTTTAAAAAGATGTCTGAGATAATGTGTTTGACACATCTAAGAGGTGTGATGCTACCATATCATGCAATCAGTACACTGAGAAGTCTTTAGAATCTGATACTAATTGAGTGTCGCACTATGACTCTGGAGACCAGGGTTCAATTCCTGCTCGGCCATGGAAATCCAGTGACCTTGTGCAAGTCACATTCTCTCAGCACCAGGGGAAGACAATGGCAAAACTCCTCTGAACAAACCTAGCCAAGAAAATTCCATGATAGGGGTTTGATTAAGAACACCATAAGTTAGGAACAACTTGGAAGCACACACACACAATAGTTTATGAAAAGGGAGGAGTGAACAAGTTAACAAAAGCATCTTGTACTGCACTTACCCTTTCCTCATCTAGTTCTTCCGGGAGTGCATGCCTCATCTCTTACTTTCTCTGTAGCTCAGATTTACATTGTTACAATGACAGAGCATATTTTGGTAGGTTTTGATGGATCTCTCCACCAATCATAAACAGTAACTGTATGCATTCCTTTCTAGCATGCTTATCAATACTCTTCCAGGACCCATACTTGCTGTTGTTAATCACTTTCACAAATGAATTTTAATGTACCAAAAACACCCCTGAAAGGCCTATAAGCCATCCCCCCTTTGCAGTGATTCTTGATTCTGATGTACTTTAGCTGTTTCCCAGAATCCCCTCAAAGAAGAATAGCCTCACTCATTTTGAGCTGCATATTTTATGCACTCAAAAAAGTGCAGATGCTCCCTTCCTCATCCATAAAAATCCCCAAAAGCTAGCTTCAGAAAAAGAAAGAGAAATGAATATTGCTTAGATGAATGTGGAAGAGGCCCTATTTTTAGTTATTATTCTCTCGTAAGTTGCAGGAGGTGTTTACAGGATGAGGAAATTAATCAGGATGCAGATAAACCATGCTGGGGTAGGGGTGGGGGTGGAGGCTAATGCGCTCTTCTGAACCTTTGCTTGCTAAGATTGTCTTTCACATCAGTGCGTCGAAATAAGAATCAGATTCCAGAGCTACATGGCAAGCTGACATTAAATACATCTTGTTTGCCAAGGTAAATTAGATCCTCCATCAAATGATCAGGCTGCACTTCTCCTTGCTGAGTTAAAATGACCTACCCTTTCACTTTCAGTATTGTACTTCCAAATATATCTTCTTTTTCTTTTTTTTATCCCCTCTTCCCTATCTATATAGTATATTAAATGCTTCCACAGAAAATTATTTTTACCAGAGTCCCATGATCCTCTCTGTAATGCTGGAAGAAAATTAAAACAAGGGAGACACCTTGTGGTCTACCCATACTAACAAAGAAAATTACTGTAATGATCTGTCCCTTTAGGAAAATGGTGTATAACTTTCCTACCTTTTCCTTAATGAATCCCATGACTAGTGTATACCTACCAGTCCAGGAGACTTTGCTGTAGTGAACATCCATTCTAGCTAAAGGCATCACATAGACACATAGCTTAAATTAATATGAGTATTTGTGCTTAAAGAATTGGATTCCCTTAGCTTAATCATAGGCCCTTCTAGATTGAGGGAGCTTCTCCTGGCTGAATACTAGTATATGACACTTTTATTGGGTCAACTATGAAAACACAACAGTCAACAATACACTCTGTCAGTATTAATGACACAATCAACCTCTACTGAAATAATCTGATGATGTCAGACTTGATACTTATAGTATACTGATATTTACATAATCAGCAAAGAAAATCAGACCATATTGGCATATTCAGCCCACACTGCATTCTATATACTTTTTGTCCCCATACCCTGGTTATTGTACTTAACATGCTTAGTTTATACAATAAAATGGAAGGTGATGATCCCTGTGGTCCAAACAACCCAAACAGCGACCCTGCCTTGGCACTTAGTCCGAGCAGATCCTTTATTTTTCCCTGAATCTCCTGTTCTCAGTTGACATCCCCTATAAAGTTGAATGAGACTCTTGGAGAACTTTGAATCACACTGCCACCACCCAGTGAATTTATAATATCCTTTCCTTAATACACACTGGGACTTGTAAAGGATTTATAGTTCCCTTCCCTTTCTAAACTAAGCAAGCAATAACCGAACTAAGGCATGTGTAAAGACATGTAGGAATAGTAGATAGTTTTAAAGAAAATATTTATTCTGTTAACAAAAATAATATATAGTGAGCCTGCGCCATTGCAGTTTTTCCCAACAGGCAAGACCCACATCAAGTGATAGACTCCCCATTGCAGAATCTCCTCCAACTGATCTCAGAGGCTTTTTTTTATATCCCTCTTTTGGAAGCTTCTGGAAGAAACTCTAGCTCCTGCTCACTGATTGGCCAAGTGGGCCTTCCATCAGTTGTGATGTAATTACTCATTTGCATGTACCTCCCTCCCAGCTTATCTCTTTATTGCCTGACAGAAGCCTTCAAATGACTGGAGGCCCAATCATTACAATTGGTAATATGCAATTACAGTAAGTAGATGCCATATTCTCATCTACAGTGCATTGCTCATTATTCTATGGATGTACATCTGAAAGGCCCACTATGGACAACATGGTCCAGGTCTTTTTACGGTTGTCTTTCCCCGCTGGTTATACCTAGGCTGATGTGGGATTTATGTGTGAATAGGGCTTTGACATCTAGATATGTATGGAACCAATATTTTGATTTAAAAAAACCCTCTTCATTTAAGACCACAGTTAAGAGTATTTAATGTTGGCTGAAGCTGTATGGCCTACTAAAGATCTAAGGGATTTTTAGCTCCAAATCTCAGCTTCATAGCCAGTCTGTCTTGAGACAATGATGTGGCGTGAATTAACTGTTAAAATGGGGGCATTTTAGGTGTCTATATTAGAGTACTAGTATGATTTGTTACACCTTGTGATACTATTGTTTAGCATGGGTTTATAGGGAGGCAATGGCTACCCAGATAAGAAAGTGCAACAGGAAAATCCTGGCTTCTCCCTGCATCCAAAGTCTGAATAATGTCCTTCCAAAATGGCAGTTGCTAAATCTGTTCATCAATAGTAATTAGTCAAAATATAGTTGTGAAACTCCAAAGGTATGACATACTGCTTTTCCAAATGAAAATGGTAACCAGGGTGACAGTTCTGCTTGATCTGCACTTTGTCCCTATAGGACTGGATGACAAATGTGAACTGTTGTTGCATATTGCATAGTGTGCATATGTTATGTAACACATGAACAGTGACATGCACTTTTCATAGCACTGGAAATCTGGCCCTTCCTCCCATAAGAGTAAGTGTTTTAAAAGGAAAGATAGAAGGGTTTCACAGCTCGCTATCCAGAGTGAGCAAGAAAAATGAGAAGCATTTAAAGAAACTGGAGAGTCTACATAATGAGCTTTCTGATGAGTTCTGATTTCAGAGCAACAATTGTAGGAAATGAGTGAAGGCAGGTACAAATGAGTAGTCAAAACTTTCAGGAAGTGTCAGGATGATTTTAGAATAATTTTAGGCTTACAAGATATATTAAACACCATAAAAGTGGGGAAGGTTACTATGTTTGAAGCTACACAGATAGCAGGGCCATTGTAGAAGAAAGATGGAGACAAATTGGTAGAGACAGGTGGCAGAATAGTTGAATTCCCATTTTGCCTCACTCTTCTCCCAGAATGGAAATCTTTGAAACAGAATGGTTTTAAATTAGATAGATAGACAGACATATAAGGGAAATTGCCCTTAACATGGCAAAAATATATCAGTTTAATGAGGGAAAGAGTTGCAACCCAAGATAGATGAAAGGGAGCTTCAGAACACTCAGATATTTAAGGTCAGAAAAATTATATTATATGGTACTAAATGAACTTATTAGCAAACTCCGCCTATATTTTCAAAGACCCTTGGAGCACATTTGAGGTATTTTTAAGTTTTGTTGCCATTTTCAGAAACAATGTGGCTTACATCCTGACTGTTTGAAAGATCCTATCTTCCTGTTTCCTGTGAAAGCTAGCGTCACGTGAATCATTCCTGTCATCCCTCTCAGCCACATCTGAATGCAGCCTCCGTTCTTGCCATCTTCCTGGACACATCAGATTGCCCCTTCTGATCTTGCCACCCCTCCTGGACACATCTGAATGCAGCCTCCATTCGTGAAGGAGTACTGGAAGCAAATGGAGCAAAATTGAAGCACTGCATCATGGGAAATGTGGCACCTTGGAGGTTGGGGGGGGGGTGGTACTAGGACTGAAGCAAAGTTGCATTCCACACTAAGACCAATTTGAATTGGATTCAAATTGACCTTGGATAAAGATTTGTGAATTCGCTAGTTCACCGAATTTGCCTACATCAAGAGTCACTTTGGATTTGGCTCGGAATGACTCCCCATAGAAAGCAATCACGTGTGATAATCTATCACGTTATAATGTGAATTCACATGGTTGGGCCCTGAATGACTTTGGATTGAAGTTGCAAAAACCGTTGTGTGATAAGCTCCTAAGTGTGATGTCTGTTTCGGCAATGTATGTGCATGTGTTTAACTGTGAATGAAAGCACTGAATGATGTTTCTCCTTCATTTACACATTGGATGTATTGGATTCTCCAGCATCATCCATAGGATTTCCCTGGCTGTGCTATACATGTCTTGAAAAAGAAGGCAGTGGCGGCAGAGGAGGAGGAGGAGGTCCTCCTTCCTCAAGCTTATGGTTTAAACAAAGAACAAAGTAAAGAAGATGGACAGAAAAGAGGGAAACATGAAAGCTCAGGTATGCATTCTTAGTTTCATAGTTTTTATAACCTGAATGGGAATAAGTAAAGTAATACATTCTCAATCATAAATTTTGTGTAACTGCTGGATTATTTGTTACAGTGCCATTTCTCACTTCCATGTCCCCAGCATGGTACACAGGGCATCCTTGTCTATGCTATAGTCTTTTGTGAAGTCAGATGTGAAAACTTTCAGAAAATGTATCTGCTTGATGCACCATAGTTTAGACGCTTTTCAAACACATCCTTCAACAATCTTCTGAAAGATATTGATCATCAGTGGCCATAAAGCCAGCAAGATTATTTCCTCCTCTTCAGGTTCAAAGAGAGGGCAATGACCCTCCAGCTGTATTGAAGCCTCACTATTAAGAAAGAAAGAAAGAAAGAAAGAACAACATAACCTTAAAAAAAAGACATCTCTATACTTGGATAACCAGTAATAGTACAATAATTATTTACATAGCTTTTCCCTCTGTAAAAACTCTATATAGTCTCCAACAAAAAAATCTTAAACAGCACAATATTAAATAGTTTATACAAAATAACTAGAGCCATAAAACACGTCACTGTACCACATGCATATGTTTTGATCCTAATCTTCCTGAGAAGCCTTTATATGACACAATTCATTTTTAAATCTACAAACACACGTATGCATTCTACCTTACCTTTTTACACTTCTTTTATACTCTGGCTCACAAGAATAAAATAAAGACCACATGGCAGCCTGAATCTATAAGATAATTTGCCAAGGAAATTGCTTGGATCTACTCTGACTAGGATGCTGTAGTTGAAATAGGTCCAATAGATGTAATTGTGGTACCTGTTTGTCCTGTATTGTTGAATAGGTTTCAGTTTATGCAGTCTGAGAATGTGGACAGGATCCTTGGAGAAGTGAGGGCCACCACATGCAAACTGGATCATTGCCCTTCCTAGCTTCTGAAAACAGCTAGTGGAATGGAATGCCATTTGATTCCAAGGAAGCTATCTCAGTGCTAGACCAATGTCTGTTGTCACTAATGGACTGTATTACGGCAAACAATTCAAAACCTAATCCCGGTAAGACAGAGATGCTCCTGGTCAGTTGAAAGGCAGATCAGGGAATAGCAATTCTGCCTTTGTTGGTTGGGGTAACACTCCTACTGAAATCTCCAGTGGGATTAATATGTAACCATGTCAGCAAGGTTTCCTTTTTATATTGGTGTGTGTGCATGTTTTAACTTTTGTATATTTTGAATGATTTTATATTGTTTTAATTGTAATTACTTTAATTGCTTTTTAAAAATTGCACTGTGGATTTTGATAGGTTTCCTGCTGTGATGTGCCTTGAGTCCCACTCTGGGAGAGAGGTGGCATATAAATAAAATGAAATAAAATACCCTAAGAATGAACCTATTTCCAAATAGCCCCAGTATTGTTTTCCCATTGTTAATATGATTTTAATTATAAGGGGATGACATTAATACTTTAACATTTTAATGCATATCCTAATGTAAATGAAAGCAAATTTAACTCTGTCTGTTAAGATATGTGAGCTTCCTTAAAGGAGGTTTTCTTATATTTTCTCAGATCTTTGGTTTTTGGACTGAATTAAACAGATAAGGTCATTTGGGAATGTCATCAAGTCAACTTATGATATGTGGTCTTCCTTTCATTCTACTGCCCTCCACCTTTTGTAGCATTATTATTTTTCTAATGAGGCCTACCTTCTAGTGATGTGCCCAAAGTATAACTGCCTCAGTTTTGTCAACTGGGCAAATCACACTATCTCCATCTCAAAAGCAGGATTGTCCTATACAAATCAACCAATGGAAACTTCATCCTTCATCCTTCATCCAAAATTTAAAACAAAACATGATCATTTAAAGGAATAAACTTCATTAGATTTAAAATTACATTTATTAATTTAGATGTTGTATATTTTTTAAAGAATTATATTGGCTGCTTCAGCTAAATATTGGCAACTTTAAGCAAATGATGCTTCCTTGTGTCGCATGATGAGGGCCTGGGTTCATTCCTCTTAGGCTGGATTTATTGCAATGTTCTATTTTTTTTATGAGGACAGTGGCATCACAAGGATTGACATCACCCTTATACTCTATTCCAAGTAAATATCTTTTTCAACATATGGCCACCTTATATTAATGTGTCTGGCTAATCACCATGTTCACACCATATGCAGTCTCTTCTTTCTTTTTTCCTTCCTTTCTTTATTTGTCTCTACACACACACACTGAATATATATATATATATATATATATATATATATATATATATATTCTATGGCTCAACAGGGATTCAAACACTGGTGTCCAGTCATAGTCTAGTGCCCAAACCACTATATCACATTGGCTTTCTGCTCAATTTACCTTATCTCTGGCTTCATGCTGCATACTTGTTGGATGACAGTAACATCAAAGAATATCAGGAGGGTGGGATTTAATATATAAAGGCTTGTTTTTAAGAAGCATTTAAAAATCATGATTAAGAAGGAACAGGTTAATTAACCTGGGAATTGTAGTTTATTGTGGCACCAGAGCTTTCTGACAGAGAAGGCTAAATGTCTCACAAAACTACAATTACCAGAATTCCCTAGCATTGATCCAGAGCAATTAAAGCAGTCTCAAACTAGATTATTTCCGCAGCATGTTTTGGACATGAGATCAACATACATGTACAGAACAGTATGGGAAAAGTGAAAGTAAAATGTACTAGACACCATTTCTAAACTGGAAGATACAGGTATGGTTAAATTTAAGGTTATGTATCAGTATTGGAAATACATGGAGGTATGAACAAATAATTGATACTTGTCTTATGAAACTACACCATTAACATTTACAGAATCTCCCACAGCTATTAGATCATGATGCCTGTTTAAAATTGGTGGTCACTTGAATATTCAAGCTATAAAAAAAATAGCCTTTGTAAATGACTGCATAAAATATGAAGCAGTTTCTCCACTGCATTTTAGACTGTTGAGGGAGGCCTCAAATCAGCTGCTTTAAAAAATTTAATTCATTGTTGTTATTCATTCATTAATTCATTCATGTCTGATCATTTCTCCAAAAGTGGGACTTAAGGTGGGTTACAAAAATTAAAAGAGATTAAGTTAGAAGTTAAAAAGAAATATTAGAAAACCATACCTGGAATTATTAAAATGCAATTAAACTATACATAGAATTAAAACCATTTTAAACAAATCCATAAAACACCAAAGATTAAAGTTAGTAAAACTGCATAGTATTAAAAGCCCTTCCAGATGGCTTCTAATAGCCTCTTGAAATAGAAAGGTTTTCACCTGTCAATGGAAAGAAAGGAAACCATCCTAACTTGCTGCAGGAAGGGCTTTGGAAGCTTGGGAACCATTAAGAAGCTCTTATCTGCAGTGTTCCCAACAGAAGTCCCTATGAAATTGGTGGCACTGAAAGATGGGTCTATCCTGAATATCTTAGAGCCAGGGCAGGCTTATGCAGGAAGTTATGATTCTCCAGATAGACTAGACCCAAGCCATATGGGGCTTTATAGGTCATAACTGGTACTAGGAATTGTGCCTCAAAATGGCAGATGAAATTTAGATTGGAGAAAAATGGGAAAGGGGAGGAAAAGAATCCAGTGAAACAGAACTAAAGCATTAGAGTTTTCATTAAAATTTCCCTCGTTGCTGATTTAATCCTGAATGTCAATGTTTCTCCCCAGTCCATCTATCTTAAAAGTTCCACTGGCTTTGACTTATAAAGAGTTTGCTATAAAAGGTTGTTCTAGGATTAATATGCTGTGACAGGACCTTTCCTTAAATCTTAGGTTACCTTTGCCTCTTATCCATAGAAGGCCCCTAGTCACTGACACTTGACCTGTGTTTACCTTATTAACAATATTTTGAAATGGATAAGGGACAGGGCCCCAAGTGTCCTACAGACCAGTTCAGTGTTTAGGTAATGTTTGCCATTATTTTATAGTTTATCAAAATCACTCCAACATCTACTGTAAAAAATGAGCAGTAACTTTCTTAAATAACATTAAGAAAGGAAGTAACTCATGTAGGTTACTTCAAACTTAGCGTGGATACATTAGCAACAGCAATTGCAAGCTTTTAAATACTCTGTACTCTATTCTCTCTCAGTGAGATGCGGTGGCTCAGGGGTTAAGATGCTGCCTCTGATGATCACAAGTGTTCTGAAAAGACAGATTAGCCTGGCATAGCAACAGCCAATCACAAGCCAGCTGATGTCAACCAATAGGAAGCTGGCTGTGGAAGGTTAAAAATTCCGTTGTGGAGTTGGAATTTCAGTTAGGGTTTAGACTCCAAAGAGGAGGGTTCTGCCGGTCCAGAGAAGGACATAGGTTTGATAGTTCCATAGAGGGAACTGTGGTTGAAGTCTAGAGTGGGACTTTAACCAATTAGTTCTCCAAGTGGGAGTTAATATAGTTAGCCTGAGTGGCAATACTATTGGCTTGTAGGCTAGGAATATAAGCAGGAAGATAGTGTGAGTGTCCTTGAGAACTGCTAACATTGGCGGGATACAGACTGCCCAAAAGGGCGGTCTGCCACCGCCCTAGTTTGTGCACAAGGGAGCGCCAGCGGACAAACCCCGCAGCTCCCTCACACAGCAAAAAGAAGCCGCAAAAGCGGCTTCTTTTCCGGCGCCTTTGTTACGCCGCAAGCGCCAATGACACACTTGTGGAGTCACAAAGGCGCTGAGATGTGTGGATGCTAGGCGTCCGTCATGTCAAAATGGAGTGCCCATGTGTGTAGGGTGCCGCCATTTTCCCTGTCACCTGCGAGGGGCAAGGGGCGTTTGAAAGCGCTGCCCCTCACATGTGACGGGGTTGCCTCATAGCGCCCATTTAAATAGGGCCATTGATACTCTGTGGAGTGTTGAAGATTTGTAACAAAGACCCGGTACAGACTGGTGCAAAGCGCTGGCCTGAGGCCGATTTTAAGGCTTGGGAGAGCGGAGCATCCGCACGCTCCCAAGCCCTACCACGCCATCTGGGTCCCATCATGGCTTGTCCCCATCCACACAGGGGCTGCCATGATGACATACGCACAGCACGGTCTCCAAATGGCACCAACCACGTGTATGTCATTAGTGAGTATGAAGGCAGCAATGGCGGCCCACGTGAAGCACAAAAAGAACCCGCCAGGAGTGGGTTCTTTTTATGCCTCCCAGAGGCCATGCTGTTTGGTTTGTGTGGCATCCATGTAGGACAAAAATGTGTGCCTGCAGGCCACCCTTTCAGGGCAATCTGTACAGCCCCAAAGTTAACATAAAAGTTATTTTACCAACTGTACTAAATAACACAAATGCCTGAGCCAATAACTGGTTGTTTTTTTTAAACTATTCAAGTAACATCTGTTTAAAACACCTGTTCAATATACTTCAATTTTTATTTCAACAAAAGCTTGTCTCCAGTTTGAATGGCATCCACATTACTATCATTATATGGTATTTTAATACAGAGAGTTTGAAAGGGTCTGCTTCAATTTGGGGACCCAACATCACATTCTTATTATTTTGGTGGCAGTCATATAAAGAAGAGGGTGCATTTCACATCTATGTGACATGGAACTGGTGGCAGTGGTGGGATAATAAGGCCCAGGGTGCTGTCATCCAAAGAGTATAATAGCTACTGGAAAAGTGTATGTGACCACAAGGTCAGCAGGTCGAACCCCAAATGTTGTGTCAGAGTAAGTTCCCATCACTCTTCCCAGCTTCTGCCAAACTAGCAGTTCAAAAGCATGTAAAAGTACAAGTCAAATAACAGGTACCACTTTAGTGGGAAGATAACAGCATTCTGTGCAGTCACACTGGCCACATGATCACAGAGTCATCTTTGGCAACATTGTCTTCCTCATCTAAGTAATGGAGATGAGCACCACTCCTGTACAGTCAGACATGACTTAACTATCATGTCAAAGGAGACACCTTTACCTTATTACCTTACTCTCTCACTCTCAGTAGGAATACCAATCAGACCTGTTTAGTTTAACTGAATCACAATCCCCTCTGGACTAACTGAACCAAATTTCCTCTCCTGTCAAAATCCTCAACTGATCTTAACTGAAAACTCTGTTTCTCTCTCTCTCCAGATCAACTGAACCAACTGACACACATACATGCCTGCCTTTATACATTCCAGTTCCTCTGCAGACCCCTCCCACAGTCTGAGCTGTGATTGGCTGCCAGGAAGTCAGGTCTGCCTAGCAATCTTAACATCTCCTCATTCACCTTGGCAACACTCTCAGCATACTTCCCCATCACTCGGTACAGTGAAGTTGCAATAGGTCCTGCATCCTCAGTTTTGATGTAATGCTGTACACCTTGGACCTTTCCTGGATGTTTGGAAAATATGCTTTTATAGTTGGGTAATAGGCCCTTCCTCCATCTACCATCATCCAGAGGGAGAGAAGGGCAGGCCAGGTCCATCAGGCCTAAGCAGAGTAAGAAGAAGGGCCCTCCCTCCAGCCCATCTGCTTTGGTCCAGGTCTCAGAGGGAGAGAAGATCTTCTGGACTTTTCCCCTTCCCCACTGCCATTCCCTCCTCCTTTTGTGTCTTGTCTTTTTAGATTGTAAGCCTGAGGGCAGCAAAATGTCTAATTAACAATTTGTTAAGCTGATCTGAGAGCCTTTTGGCTTAAGGGCCGGGAATAAATAAATAAAAAAATAAAAATCTTTTTGTTCCTTGGAAAGGAATCTATCCTCTTTGTGAAATCTCCCTTCCCCCAATAAGGTAAGTAGATTTTTTTTCCTTCCCCCATCTCTGACACTGCATATGAAACCAAATTTTCCCTTCAGTAGTAGGGCTTCAACATATTAGTGTGCACAACTTTATTATAAACATTTTCTCCCTGTTCAGCTATATAATTTACATCATTTATATGTGCCACTATTTTTAACTGATCCAGTCCAAGCAAATTATAACTTGTTTCCCTTCACTAGTCTGAAAATCAAGACTTCATCACCGGATTCATAAATTCTCAGCCTTGCTTTCCAAGTATCTGACATAGGTTACTTGAAGCTTAGTGTGGTTACATTAACAACAATTGCAGGCTTTTAACTACTATTCTCTCACTCTCAGTAGGAATACTAATCAGTCCTGTCTAGTCTAACTGAATTACTGTCCCCTCTGGACTAACTGAACTGAACTTCCTCTCCTGTCAGAATCCTCAACCGATCTTAACTGAAAAATCTGTTTCAGCTGAACTAAATGACACAGACACACACACACACACACACACACACACACCTGCCTTTATACATTCCAATTCCTCTGCAATCCCCTCCCACAATCTTCCTGAGCTGTGATTGGCTGCCTGGAAGCCAGGTCTGCCTAGCAACTCCATCACAGGTACATTCTTGCTCACCCTGGTTATTGTTATTATTGTTGTTGTTCTTTCTGTTGTCATTATTGTTAATGGTAAAAGCACTTAAACAGGAAAAGAAAATGGATGGTGCCACTGCAGCTCATTAACATTGACAGATGTAGTGAAAGAATCCAATGCATCCCAAAAGGTGATAAAAGGCAAACAATATGACTTGAAAAATGCGAATGAAATAGCACTGTAAAACACACCCTTGTTAGTCATGGCAACATAATCTCACAGCACTTTCTGGTGATGGTCTCAGATTATCCCTGCATAGAAGAGAAATCACAGGCTGCTGTATTTTCCTAAGATCACCAAACAGACAAGTGACAACCAGTCAGACATTAGGAATATAAAAATCTTACTTCATTCCCAAATGCTGCTGCTATTATTATTATTATTATTATTATTATTATTATTATTATTATTATTATACCTGCCTTTCCCCATGGATAGAGGTGAAGAACAACAACAAATCTACAATGAAAAGCACATTGGGCCTAAACAGACAGGCCAAAATAAAGCTGCTTCGGGTCACTTTGGAGGTATCCTGTTTAAATGACACATTCATTTTAAGAGGCCAGAAACTGTGACAAAGCTGCACTCCAGCACTTAGGATTGGAGTGTGGCTTTGGCATGGTTTCCAACCTCTTAGGACACATGCATCATTTAAACAGCGTACCTCCAAGTGACCTGACGCAGCTTTATTTTGGTCTGTCTGTTTGAGCATGCAACAGTTTAAAAAGACAAAAAAGACACACACATTTCAAAACAATCCATATTTAAAATTCAACATCTAAATTCACCATCCAAGTTACCTACAGGATTGCCTCCCCCATATAATCCATCCTATACACTCAGGTCCTCTGGTGGGCATTTACTTCAATCAGCCAGGACTAGGTTGGTAACTGTCAGCCAGAGGATTGTGCAGGGACCTGCCATAAGAGATTCAACAGCTGAAAACACTGTCCAGATTTGTAACAGCATTAAAGACAAGTCTCTTTCAGCAGGTTTATCCAGATGATTTATAAATGATGAATTTTAAATGTGGATTGTTTTAATATGTGTATATCTTATTTATCCTTTTAAACTGACATGTGTTTTAACTAATTTTTAGTCTTTTAACATTAGTGTTTTTAACTTATGTTGTTTGTCTGTTCATTGTTGTTGTTCCTTGCCTTGATCCATGAGGCGAGATTGGTATGAATTATTATTATTATTATTATTATTATTATTATTATTATTATTATTTAAAAATCATCTGGATTTTTGTGCAGGAATTTCAGGGTTTCTGCACAGATTTTTATCACTACTGTATTTGCATTTTGAGACATTTTTTTGTTGCAAGAATTCACTTCTTTTCTGTGCTGAACATTTTTATTTATTTAGCTCAGAAAACTTTTTTGCTGCATCAGAAGCAATTATTTTTTGGTCCAGTATGCATGTACCTTATATGTGCACCGGTTGCTTCTCAAAGCTGTTACCAGGAAACACTGCTGTTGTTAACAACATAGTTTTCATGTCCCTAACAGACACAAGAAACCACAACACCTTTAAGTGTGCCAACCACAATGGCACATTGAGCAAAAGTTTCTGTTTGAAAGTTACGAGCTTGTATTCGCCTAATGTCTCTGCATTCCTTGTCTTTGGCAGTGTTGCCATGGCTGAAATTACTTCCATTTTTCTTTCCTTGTATATTTCCTTCAGCATTTAACTTGGAAACCAAAGCAAAGGATTTAGCACTGCTTCGTAGATTGGGCCTGTAATGACTAGGCCTGCAGTCATTTGGGGACTTCTTCAGGCAGTAAAGGGTTAAGGCGGAGGGATGTATATGCAAATAAAGAGTGACATCACAGCTTACGGAAGATTCACTTGGCCAATCAGTGAGCAGGATCGAGGGTTTTTCTGGAAGCTTCCATCAGAAGGGTATATAAGGTCTCTGAGTCCAAGTGATGGTTGGTTGGAGGGAGTGTCAGAGAAGGAGATGAACAGTTAGAGAGTGGGTCTTAGGAGTCAGTGGATTTTGAAGTAGGAATATATCAGAGTAGAACGTTTAGGGTGTTTTTTTATTATGCTTATGATAGTTTGTATGAAGTGAATATTCTATAATTACAAATATTGAACCTGCAAGACCCTTAAGATCTTGCATGAATTATATATTTTGGTTCTATTTTGTTACTTATAATAAATAATTCCTTTTAAAAGTATCTGCTACTCGACACTCCTTGACACGCGTCTTATCTCGGTTGATGCTTGAGTAGATCAGCAAGAAGGAGAAGTGAAGTCCTTAACAAGTCCCAGTGTTTGTTAAGGGAAATCCATTATAAATTCACTGGGTGGAGGCAGCGTGATTTGAGGGAATTTAAGGGTCTGCTGGGACTAAGGGTCAAGACAGGGCTGTTGTTTGGCTGCTTGGACCACAGGAGATCATCACAGGGCCTTGTGTAGATATTTTGGATTCAAAATTAAAAGTGGACAGTTTATGTACACTCTGAATAGTTATGTCTCTTCATGTCCAAAACAGAAACATTTTGGGGTAAATTCAATTAGTCATTGTTGTTGTTTTCAGAAGAAATGGTTGCAGAACAGACTTGTGGTACAGAAATGTTTTCTGTTCAATGGCAACAGACAATTTGTTCATTATTTTCCTACCTATGCATCTGACTCAACATGCAATGCAAGTTAGAGATGTTTAGAAAAAACAATGAAGACAGAGAAATCAATGTTGTGACAGATAAACACTCTGTATATATTTCAGTGTTCTAGTAAAAGTTGAATTTAGCTTATTACATGGATTTCTGTATGATCAATTATATTTTGAATGTATCACGTATAGTTTGTAGATGTGGTGCATTTGTTTTGTTTTGCCATATGCAAAGCAGTTACAAGACTTAGGGGCTGTACAAAGAGCCCTGAAGGGGTGGCCTCCAGCTGCTCCTTCTTGAGTTGGATCGGGGCTGTGGCACAGTTATATGACACTCCTTTAGTGATTCGTCCTCTGGATGCAGTGCCAGAGGCACGCCATGAATCCACATACCGTCTGGAGTGGTGTATGGCATCAGGACACCCTGGAGCCGACTGTGCTCCCAGACCAGCTTTTCAGGCTGGTTTGGACAGGACCTTAGATTTAGATTTAGATTTGCTGCCTAGATTAAACATGTATGTCAAAATACTTTGTCTAAAACTGTTTTTGTGGACTACTTTTGTACTAAGGAATATCTTGGAAAAAAACACTATATTCTGATTCACAAATGAATCCAAAATCAAGATTTGTAAGAGAAAATGTAACCAAGTTCAAAGATTGGCTCCATCAAAACTAAAGGGATCCATGTCATTGGATTAAATAATAGATGGAGAATACCCAAAACATAAAAGATTCTTCTTTTCTTTGTCCCTCTTTTTAAAGTGAGGGCTGAAATTCTGCTGGAGAGGTTTATAACAGTCTAATGGTTTTGTAAAATGATATCAGGGTCAATGGCATATAGAGAAGTTAATGAGTAAAATGAAGCTTGAAAGGAGACTCTTACCAGCATGAAAAGTAAGGTCATTACCCACCTTCTGTAGGACAATTTTACCACAGTATTCACATCTAAAATCACCATCAGGAAGTTTTATGTGCCACATCTAATGTCTCCTTGTGTTGCTATATCTTTCCCAGTGCTGTGTAATGAGAAATGGGTTCATTTCAAACCTGAGCTTTCACAGCATATATTTAACTTCAGATTGATGTATGCAGTGTGAAATACCAGGATATATGGAAATGCAGTTATTTGTTTAAGGTGTAAAACACAAAACAAAAACAGTTGGTGTTACAGAATTCAAGAAGAATGATTTTAGAAAGTATCCATAACTTTTAGATGGCATTAGTTGGTCTTGTGAGTCTGAGCAGATAAATGGACATAAATCAGACATTAGGAATGAGAATACACAGAAACTGGTGGGAGAACATTTCAATCTCCCCAGGCATTCCATGTCAGACCTCAGAACAGCCATCCCTGAACAAAAGAACCACAAAGGTAGGTTGGAAAGAGAAACAGCACAACTGGAATTCATTAATAAACTACAGTCCCTCAGCAATGGATTGAACAGGGATAATGGCTTCCTGGCTCACTGCACACACTGCAACACTCTCTGACCCCATCCTCAGGGCGGGCGCCCTACATTCATCTATTCTCCCCACCTACAGGCTAGTTTCCAAAGCCAAACTGGTCTTGCTACTTCATCTCCATACACAAAGGATTTTGAATTTGAATTGGCATTCTCACATACCAATGGCATATATATGTCTGTCCCTGGTTTCCACTCCACTATATGCATCGGAGGAAGTAGACTGAAATCTATGAAAGCTTATGCTGCCAACTTCTTTCTTTCAGTTAGTTGCAAAGGTGCTACAAGCTCTCTCTACATACTTTCTCCTGGTAAGACATTTACACTGGGCAATTGTACATGTTTATATCATACAGATTACTCTATGTTTATATCATACAGATTGCTGTAAAGTATTGTTCTATGTTGCTCATGTTGTTCATGCTTAGGAAAATGTTCCATTTACTTTACCACAGATAGAAGGTGAAGACAGTATATGGAATACTGGTAGTGAATGGTGATTGGTTGTGTGCTTGAATGGTGTTTGAAAAGCATGTCAGTTGAAACAGGGTAGTCACCAGTTGATCATACAGTTAGGAATGGATGTGGGAGTTAGGTGTGGGATTTGCATGTGCCTGTGGCTGGTTATAGAGATAGTAGGGCTATATTATCTATTGTTTTGAAGACCTTATGAAGGAGAAATTTAGCGTAGGAATACTTGAAACACTGTACCAATTTTAAAAGTGCATATTCTGAAACCATGTCCTTCTCACCAATAAGTATATTTGAATCATTTTGTTTATCTTATTTGAAACCAGTTCCTGTGCTAAAGCAGTGCCTAGCAGCTGTGATGGACTGGATGAGGGCAAACAAACTGAAATTTAATCCAAACAAAACAGAAGTGCTCCTGGTCAGTTGAAAGACAGGTCTGAGAATATAGATTCAGCCATATTGGATGGGGTTATACTCCCCTAAAAACACAGGTTTAGAGTTCGGGTGTACTCCTGGATTCAGCATTGAACTTGGTGGCTCAGAGTTCAACAATGACCAGGGCTGCTTTTGCACAAGTTAAAGCTAGTGTGCCAACTACACCCATTTTTAGAGAAGTCGGATCTGAACATAGGGGTACATGCCTTTGTTCTATCCCATTTAAACTAATGTAACACACTCTATGGGGGGCTGCCAAATTGTTATCTGGCACTAACTACAGAGAGCACACAAGTCCCTCCATTGGCTACTGCTCTATTTCTGGGCACAATTCAAAATGCTGGTTTTGACCTATAAAGCCCTATTCAGCTTGGGTCCAAGTTATTTCAAAGACCATATCTCTGCCCCAGATTGCTGGGGGCAAATTAGCTTACAGATGTAAACCACTTAGACACTGCTTAGGCGGTATGAAGCAGTATATAAATGAAGCTTGTTTGGTTTGTTTTGTTTCTTGTTAGCCCATTAGAGCACGAAGATTTTCTCTGGCCTACAACCCACTTAGACTTGTTTAGAGGGAGCAAGGGAGACAGCCTTCTCGATGGCAGCGCCCAAGTTCTGGAAATCCCTCCCTAGACAGTGTACAATAACCCAGCCCTGCTCTCCTCTGCAGCATATTAAAACATTTTTGTTCCATCAAGCTTTTTCAGGCTGATGAGGGTTGAAATGTAATGCAATTCAGATATCAAGGTTTGTAGTTTTTAACACATTTTAATATTTTAATGTGCATTTTAAAAATTATACACACACACACACACACTTTGTAATGCTTTTGAATTACAGTTGGCCCTTGGAACTCACAAGGTATCCATCCTTTCCAGAACCCACCCACCCATGTTCGAGTTCCAAAATGTGTGCATATTCAAGGTCAATGGGCTTGAATGGGATGTGCTCCTCATTGATGTTAATTGCGGTCATCCCTCCGGAGATTTCCAAGTCCGTGGCTCTCAAGTCCAGTCAGGCTTCATCTAGAATACAGTTCTAGGCACCACAATTCAAAAAAAGATGTTGAGAAGTTAGAGTGTGTACAGAGGAGGGCAACCAAAATGATGAAGGGTCTGGAAACCATGTCCTATGTGGAGAGACCTAGGGAGCTGGGTATGTTTAGCCTGGAGAAGAGAAGGTTAAGAGGTGATGCGATAGTCCTGTTTAAAGGGTGTCATATTGAGGATGGAGCAATATATTTTTTCTGCTGCTCCAGAGAATAGGAATGGGTCTGGAACAGATCCCCTGCATAAGGCAAGGGCCTGCTGTATTAAGAGTGAGATGGTTTGCCAGGTACCCAGCTGATGTCGGTAAACTGCTAGGGAGAGAAGGTATTAGAGGAGAGTTGAGTTATTCCCATTTCTGGAACATAAGAACAAAAAGGCTGAGAAGACAGAGAGACCAGGGCCGAAAAGGAGAACCAGCTTGTATGCCTAGCAGTATAGTAGTGTTGCATCCATGACCCATGAGAGAACCACTTATCTTACATGTGGTGACCAGCAAGGATATCTGAAAAGGTGTGGTGGCAAAAATTCTTAGAGCAACCACCTGGTTTCTCCTCCTGATCTTCAACTGCAAAATAGAGTCATCACACAATGACAGGTGTGCTTAATATTATGTTCACAGAAATCCACATTGACCTCAGACTTTTCAAATCCTTGCCCCACACCACCATCACCAAACAATTCTTACCATATTTTCCATCACTCTGTCATTTTTCCATCTATTAACAGTCAATTACCTGCCTCTTTTCTGCTGTCCCAAACCTCCAGCTAATCAGAGTGTGATGCTTCCCATAACAGTTAAAATTATTTTTCCCGATCCACTCTTCATTTGTAAACGTTAAAAGGGATTGTGTCCCTTTTTCATTTCAACACCTGTCTCTAGTAATCATCCAAAAATAGAACACAAGACCTTGAACCTTGAGATCAATTTCATGCTGATCTCATCAGAAGAAACAGAGGTAATCATTCCTAACACACACACAAAAATCAGTAGGCTATAAACACAGGAAGCAGGGATAGATGTGATTTCCAAATGTTTTCTTACCTTTTTTTTAAAAAAAATAGTATATTTCTTGCTAACTTCTTCACTTACATCTTGTTTCTTGTTGTACTGTCATAGCTTGCTGAAGCTGATAAAACATTTAGTATTGCTGTTTACTCAACCCACCAAAATTGTACTGGAAATTGAACTAAAATTGCAGTGCGTTGCAGAACCGATTTCATCTATGTGTCCACTGAGCATTCATATGTTTAAAAATGTGTTCAAAATTAGTATTCATACTAAGAATAGCTAAAAAATACTGAGCTGTTTCTAGGAACTCACTGTATTACTCCTTATTAACAATGGAATTAAAACATGCCACCCATTATTCGTGTACCGTTAATGCTTCGTTCCATCTGCAATCCTTTTTTTCTTTCTCTCCTCCCTCCAGCCTCCAGATTAACCACTGCTATGGAGACCAGATTTCAGCCTCACTCTCACTAGAAAAGAGGAATATTTCCTTCAATAGCGACTGCGATCTAGACTCAGATACTTGTTGCTTACTAGCCTGAATCCTAAAATCTTTTATCAGTATTACACTATTGCTCTCCACAAACTGCTCATTTGCCATCTTGGAGGTTTGAGACACACAAGAGCCATTTCAATCGTGACTCTGATCCAGCCTTGGATGCTTGTTGCTCGCCAGGCTGAATGCTTAAATCTTTTATCAGTATTACACTATTGCTCTCCATGAACTGCTTATTTGGAGGTTTAAGATGAGAGAGAAAAACTGTTTTGACTGGTCAAAAAGGCAGGAAAATGAAAGTAAGGAGAGAGGGGCTGGAGGCAACAGCTACAACAGTTTAGAATTTTGAGATCCTGGCTGAACTGGTTGTCATGAGTCCCTGTACTGGGAGGAAGGTGGGATATAAACAAACGTTATTATTATTATTATTATTATTATTATTATTTAAAGGTTTGTTAAAGATATTACTTGGCTTAAATCTACTGAACACAGAAGAATCTATGCATGGAAATTCACCACAGCAAAGAAAACCAAAACAGTTGGCAATAGTCTTATAGCAAATGCCATCTCAAGATGTTCAACTTCCTGTTCCTGCAATGATAAAAAAATATCAGAACAAGATTGGGAAAATCCATTAGGTGTTAGTCGAAACTTTACAGAGAATGTTAAGGTGGTTAGATAGCTACAATATGTCGCAGATATCCACTATTTATTCAGCAAGGCAACTGCAGCAACAGTAGTAGGATGGCAGTAATTATGACTGAAACATTGGGAGGTTGATTTGAAAACTAAAGCAAATTTAGCCAGCATGCAATTCACAGGTAAACTTCTGTTTGGTGAAAAGGCTCTGAAGAAAGTGGTAGTTGTAGGGAAAGCTAAAAACAAATGTTGCTAATCAATCAAAAGAAGAAAATTGACAGAAGAAATTGCAGGAACCACTCTTATTCCTTTCTTGGAGGGAAAAGTTATTGGTGGCAAAGAGACTTTGGGTCTTATAGGCCTCAGTCAAACAAAATGAAATTTTAGTTTTAAAAAATCAATATCAGTACCAGTTTAGAAAGAATTCAATTCAAACCAACAGAATTGGAAAACCAATGAGCCCCGAATGCAGGAGATTCCTCCATTTTGATTGCAATGATCAACATTTCCAGTTCAAGACACTGCCATTTGGCCTAGCATCAGCTCCAAGAGTTTTCACCAAAGTATTGGTAGCAATCATAGTGCATCTGAGGCAACAATGTGTGTACCTTTCCCATTCTTCAGACACCTTAATGAAAGTAAACGTTCAAGAAAAAAAGGTGTTAGATCTCAAGACGATGCTTTTCCATCTGGAAAGTCTCAGAGTCAACTGATTACAACAAAGAATATAACACACTTGGGTGCTCAAATAGGTGGATATAATGATCTTAGCAAGAGTACTAGGAGTGTTAATTTCAATAATTCAGTTGATCCTTTGGGTGAGATTTCATACCAGGTGCAATAACTAGGCCTCCAATCATTTGAGGAGTTTTTCAGGCAGTAAAGGGCTAAGCCAGGGGTGACGTATATGCAAATAAAAAGTGACATCACAGCTTACGGAAGGCTCACTTGGCCAATCAGTGAGCAGGATCAATGGTTTTTCTGGAAGCATCCGTCGGAGGGTATAGAAGGTCTCTGAGTCCAAGGTGTTTATCAGACGAGCTCTTAAAGAGGTACTATTCCAGTGTGACTCCTCTAGCTGCCTCCTGTTGCATGCTGGGATTGGCAGTTTTAAGGAGGGGTATTTAGAATTCTCAGGCAGAGAAGTTCAGCTCCTTAAAACTGCCAATCCCAGCATGCAACAGGAGGCTGCTAGAGGAGTCACACTGGAATAGTACCTCTTTAAGAGCATAGTGTGATAAACATCCAAAAGTGACGGTTGGAGGGAGTGTCAGTTAGAGATGGAGAGGAACAGTTAGAGAATGGGTCTTAGGAGTCAGTGGGTTTTGAAGTAGGAATATATCAGAGTAGAATGTTTAGGGAGTTTTTAATTATGTTTATGATAGCTTGTATGAAGTGAATATTCTATAATTACAAATATTGAACCTGCAAGACCCTTAAGATCTTGCATGAAATATATCTTTTGGTTCTATTTTGTTACTTATCATAAATAATTCCTTTAAAAGTACAGTTGGCCCTTCTTATACATGGATTTTTTATACACGGATTCAAGCATACACAGATTGAAAATGTTTTTAAAAAAGTATACATTTCAAATATCAAACCTTGATTTTCCATTTTTTATAAGGGGCACCATTTTGCTATCTCATTATATTTAATGGAACTTGAGCATACACGGATTTTGTTATACAGGAGGGATCTTGGAACCAAACCCCAGTATATAACAAGGGTCCACTGTATCTGCTACTTGACACTCCTTGACATGCGTCTTATCTCAGTTGATGCTTGAGTAGATCAGCAAGAAGGAGAAGTGAAGTCCTTAACAAGTCCCAGTGTTTGTTAAGGGAAATCCATTATAAATTCACTGGGTTGTGGCAGCGTTATTTGAGGGAATTTAAGGGTCTGTTGGGGCTAAGGGCCGAGACAGGGCTGCTGTTTGGCTGCTTGGACCACAGGAGATCATCACAATAGTGTTCTTCAAATTTTCTTCATCCACATCCATTACCAATAATAAGGAAAGGGCATGCCCTGGTAATGTTCCCAGATATGTGTTGAACGATATGAATTAGTGGTTGAGGGAACAAGATGATTGCCAGGGGAATTCCTGTGTGCCTCTAGAGAAAATACTGATTATAATGGGTGCTAGCTTGTTAGGCTGGCACCCACTACTCAAGGGCAATGGCCAGTGTCAGAGCAATTGATCCATATCAACTTGCTGGAAATGAGAACTTTGAGACTAGTGGTAACTTGTTGAAAATGAGACAGGAGAAAGCACATGTGATTCTGATTGCTCCTTACTGGCCATGCAGGCCATGGTTTCCCATGCTGCTGGAACTGTCTGTAGGGAACCCATTCATTCTACCTCTAAGGAAGGAGCTATTGTCACAAGGCCACATTTCATATCTAGATCTGGGGTGGCTAAGATTGGCTGCCTAGAATTTGAGAGAAGGAAAAAAGGGGGGAAATTAAAGTCACGGTTACTCATTATCTGTAATGCATAAAACACTTGATGTTGTTACACAGCGCGTGAGGCAACACATCAATGTATGGCACCAAATTCTCCACCTTTGTGACGGTAGTCAGTAGCTTGTGAGCTGGAGAAACACCTGTCACTTTCTCAATGAGCAAAGAGACACTGTAATCTTCTCTCAGATGAGGCTTTTATTCATAGAGGAAGTTCCACTGTGTACAACACTATATACATCGACACCATCCACCATCCACATCAGTAACAACCCACTCTGAGGCACACACTGTCTCCCTCAGTGATAATTGAGAATGTCAGTTAACAGTTACATCAACATTCCAGTGATGCACTGTTTCAATGCTGACACATATAACTGCCACTAGAGCTGTAAATAACTTGCACAACAGTTCCACCTAGTGGCCACATCCATGTCATTTTATCAGACCTGTTTACCACGGTCCTGACAGTGCACACTATTTTGAGGTCTAGAAGGAAATCCAATAAAGATATCTATTTGGAAAATATTTCTGAAATGTTGTGCAGACTATTCTGTAGAGATAGACAATGTAGTCATAAAAGATGCCCTTTTTTTCTGTGGGATGAACTGACAAAGGTTTGAGACCAAACATTCTGAAAAGACAGTTGTCAGTCTTGCCTTCAGATCTCTCTGATTCAGGAAAACCATTATCTTCACATCCACATGTTAAGCAATTTCTCAGGGGTGCAACTTTCAGTGCTCCACCAACGTTGCACAGATTTCTTTCCTGGGACTTAAATTTAGTGTTGAATGCTTGACTGGGGCCTGAAATAGACAAACAGGAAAGTGTGGCTTCCGGCTGCTCTGGGGGTGTGGTGTTTAGGCATCCCACTCCCCCAGAATGGCCAGATGCCACACAGAGAGAGCACCTGGCCAGGAAAAGCCAGTTGGAAAAGGAGCTTTAAAAGTCCGCTCTTCGCTGGGATTCCCTTTGGAACTGCAGCAGCAGCTCAGATCAGTCCCAGGCCCATGCAGCCACCACAGTCCCATGCCTTTTGCCCTGTCTGCATGACCCCTTAGAGTTCTTTTGAGCTTTTTAAAATAAGCATCCTTAAGGCGTGTGTCATTCAAAGTGTTCTTTTTAATAGCAATCAGACCAACTTATCAAGTCTTCGAATTGGCTTCTCTAGCTATAAACCCAAATCTGTGCAGATGTGAAGATAAATTCACTTTAATTATAAACTCGACTTTCCTGCAAAAGTTTTTGATAACTAAGGTAGGATGTCAAGTGCTGGATTTATCAACATTCTGCTCTAACATAGGTCATCGTTTGGAATTGAAGAGGCATTCCTTGGATGTCAAAAGAGCAGTAGGACTGTACTAGAAAACAACTAAATGGTTGAGGTGAATAGAAACTCTGTTTATATCCTTCAATCCAAGGTTGTTGAGGCTAAAAGCATCTAAGGAAATGCTATCTTGGTTAAAGGCATGTATATATTAATGTTATGATTTGCCAAAAATCCCAAGGCCGAAGCATGTTTGGGCTCATTCTACCAGATCAATGGCATCAACAACAGCTTACAGAGGAGCAGCTTTCACAGAGGACTATGCAAGGCTGCAGGCTGAAAGGAGCTGTCAATTTTTGTGAAGCTCTATAAATTAGTCAAACTAAGATCTAATCAAGCAGCTTTCGGGAGAACAGTCCTCCAGGCTGTTGTGAATCAACAATTTATTTAGACCCTGCCTGAGATTTGGTGGCTTGGTATATTCCATGTGTTGTGGATTGTGTCATCTGTCTCACAAGACTGACCATTCTCAGTAAGTGTCAACCACTCATCCAACTGATGACAACCACCTCCTTCCAAAAAAAAAAAAAAAGCATAAAAGCCCGAACACTCCCCAATATGGGAAAGAGAAGGGAAAAATTGTTACTACTGGTGTGCCTAAATCTCTTGTTATAGCCCATCAGGAGAAGGTGGTTGCTGGCAGAAAATTGGATCCAGCTTTTCCCTGCACAGTTGGACACACCTTGTATACAACTTAATAATGAAACAGGCTGTATTAAGAGAAGGATTGTCATGTGAAACACTATCCTTGCTTGAGTTGAAGCATTATTTCTTTTTCATTCTTGTTCTTTTTTTACAAGAGAGCTGAAAGAAGCCACAGAACTAGAACAGTTTTTGATTAATGAAATGTATTATTTGATGTCATTTCTACCAGAAGTTAGCAAAAAGAAAAAAAATGTATATTGAAGGTGGTGCTGTGCTTTACAATAGACTGCTGAATCACAGATTTTTGGACACAAAAAAGTAAACATTATAGAGAGACAAAAAGACTTGAACATTCTTTGAAATTAAGACTTCAGATTATAGCATTAAATATATTTCATATTTGTCCAGCATTTCCCAAACTTTGTTCTTCCAGGTGTTTTGGACTTCAAGCCCCTGATGCACCAGCCAGCTTGGCCAACAGTCAGGAATTCTGGGAACTGAAGTCCAAAACAACTTGAGAACCAAAGTCTGGGAACCACTACATCAACCAAAAAATTAACTGCAAAACCATTGACATGTATAGAGTAAGAGACTGAGAATTTGATGTCATTCATCCCACTGCCGGGACCCACATAGCCAAGATCCAAGTGTTGCAGTGCAGTCCACACTTGTGATAGACATTGTACATTTTCAAACATACGCAAGAAGGCCTCCTTGAGCAAATGTTTCTCCATCCCACTTATACCATACAGCCAAAAGATGCAGGTAGCCAAATTTTTGTCCTGGCATTCCTATGTCTTCCTTTTTTTAAAAAAAGTACATAAAAGAAAGTTCCATTACATTACATGAGCAAGCCATGTGTTATTCCACTCAGTTTGCATATGACATGTTTCAATGGAAAGTGTGGCAGCAGAGAAAAGTTGTGCAGAAACATTGCATATCACCAGAAGCTTGCAAATGTTTCCAGTTAAGAATTCCCCACCCTTGTTAATTGGTTAAACTGTATATCCAGCCAGTTATTCGTGATACTTTCAGTGGTTCTGCAGCTGCAAACTTTATTAATCTTTAATCTGAAATCTAATTAATTAGGTTAATTAACAAAGTGTCTAATAAACAAGATGTTTGAAGGACAAGTGAACAGTCTCCATGTCACTGAGCTTGGGGCATGAAGAAAAAAAGAAAGAGGAAAGATGAAAATCAGTGACAAACCTTAGCCGTACATGTTGTAAACTTACCATATCATTGGTTTAGATCTCTCACATGGTTCATATAAAGCATATCAGTCCAACGATCACACATAAGACAGGTTTTTTTAAGTTACCTGTTAAAAAACAAATTTTAATAGATTAATCTGAATTTAAGTGTGTTTATGAATTCACAACCCAATCAGCAATCAGTCCTAAACTTTTTTCCTTTGGAAAAGGCTAATGCAACCATAAAATAAACCTTTTCATGCCTGCTATGAAGATCCATCCTATAGCTCTTCTGTCTCAGTCTCTATCTTTTCACTGTCTCTTAGCCTTAGCCTGCCAAGACTTGGAGCTTATGCTGTTTGTGACATGATGCATGACATCAAAATGCCATCTTTTCATTCAGTCTAAGCTGTCTCCATGCCAACACAATGATGAGCAAATGGTTAGCCTGTCTACAACATTTGATGTTTGCCTTTGGTCTCATAAATGGAGCTCTGTATATCTTGAAAGCCTGTTTTCAGTATTTATAATGTTTTTATGTTGATCTAATCAAAGGTGACATCTCACTTTCTGTAAGATGGGACTCAGCTTAATGGGGTGTATGAGTTTGCAATGGGCTTTGAGAACATCCTATCTCTCTACTCGTCTATCTTTAACTGACTTTGAATATCTGTCTATATTTTGGAAGGCCTGGCAGTAGACTTTGGGCAAGTCTACACATAAGTACAATATGTACTGGTGCACATTTTCTCACATCCACACTGATGGTTAATTGTGATCATTTTCTTGTGCAAATTAGCTTCGCTTCACCTTCTTTCTGCCTAAAGTGTGTAGCCATCTAAATGCACATGAAGCAGACAGATGGACACTTGTGATAATGCACATTTCTGTGGACTTCAGCAGATACTCTAGTAAAACACATGAAGCCTTTCCCCGTGAAGTTTAAGGACTTATCCCCCCCCCAAAAAAAACCCTGAACTCCTGAGAACGGCATGTGGCTGGATCACATTCTGTTCAACTGGAATGAAGAATATTTTTAAAGTGTAGGCTAGCCCTTTAAAACCAGCCTCTTGCAGTGAGCTTTGTGCCCTGTTTGTTTTGGTTATTTTTGTGTCTTGATTTGGATTTTGAGAAGTGTCTTTGGGAGGGTGCGGTGCTTACAGTGGTTTTGTTGCCTATATTCATTGGGAGGAGTTTGTCACTGGAGCGAAAACTAATCGCAAAATGGTTTAAATGTACATGAAAATGAGCCCTAAAAATCACTTCATATTCTGTTTCAAAAGGTGAACAATAAATTCAGGGCAGGAGTCTGATCACCATCAGTGGGGATGCAGAAGGGAAACTAAAAAGGAGGTAAAGAAGTTATTGACCCAAACCACCTGCTATTGGGCTGAAATCAGCCCAGGACTGTGGTGACCACACATCCTGCTCTCAAAGCGGCCCACCGCTGCAGTCCCAAATGGGCTGCTGGCAGAAGCAGATTAAATCCACTCCTTTTTCTGCAGCTTCTGGCCATGTGTCATCTGAACTCCCCACCACTGATGTGGCCGTAAGCTGATTCGTTTGGCCTGTCTATTTCAAGCCACTATCCCAATATAGATTGTCAGAGGTTAATGTCCTGGTCCTTTCTTCTTCTGCAGAAGAGCAAGGGGTTAATGATAACAACAGGGCTCACCTGGGACATCTTTCAGGTGTTCCAGGTACTATTTCAAAAAAAGTTTGATACAGTTATATATATTCATTTTATCTTTTTAAAATGTGTTTTATTCTTTTAGTAACTATCTGTTTTATTATTGTAACAATTTAATTCCCTTTTAATGTCCTTTTTCCATGTTTTAATTCTACCGTCTTTTAATGTTGTAAAGCCACTCTGAGTCCCAATTTTGGGGAAAGAGTGGGATACTACTACTACTAATAATAATAATAATGTATTTTGTTGCTTTAAAAAACAAAGTGGGCACTGTTTATTTTTTTTTAAAAAAATAGGATGTAATAAATGAGGGGTGTCTATTGCTCCAAGAAAACAGCAGTAAAAAGTGTTTAAAGCAAAGCCAGAAAGAAAGAAAAAAGGAGAAGCCTTTTTGTTCTCTGTTCAAAATTCAGTTCTACCACTATGAAGATATCCTTTAGCATTTCTGCAGAATACTTAAGCCTCTGAAAAAGTGAAATCCACATTTATAGACAGAAAAAGTACGGGCACTTGTTTTTATTGGCTCTGCTTTATGATCTTAACAAATATGGTTTGATCAAATTATGATAGGAGTTTCACACTGAAATAAAATATTACATTTTTAGAGAGGTTTACTATATCATCCCCATCTAAATGCTACTAGTGTTTGAGTTATTTTTGAAATCTGTATTTGTTTTATTGCAAATATGCTGCAGATTAAATATTTTCCTCTCAGCTGTTAATGAAGGTTTCATTTAATTAAATTCATTTTAATAAGCAAAATAGATCTAAATCATGCAGTTTGTTATATCTAGGCTTGCAAAGTAAACATGCCTTTAAATTTCATTAAATATGCTTACAATACGGAGCTATTACAGAGTGTGGCTAATTATGTTACAAATTAAACAGCTTGGCATATTAGTTAATAGAATCCTTCTTTGGGTGATAACACATTATTTTTATTCTCAGAGGTAACTGGGGATTTCAGGAAACCTACATATGAATAATTAGATTTGTCCAAACAGCTACCCTTGATACCGTTGTTCTTCCCACTCCCCCATTCTATTGAGTATGTGCCATACATTCTCATCTTTGCCCTTTCTTGACCCTCGTACATTGTAAGCTATTTGGAATAGGATCTATCTCTTCATGCCAGTGATATAGTGGTAAATGTGAAATCAGGTGCTCACCATTGATAACCCATCCAAAGTATATCTCTAAGAAATGACCAAAACATACAGGTAGAAGTATTGATCCATGCCATTAAATCAGTTTAGCAGTTTTTGTCTCCACCAAGAACAAGTCCTTCATAAAGTTAATGGATCTTTATTAGACTTTCAACACCAAACCACCCCAAAATACTTTATTTAAATATTGGGATACCTGACTGCTACTTATTATCAGTGACAGAATCTATTCCCCCTTGGAAAAATTGAAAAATTCAAATTTCCACTCCATCTGTCTGGATAAAGTCACAAAAGAATCCTTCAGAATACATGGAATTTCTTGCAATTATATAGCAGGATTTCTCAATCAGATTCATTTCAGTTGCTACCAGTTCTTTGAAGATCCATTGTAACCTTGCACTCTAGGCTTAAATGTGACATTGAACACAAGCAGCTGAGAAAGTACATTATTGATGGCATGTATTTATGAAAGTGGTATTATTTTACAAAAGGAAATATTTGTAGTTACATTTGAGTTGTGTCCCCCCCCCCACAAAATAGGTGCTCAAAAAAAAAAAAAAAAAAAAAAGGAAAAGGAAAAGGAAAGACATATATACTGGAACCCTGGACTGGCTTTTGGTTTTGCTCTATCGGACACTGGACTGGTACTGTGCTTTCGGAACAGTTTCTTTGCTGCTGTAAAGCCTTGCTTTGGTTTACCTTTGCCTGGCACACTCTTATCAGTTTTCCGTTGGCAGCTTTCCCGGACACCTTCCATGCAGGAAAGCAAGGATTGCTCAACTGGCAGACTATCAAAGTCTGGATCCTTGCCTTGTCCTACTTAATTCTGCACGGTATAACAAGGAAAGTCATTACCATTGTTCCCATCATTGATTGTGTGTGATTGTTCTTGCACCCCCTCCCCACTACACTTTCTATGTCTATAGCTGCTAAAGTTGTAAAGCACAGGTGGGGAAAGAGGAGCCTTTGGGCCATGTTCAGCTCATAGATACAAATTGTGTGTCTTGGAATCCTCATATGTCCTTCCCCAAGCCTGGTAGCCATTCTTTTAGGGAGGAATAGTGTGGTTTTCAGGCTATTTATTTATTTATTTATTTGTTGTTGTTGTTGTTGTTGTTTTGTAGAAACCATGCAGAAAGCCTCCCATGTGCAAAAAAGGGGGGAACTCAAACCCTATCCACACAGAATGATGACAAGAGCTGAGGGGGTTTCAGATAAAAAGTGAGGAATTTGGGCTAGCCATTGGTGCTCTCTGGCCCAGGATGTGGGGGTTTGGGGGGATTGTTCCACCTCTAGTTCTGATGCATGTTTCATCCTACATCTGAAAAATATATCCCTCCCTACTAGTGATATGCATTTCCCTTGATCTGCAGACAGAAAAGAAAAGAGGTAAGAAAAGAAATGCAACCTCATACTATGGAGATGATTGTTGTCATGCTCAGCACAGGATCCAGAAGTGTATGGGTAGTAAAAAAAAAATAATGCATATCAAATGCATGACCTCTGAGACATTGCTCTTTCTATGAAATGTACAAAAGTGACTCTGTTTTTGCTTTATTAAAAAAAATGCATTATTGGCATCTCCTTCATATGTTATTCTCAAGGAGATATAGAATCTTGAAAACGTGAATATCTAAAAGAGAGCTAACTGGGAGAGAAAGTATCCTAAAGTTGAAAAAAATGTTTTAATATTCATGAAGCTGTAGAAATTACCTGAAGAGTTCAACATGGGGGATGACACATTGGCATCCATTTACTACTGTTGAATATTTGCCTATTTTTATTTTTAATTAAACTAACCAGGGAAAATTTTAGCTGGAAAACTAATTATTTTTTATGGAAAGTGAGGATAGAGCCCACGAGGCTTTTTGGCTCCATTCTCACAATACGCAGCTCTTCTGTTAATCAAAAATCTTGTCTGATCAATGTGTAACATGACTCCCACACCCCTTATTAATTAAAAGATGCTTTTCGAATTTGAAAGAGCCTTGTTGTGCAGCTAATATTGCTTATCAGCTCTATCATGGCTTCCATGTATAATTGATTTACCATTTGATACATTTAAAATAAATTAGATGTGTTATATTAATCTTCATCAAAATTCATGCAAAAAGCCAGGGAAGCCATAAGAGAATGTTGTATATAGACAAGGCCAGCTGGCAAAGTTAGTATTTGTATAGATCTGTTCCAAGTGATTCACATTATCACTTCTGCATGGTACTGAACATGTTCAGTTTTTTAAAATAATTTGAGAAAGCCAGGCTTCAGAGAACAACATCATGATGCACTGCCCACGTTTTCCCTTGAAAATAAACAAATATATGCCAATAGTACATAATAACAGCCAAGACTAGCCAGGTATATTTTTATACCTGTGCAATAGAACCACTATCCAGGTTTACTTTCATCTTCAACCTTTGGGCTCTTATCACTCATTTTGTCCTTTTACCCTCAAGATCTCTCCCTGGATCTGGTATTCGTGTTCAAGTTTACCAGAATCCTGGACAAGAGGCTGTGTTGACCAATAAAATTAATGTGGTAAAATGTGACCAGTTTCCCTAAACAATTTAAAAATGTAGGCAATCAGACACAGTTGTAGAAAATAAAACCAGGAGATATGTATTATGTAACAATTAAGTTAAACGCGAACTCCCTGATCTCTTTCCATATGCCCAGCTATCACAACCCTATACAGAAATGATCAGTTCCTCTCTTCCTAACTAGTCTTCACTCTCTCTGACTGCCCTAACTCTATTCCATCCTTCCCTAATTCCACTTTTGCAGACTAGCCTCAAGGCTATATCCTTTTCCCCAATTGCCCTTCCCCACAGCATTCTATGCACTGTGGTTGTCTGGCTCTACCCAGGCTTTTCCAGCTTCTTTCTTTATACCAGGTTTCAAAGATCAAAACATCAAGATATGCTGCCCAGGTTTTCCTAGAAAAGGTACAAATATGGGACAAAAGCTAATGACCCTTAAGTGGCCTGGACAGTATTCAACACTTGGGCTGCATACACAGGACAAAGCCAATCAGTATACATAATTACACTCTTTCAAATCCAGATGGGTTGCTCAACTTCCTGGCAAGCTGTGCAACACTTTACAATGTGGGGTGTATCAGTCTGAGCCAATTTGGTAGGTCTGCATTCAGTAGAGGTGGACAAGACAGTTAAGAAACCATGTCCTTGTCAGCAGGAGGGGAGAGACTGGAGTACAATTTCAAGTTTGTATTTTAGAATAAGGCTTGGCTCCCCCCCCCCCCCCCCAATGAATAGATTCCAGGCCACAACAGTGCTAGCCTGTCCTGCATGCTTTCTTAATTTGTGTGGACACTGAGAACAGATAGCTTTCCTATCCTATGCATCAAAATTCATACTTATTGAGTATAACTCATAAAAATTTAAGGCTTGAAAGAACTGGGAATCATTAACCATAGTGTTCCAAGTCTGTGTTATGCTGTGTCTTGTGGTATAGCTTGTAAAACAGTTTCATTGTCTGGATTTCTTCCATTAGTATATCTCTGGGTCTCCACTCCTCTATTTTTTGTAACAATTGTTTTTCATTGTGTGTGTGTGTGTGTGTGTGTACACACACACACACACATCTGTTTTAATCCCTTGGGCAATGCTTTTTTGTTTTATTATATTTAGTTTATCATAATTAAAGACATTCATAATTAAAAATAAAACATTAAAAAACATAACAGATATAATTAACACAATACACTTATCATAAACTCTATACAATAAAACACATGACAATATTAACAGTACTAACAACAAAATATAAAACAAAATGTAAAGTTCCTGGCCTTTTCCCCATCTGATTCATTAATATTTCTTGACTTCTTCATTTGTTTACCTTCTATTCTAATACAATACTTTATCATTATCCAAAAATACTAAATATATTAAATCTCATAATCTTCCATATTTCAGACCAAGCCAGTTACATCCTTCCCATCCCATTCATCTTTTAAATGATTTATTAATGGATCCCCTTATTATTTTAAATCATCCCACAATTTATCTTTGAACATAAATATCACTTTGTCTATCTCCATTTGTTGTTGTTGCGTTCAAGTCATTTCTAATTTATGGTGGCCCTAGGGAAAACCTATCATGGAATTTTCATGGCAAGATTTGTTCAGAGGAGGTTTGTCATTCCCTTCCCTAAGGCTGAGAGAGTGTGACTTGCCCAAAACCACTCAGTAAGTTTCTAGGCTGAGCTGACAATTGAACCCTGGTCTCCAGAGTCCTAGTCCAACATTGGAACCACTATGCCATGTTGGCCAATCCATATTTTCAGTACCCATTCTTTTTTTTTTTAGGGCTCCTTTTCCACTTCTGTGCATATATAATTTATGCTGCCATCTTCATATAAAACAGAAGACTTCCATATCTTCTTTCTAAGCTTTCATTGGAGACCCTTCCCAATAGGTACACAGTGGGATCCAAAGTCCCTCACATTAAAAAAAAATCTTCAAAACCAAAGTGTAGACATGTTTCCAATAGTGTTTAGCCCATTTGCACATCCGCCAACTATGGCAAAAGGTGTCAGTTTCCACACTAACTTCCAACACTTATTCTTAGAAATCTTTTGCATTTTCACCAATTTATATAGTGTGAGATGCCACCTATGTTGAATTTTATATACATATTCTCTAAGGTCTTAAGTCCAGTTACTTTATTCTGCTGGACCATGAGTGCTACCACTGTGCCAACAGGATGTTCTGACCCATATCTTGAGCCCATTTTACCATGTGCTCTTTAATTATCTCATCTTCCATTTCTAATTTTATCAATAATATATAAAATTTGAAGATCTGATGGTTGTTTACGGAAGTTTTTTTTTTTTCAAAATATGGAACTGGTGTCCTGTTCCCACTATTTTCACATCTATCATGAATCTCTCCTTTAATTGACAAAAGAAGAACCAATCAAAAGTTACAACTTTCTGAAATTAATTCTTCTTGTGATTTTATATTTTTCTGAATTTGAGCAATGCTTTTCTTGAATTTACTTTACAAACTTTACAAACATGACTTACAGCTGGCCTTTATGTTTTCAGAAGTAGGGATCAGCCATCATTTCTTTGTCCCAGAACTGTAGAGTTAATTTAACACCAACAGCACCTAAAGTGACTACATCCAAATATTCTTTGCATGTGAAATTATCTTACTGCAAATGAAAGGTGGAGTTTTATGGGCAAAACCATCTCTTATTCAGGAAAGGAAGTGAAGACAAAGGCTTTCATGGCCGGCATCCATAGTTTTTTGTGGGTTTTTCGGGCTATGTGGGCATGTTCTAAAAGATTTTCTTCCTGACGTTTCGCCAGCATCTGTAGCTGGCATCTTCAGAGAATGTTTGCCTGGAAAAAGTGGGTCTATGTATACTGTGTGAGCCTGGGAATGCAGGAGTGATTTGCATGTGTATTGTTCTGTGCTGATGGCTGGCCTCTGGCTGGGAGGCTAATGCAAAAGAGGGTTAGTGTCTGCTAATTATTGATCATTATCTGCTGGAAAAGCCCCTGACTCTGAATGGTTTCCCATTTGCATTTGCTGAGTCCTTATTTTGCTATTCCTCAGGAACAGTAGCCAAATTTTGTTCACTTTAAGGGTTTCTTCTTTCCGGTTGAAATTATCCAGATGTTTGTGGATTTCAATGGCTTCCCTGTGCATCCTGACATGGTAGTGGTTGGCATGGTCCAGAATTTCAGTGTTTTCAAACAGTATTTTATGCCCAGGATGGTTTGTGGCATGTTCTGCTACTGCTGATTTTTCTGGATGGCCCAGTCTGCAGTGTCTCTCGTGTTCCTTGAAACGTCAGGAAGAAAATCTTATAGAACATGGCCACATAGCCCGAAAAACGTACAAAAAAACTAGGGAAGGAAATGTTGAAGTCCCACTGTCCTTCCCACCCCTTCTTCCTTCTCAGGAGGTTTTCTCCACAAGAAGCAGTTGTGTAACCTTGGGAAAGAGAGCACAGGGAGACCTGTGAGACCAAGTTTGGTCTGACACCAATACCACTTGTCCTGGCATCAATACCAAGAAAGATTCTAGAGCAGATCATTAAACAGTCTGTAAGTCACATTATCATCATCATCATCATCATCATCATCATCATCATCATCATCTTATATTCCACCTTTTCCCCACTACAGGGACTCAAGGTGGCAAACAGTAAATTTAAAACAATGCAATTTAAAAACAATGGAAAAGTATTAAAATGTATAAATATAAACTTTGAAAAAACAATTAAACATTTAATTGTTAAAACATCTAAGCTTTAAAATGTAAAATGTGTTTAAAACTCTATACAAACCTTAAAATCTAAACAGCTTTTAAAGCCGAATCCTTGTCAGTTTGAAAAAACCTGACAGCACAAAAATATTAATTGCTGCTGAAAGGTGGGCAAGGATGGGAAAAGCCAGTATGGTATAGCAGTTTGAACATTGGACTATGAGTCTGGAGACCAGGGATTGATCTCTCACTCAGCCAAAGAAATCCACTGGGTGGCCTTCAGTGAGTCACACACTCTCAACCCCTGAAAGCTCTGTGATAAGTTCACCTTATGGTCATCATAAGTATGAAATGACTTGAAGGCATACAACAACAAGAATATCAACAATATCTGTGAGAACCTAGGGCCTCGACAGACAGGCACTAAACGCTGGTCTCGGGGCAGAGTGGGGGCATGGTGTCCACACAACACATGCCCATCCAAAAAACCCTCTGAAGATATTCATTTTAACATCTAAGAATATAATAAGTGCACACTTACATCCTTAGCATATCATATAGCTCAACCAAGATTGATGTGTTTTCTCATATCAGATCTAGAAGGTTTGGTCATTAGCTCTTCACAAAAATATTAATGCCAGAGCGTATGAGGGACAAAGTAGTTGAGAAAGTGGATAAAGTTTTTACAAGAGCTATGCCATTTTCTAACATGTCTCAGAAGGCTTAGTAATATCAGCAGCACACCAGCATATTTCCTTATCAATATATGTGATTCATTTCTTTCTTTGTCACTTACCAAAACAGGCACACTATATAAGATACCAAAGATCCACATTCTTTTCATGAGCTTCTAATCTAGGCCTTTATGATGATTTATATTTAGAAGAAGACTATAAAGTTGACCAGACAGAGCTAGCCATACCAAAACAAAACAAAACAAAACAAAACAAAAAAACACAAACATACAAAACAAAAACAGAACCACAAAGGAGATGGTGTAGCCTTCCATCATTGTAATAACTATCCCCAGAGATTTGCTATGCTAACAACCGATATTTCTGCTGGAGAGGAGTGGGAAGCTCAGGAGTAAAAACCTAACATGTTTTCTCTAACATTCTTAGGACTAAATCCAGTGCCCCCACCCTAACCACCCTTCTCCTTGTACTCTTCCATGCTGCCTGAAACCTGATCTGATGATCCGGGGAGAACATTTGGGGCTGCAGCGCAGAGACAGATCAGCATTCCTGAATTCCCAGAATCCACACTGGAGTCCATCTTTGCCACAGTGGAACCCTGTTTGTGGATTCTCCCTTTGGATTCCACTTCAATATAGAATTAAAGGGAAAGGAGTTTTGTTATGATTATATATGCCTTTATGTAGCTCTACATAGCTGTGGCATATAGCATTATAGACAATTCCCCAGGAGTAAGGAGCACCACTATCTAACCAATTTCTCAAAAGCAAAATACTTAATAATTTCAGTTTCAAACAAAGAGCCTTGCTGGCAGGTTGAAACATAAGGACAACCTGCTACCAAATCTATCAATCACACAGAAGCATAGGGTGCATTTTAAACTACAGCAAAACACCAATAGCACTATCCATCAAAAGTTTCTTTTAATTTATTCAGTAGTAAGCCATAGCTAATAAAAACCAAATTATTTTTTAATATCCTACATCTTTGAGATGTGCCTAGAGCTTTGCCTGAGATACTTGCCTGACAATATAAAGTTCATGGTTTATTCAACCACAGCAGCTGTTGTAAACCCTAGGTTGTCACTTATTTTTCAGCTTCTGAAAAAAAGATTTATCATCTGATTTCAAATGCAGCATACATTTAGCCCTCAGATCTAAAGTTAAGCTAACCATGTTGATGTTTTATTAGGCATCAACAGAAGGGGGGAAATGACTATGTTGCTATAAAGCAAGCATCTATAAATACTAAAATCTTCTGAGTTATAACCCCTTTCATAACTATTTTAATTTGAAGAATCTTTTATTTGTCCACTCCATGATAGCAAGACTTTTGTTAATTGAGCTTATGGACTTTGGTTAAATATTTGGTATTTCTAACCATTTGCTGCTTACTCTGGTTAAGGTGTAGTTTTGGCGTTGTTACTCCAAGGACAGGCCCCCGATCACCACTCTCGATTGTGATATCAATTTAATATTAAAAGGGTTGTTGAAGTCAGTAACCTGGAAAGGCAACCCTCCTGTGGAGACTTGACCATACCATCTTTGAAAATCCTGATGGTTACAGCATGGAAGGAAGGAAGCGCTCACCCAATGGGATCACCAAAAGACATCAGCATAATCCCTTTGTCTATGGAGGCGATGATGGGATTCTGGTGAAAGAAGGTAGTTGTGCGTAGACAGACAAAAGACTCTTCTCCAGTAGTAGTAGTTTTCTCTTGTCTGATATATTCACGACAATTATACAAACATTTCACCTTGGGAAAACCATTTGGCAGTGAGGTAATCCATTCATCCTGAAATGGCTGCCCTGGGACACAATTTTGAGAATATATACCTAGACACAAGCAATTTGGATCTAGTCTGAAGCAGGACAGAATCTCTGTCGAACATCTGCTAGATTCCACAATAAGCTCCCCCCACCACCGCCCTGCTTGTTGCAGCAGCTATAGAGCCATCTCCATCCAGATACCCCTTGACTGGAACCAAGCTTCAAGACTGACATTAACAAGGCCTCCACTTTTCACCTTCCCTTCCCTTTGCTATGTTAGTTCTCGTGTGAGAGAGACACAGAGTGCGCTGATTATTTTATTAATAAAACTGCAAAACAATTGCCTCTGGAGTTCTGTGTGATTTGGAACCAATATACAAAAATAAAAGACCCCAGCTGAACATTTCCCCAGACAAGGTATTTTTATTTGAGCTATTAAAATTCCCCTAAAACATATTAATTTGTGGGTGTCCTCTCAGAACCCCCATCTTTTGAGGTAACAGGGTCCAGCCCTGTTGCTTTAAGAAGGAAGCATTAGAGAGTAAACGTAGGGCCTTCTCAGGATGTGTTGTGTGTTTTATAGATGAGCTATACTCTTTTCCTCCCCTGAAGTCTCCATGTGTCTTGGTCACACAAGATCTTTCTATACCTACCCAAACCTTGACATCATGTTCATGACCTGATCCATCTGCCTCCACTTAGTAAAGTGAGGTAAATAACTATTAAAGATAAGGTCTCCTTGATGGTGAAGCCTGGTTTATAATTCTTTGAGGGGACTGGTTGAATAACTTTCTACAGAGCTGGCCCAAGACATTTTGGTGTCTGAGGGTAAAAAAAAAAGATGGCCTCCCTCCCTATTCCATATATACAAGCCAAATGGACTATCAGTTGACATTTTCCTCAACACAGATGATGTGACAGCATCCTCTACTATACTTGAAGACTGACTTGTGGGGGGTAGCTTGGGGAATGCAAAGCAACCTATTTGGCACATAGCTCCATATTCTCCAGTGTCTTTCTGGTGCCTTCCAACATTTTTCCACTGAGTGACTGCTGTATTTTACTTTATACACATGGGACTTCTGTCACCTTGGTGGATGATCTACTTCAAGAACCGGACATCAGTGTATCCTTGTTAGTTATGCTGGGCCTCTTGGCAGCTTTTTGACACCATATTCATCTTGGTTACCTTGCTGTGATAGAAGTTTAGGACTTCCTTTTACAATGGTTCTGTGATGAACTCAGATGGTAGGATGGGATTCATTTTGGACACTTTGACCATTCACTCAGGGTGCCACTTTATATCCCTTGCAATTTAACTTATATATAAATTTCTGTAAGATATTTTTGCAGGTTTTTGAAATAATCAGGTGAATTTATAAATCATTTCATTTTGACACAGTTCTACAATCTGGCAGCTATAAAGGTGAAGCTTAAACTGAGCAAGATGGAGGTCATCCTGAACAACTGAAATGAAGATCAGGGAATTGGGATTCAATCTATTCTGGATGGAATTATATCCCCCTTGAAGAAGCAGGTTCGTAGTGGACTCCTGAATTCATCTCTGTGCCTTGGTACCCATGTGCTTATTACCGTTATGAATGTACAGTCTGCCTGCCTCACACAGGCTTTCTATTCATGGACTAAAGCTCACACAGATGGCAAGCTCCAGGCATTAAAATGGCACACGTGCATGGGAGTGTGCAGCCATAGCAAACAACAGGACTTGAGGTCCCATATTTTTCCCAAACATGGAGGAGGGGGGTCCAGAACAGATCCCCCACATATACAAAGGGTTCAGTCTATTTCCATAGTTAAAGCTAGTGATGAGTGGCATTCATTCCCAGAAGTCTGTGATCTGATCACAGTGACACACTTTAGTTGCATCCCACCTGGATTATTTTAAAATGCTGTACATGGACCTTCCGTAGAGATGTCTTTAGAAAATTCAGACTGTCCCAAAGGCTGACTAGAGATGGTTATGAGAAGTGAATGACTCCTTGGTTAAAACAGCTCCACCAGCTCCTAGTCTGCTTTCAGGTACAGCTCAAAGTGGTGGTTATGGCCTATGAATCCTTACCTGGTTTGAGTTCATGCTATTCTCCCATACAACCACACCCTGGATCTGAAACGTTTTAAGGGAGGCCCATCTCTCAATGCTTCCCCATCCCTTAAACAATTCTTGGGGATGTGAGATAGGGTGTTCTCGGTGGCTGCTCTTAGGCTCTGGATTATCATTTCAAGACAGGCTAGAGGAGCCCTCTCCTTGCTCTCCCATTGTCAACAGGAAACGTTTTTTTGTTTTTGTTCTTCCCCAGGAGACTTTGGGGCACTGACTCTTTTAAAGAAAGGAAATTTAACAGCATGCTTGATTGCCTTTTAAAGTGTTTCTGATATTAAAAAATTAAAATGTTTTTAATACTACAAATCAGTAACATTTTAATGATAATTTTTACATTTTTTAAAATTTATACCATCTTGGTTTTAATGTTGTAAGTCATCCTGAGACCTGATTCTCAGGGAGAAAAAATGAGTATAAGTATAGTTTATGATAGTAGTAACAATAATTACTATAAAATCTATGTATATCCCACTTTCCCCCCTAAGAACTAGTACTCAGGGTGGCTTAAAATAATACAGAGACCAGCATGGTGTAGTGGTTTAGATGTTGGACTAGGACTCTGGAAACCAGGGTTTGAATTCCCACCCAGCCATGAAAACCCACTGGGTGATGTTGGACAGGTCACACCATCTCAGCCTCAGAGGATGGCGAAGGCAAACTCTCTCATGCTAGGAGAAGCCTGTAATAAGTTTGCCTTAGGGACGCCATAAGTCAGAAAAGACTTGAAAGCGCCCAACCACAAAAACAACAACAAAAAGTAGCAATAAAGGGATTGCTGATAGGGCCAGCTATGCTTTTCTTTTTACAGAGATCTTTTACATGCTGTTTTAGCATGTATTTTAACCAGAGCTGTTGACTGTTTTGTGTTGTTACAAAATGATTTTCATTATGTCTTTTATTGCTTATAATTCTAACATTTTGTGTGTGTTTTAACATTTTTGAGGGGGTCTGGCTTAATAATTAGCTCACCCAGAGGATGAGTGAGAAGATCTCACATAAATATAATTGTTTAAATCAATAACAAAAAAGCCAGGAAAACAAATCTGAACGATAGTCCTTTTTTGAAGTTCTGACTTCAGCTTCCTGTTAGGAACATGACTGTTTCCTCTTGCAGATAAAAGGATATGGCCACAATGACGCTTTTGCTTATGTTAAATGAGTCAAACACTGAGAATCGATGCAAAACTAATTGTATGGAAGACAATGACAAGAACAACAAAAACCCTCATTAATCAAGAGCTGGATAAAAGGACTACTAAATAATCTGCAGATCTACAGAGACTAGCGGATGACCATCTGTTTATGCAAAGAATTCAGGCTACTCCAAAACAAAAACAACCCCCCCCCAAAAAAAAAACAGCTCTGTACCTTCCACCTTCCTGCTGGGAAACATCCCCGACTAATTCTGTTTTTAGATTCCTTTTCATTTAGGAGCAGCTGAACACACACACACAAGGACACACACACACACACACCAAATAGCCCAAAAGAAATTTGCTTCCTATCTAATGATTCAAAATTTCATCTTTCCTTACTAGAGTCTATCCGTTCACACAATTTATCTTTCATGGATTATAACGCAACTAAAACCACATTGGTACAGAAAGAGGGACATGTATATAGTTCTGAAAATGGGAAGAGGTTGACCTAAGTTTTTTGTGGGTTTTTCAGGCTATGTGGCTGTGTTCTGGAAGTGTTTATTCCTGATATGTGGCTGGCATCTTCAGAGAATGCTGGCATGGAAGTTAGTTGAGAGGAAGGGATTTACATGTTAATCTGTGTGTTGGTTTGTTACTGAATGTGTCATACAGTATATATACCCCACTCATTTCCATGCCAATATTCTCTAAAGATGGCAGCCAGTGCTCCTGGTGAAACGTCAGGAATAAACTCTTCCAGATCATGGCCACATAACCTGAAAACCCCACAGAAATCTATGGAAGCCAGCTGTGAAAGCCTTTGACTTCACACAGGTTGACCAAAGCTTGCCAACTTATTCTTTAAAAAGAAATGTAGTCAGTGTTTTCCAAAACTGAGAACAATAAACATGGACAAGAGGTGAGCCAATAATCATTATTAGAGTATTGTGGTAGGGGAGGGATGTTCTGACTGGTTTTTTTTAAATGTACAATTTAAACCTCCAGGACCCAGCACAGAAAAGATTACAGTTTTGCTACCAAAAAAACATTCCACACACACAAAAGTGTACATATAAAAAATGTGTACACATACTTTACTCTTTCTGAATGTGAGCAAATGCACTTCAGTATCTCTGTGTGTGTACCTGGTCATTAAGGTGTCTATTGGAAAAGTATGCAAAATTCAGATTGTATTTCTGCTAAAAAATAATCTACATAGAACCAGAATAGAACGTACATAAGTATGGGGGAATGAAATCCACAGAAAGACTGAACATATCTACTCCACCTTAACCTTGACTGTTATTATTATTCCTATTAGTCCTGAAAATGTATCAGCTCGTGATAACATGACCCAAGAAGTTGGCATGCCATAGGTTGCCATACCCTGTCTTCCTCCCTTTCTGAGGTATGTTGTGTCCTCATTCCCACTTTTGTCTTCATATGTCGTTGCTGATATTTCAGATGTCCTGATGTTGGGATCAAAAAAGCAAAATGTTCATGTAACCTAAATATAATTACTTTGGCAGCAATGCCTCTCTGCACTTTTTTTTTTACTTCTCATAGGCCGGGTTGGTAAATAAATCCTAAAATCAAACATCTAATATGGGCTCTGTGATGTGAAAGGGTTATCAAAGATCCAATGCCACATAAAGACTTTATGCCTCAGACATAATCAGTTTTCTCAAATGTATTTTGTTTTTTTGGCCTCCAACTTCAGGTTCATGGTAGTCAAAGAGCGAGAAATCAAACTATGTGAAGATGCTTCAGCCAAGCGTTGAATGTGCCTGAAATGCCAGAGCTACAACCCAACTCATACCAAGATGCATCTGTTTGTGTGGGTATGAAGGGATAGAAAGAAAGATCTCCTTAGGGTTGCTAGACAACTCAACTTACAGTTACCTTCCTTCTGATCTAAACTGATATTCATATGGTTACTGATAGCACTTTTCCCACTTCTTTTTCAAATTTCTCTCAATCCTTGAAGGAGGAGGAAACTTTTTTGATTCTTTCAAGAGCAGGAAGAAAGCATGACTCCCTGACTATTCAGCTAGTTAATTTATGGTATGTCTTCTTTTTTCTATCTAAATGTATTTATCTTGATAAACATTAGAGCTGGAATCTAGTTGGGCACAAATGCATGTGTAACCACCACAGTTATGCAGCTACCCATTGACTCCCCTCCCCTGTCTACCCTCCCCTTGCCCACTTAGTTAGCAAAAGCTACTTTGATTGATGTGGGTCCATTACTCATCACTTGGGAAGCAGCTGACTGGTGGTTCCATCCCATTATATGAGAGATCTTTATTGCTACAGGCAGAAGCAGGATCCATGTTGCAATTCTCACACACACAGTGGAGATCATGAATATGGTGCCTATTAAAGTGCCAGCACGGTGCTTTAGCAAAGTATGTACCGGGCATTTGCTAACAGAAGAGGCTTATAGGGCCATGCATGCTAGCTCCCACTGATGACACCTGTAGGGAAAACACCTCCCCACAATGCTTCATTTCACAAGAAAGAGTGATGCCCTTCTACATACAGGCAGGGATGACCCAGTCTGTCTGCTTCCCCCTAAAGGAGTGATACATGCACACATCAACCTACATGTTGAGACCATGTGAAGGGTAGTCAAATACAGAGACAGCAAGAAGGCAATTGAGGCTATGGCAGTGGGACTAATGGCTGCAGTGCAGATAGCTGTTGAGGCCTGGACTATCCAGCAGAGTATTTCAGGAGGTGGTCCTCTTGAGAATGATACGGCATGCCACATCACCATCCCTGTGTGTGCATTCTTATATAAATCAGCATACAAAGTTAGGCACTTGGACAGTAAGTAATGCTTCACCTTGCTATTTTACAGTGAATCTTCTAATCTCTTTATAGTGGCTAATATTCATGTGTTTTCTTTGGAAAGCAAATACCATTTATTATTTTGGTGGCCATATCTGACATGATGCTGAAGTTTGGTTCTTTGTTTTTAAAACACACACAAACATATCATTTATATCTTGTTTTCACATGTGAAAAGAATTTGCTAAGAGCAAGCCTCATACACTTGCATTTTATTATAAATCTACAGTCATAAATCACTGTAGTGTTTTCCTGAATGTAGATATAGATCCCCTCAATTAATATTAAATCACTGGTTTCCATGGCTTCATTTCCAGCACTGCACATACTGGTTAAAAAGATGTTAGATAACATGGAGACCAGGCATCAGCAGCAGTCTAGAGTGAGTTGCAAAACAAACAAACAAACAAACCAATTGGAACTGGAAGGCAAAACAGGAATAGGGATTACAGAACAAAACCAAAAGCATAAAGCAAAACTAGATCTTGGGGAATCTGATGTGTTACTACATCTCCCAGGAGCCCTCACCCAGTAATTCCCAGTTGCCATCTAGCTGGTCAACTGTGGGAACTGTGAGCAAAAAATAACTTTTCCAAGTTCCCGGCATAAGAGCTCAAATGGAGTATGTTACTGGGGGGGGGGGGGGGGTGGGGGTCAGGCAGTCATTTTAATATGGTTGCTTGATCAGCAGTATCTTATCCCCAGAGACTGGGAAAACAAGTCTTTGTGGTGTCATAAAGATAGGTCAAGCAAAAGTTAAGAAGTGGTCTGGAACTACTTCTTAGCAATCTGATTGCAGAATGGGCATATAAGGATTTCATGTCTGACCAATCTAATCAGGTAATATGACAACCCAGACTCAGGAAAGGCACATTTTAGTGGCCATATAGATAGTAAAATATATCCTGTATCTGCAGCATGCATGGCCTTACCTAGGGCATAGGATACAGGGAGAGTTTTTCCAGTTCTTATACTTCTGGAGCTCATTAAAAGACTTACTGCCAGCTGAAGGAGTTTCTTTTTTTTTTTAGGCCCTGTGTTAACTGATGAGAGGGCTTGTGCAACAAGAGGGTTCATGAGTCAGGGCACTGATCTTCCACTTCTTGCTCTGTTCTGTATATCCCAGTGGATCCAAATGCATACAACTACCTGTCCTCTTCTCCGTTCCCTACCCACTCTTCTGGCTTTTGGATACAAGTACAATACACATACTAATACCATCAGGCTGAGGCAGTGAATGTTTGTCTCAGGTGGGAAGGGCTGGAAATTGGTGCCCAGCCTTGAAATCTACCTTGCACACAAATTGTCATCTCCAGCACTGCTCAACCTGAGATTTGCCTCTCTTCTTGGAGATACAGGGAAGCTCTGAGACCTCGCTAGAAGTGCCAGACTATTTTGATGTGTGTGTGTGTGTGAGAGAGAGAGAGAGAGTGAATGAGAGAGAGAGAGAGTGCACAGATGTGCATATCTACCTACTGAATTCACATGAAAACAGGGTCTTAGGGTGACCCAGACACAAAATAGGAATTCAGGTGGAGAAACCAAATACCTTTTGGGGATGGGTCTTATGTTGGGATGATACACATAGTATAAATTTGCACCTAGTTTTTACAGCAGATCAGGAGCTGTAACAGCTTAATGTCTGGGGAAAGAAATCCTTTTTGTTGTTTCTGTTGTTTAACCATTTAAAGTGAGAAACATATGTTTATCTATTGCAAATCTTCCAATAATTTTTAACTAGATCCTAGTCTGTGTTTTGATGACCTTTAACTCTGTCATCCATCGTGAAACTCTTAACAACAATTCTTAAATGCAGCTGCATCTTTGGTGTTGTTTTTTTTTTTTTTTAAAAAAAGGAAATAACAACAAAAAAGCCCAATAGTTTTCAGGGTGTGTTTTTATTTTTGTTTTGGTCTTTGCAAGTTGTTCCCCCTCTCAGTTATCCTACTCCACACAAAACCAAAATCTATAGATCTGAGCACAACACTTCCATCCTTTCAAATGGGATAGCTGACCAGAGCAGCTGTGGACAAAATAAACTGCTGTGAACCTTTATATCAAGCTGTGAAAGCAAACAGAAAACATAAAATAGAAAATCACACTCTTCTCTGTGACTTGACTTTACTAGCTTACTGTTCCGCTGGAGAAAAAAAGAAACATTTGGCTGCTGCAGTTCTGTAAGAGTGTTTTGAAGTGTCCAGATTCTACAAGAAACCCACAAGAATCTTTGTACTGGTATCCAAACCTATCTCAGTACCAAGCCACTGATGCTCATATTTGACAACTTGCAAGAATCTGGAATACTTCAAATGTTCCTGAACATGTCTACTTAAAAATTGAATTACTGTACAAATAAATTTAAAAGGGCTTCCCAAGGGGGGGGACATGTTGAGAATTGCAGTTTTAGGGGGGTTTTCCCCTGTTCTGGTAGCCACTAATTAACATTTGTGATAAAGCAAAACAATGAAATAAAACTGAGTAAATGTATCAATTATTTATTATGCTCAGAAGACTTTTAATCTAATCTCCTAGCTCAGATTCAGCAATGTTCCTCTTAACTAATGACCGTTTGCAGGAGGCAAGGACTTGTGCAGAGTTTTGCTTTGTTTCCAGAACTTGAACACTTAAATCTATTTTAGAGCACAAATCCCATATATACTCAACAGTAAGTCCTACTGCATGCAGAAATCTTATTCCCAGGTTTATAGAGGAGTGCAGCCGTTGACAAGCTACTTAAGAGCAAAGTATGCACTTCATGAGTTATTAGTTATTAATAATATTAGTATTCAGAAACAGTGCCATGAGTTCATTCTCCCCATCCAAAGGGAAAGTTGTTTTCTTCATTGGGTATCAGGCAATGTGTATGGAAGTTGGGCTAGTGATTCCAAACTTTTTTGTTTTCTTTAAAGATCTCATGTGTCCTATATGTGAAAAAAAAGCACTTGATATAAACCAGGAGTGTGGAACGTATGGCACTCCAAACGCTGAACTGGAAGTTCCACCATCCATCACCACTGGCAGTTCTGGCCAGGACAAATGCTATTTTCAGTCCTACAACATCTGGAGGGCCATATACTCCCTGGTGTATAAAATGCCACAAATACTGGTTATGTAAATAAACTGTTCCACAGAGTCCAACATAGCCACATCCTTTGTGTACAAAGCTGTAAAGAAATACTATAGGACCTTTGATGGCATCTTAGAGAAAGATATTTCTGGCATAAGCTTTCTTGGACTTCAGTCCACCTCAGCAGATGTGTGGAGTGAAGTCTTTGTGCACAGACATATATACAAATGGGCAGGTGAGGAGAAGGTATTCAAGAATAGAGTGTGCATTCTTGACTTATTAGTTATTAGTAATATTAATAATGGAATACAAGGGATGAATAAAAAGACATTGGATGCCATACTCAGAAGAGTTATATAAAAGTGATGACAAAACGAATGACATATGGAATGAAGAGCCATATGAAGATGAACCCCAAATTCTAAAAAGGGAGATGGAAGTTGTAATAAGAAAAATGGTGGAAAACAAATCACCAGGAACTGATGATGTTCCAGTCAAACTACTGCAATCCATGCTGACAGAGTCAAGTGCAGTGCTAACTAACATATGTCAACAGATATGGAAAATAATATGATGGCCAACAGATTGGAAATGATCAATATACATTTCCATCCACAAAAAAGGAGACACAAAAGACTACAGAAGCTATAGGACCATAGCACTGATCTTCCACACAAGCAAAACTATGCTCAAAATTCCGCAACATGTACTGCAACTATAAATGGAGAGAGAAATCCCAGAAGTCCAACAGGGTTCAGAAAAGGAAAAGGCACTAGGGACCACATCGCAAACATACGGTGACTAATGAAGTGCAGCAAGGAATTCCAGAAGAAAAGCAGTTTGTGCTTTATAGATTACAGCAAAGCCTTTGACTGCATAGATCATGAAAGACTATGGAACATGCTTAAAGCCATGGGAGTACCAATACATCTGATAGTCCTGATGAGGAATCTGTACTCAGGACAAGAGGCTATTATCAAAACAAAACACTGAGAAATTGAATGTTCCCAATTGACAAAGGGATCAGGCAAGGCTTCATCTTATCACTCTACATGTTCAACTTATATGAAGATTATACAAAAAGCAGACTTGGACACAGAAGAAGCAGAACTGAAAATACGAGGAAGGAATAGTAACAATGTAAGATATGCAGATGACACCATAGTACTAGCAGAAAACCTCACAGACCTGGAACTACTGAGAAACATCAAGGAAGAAAGTACAAAGGCAGGTTTACTGCTGAACATAACGAAAACAAAAATAATGACCATGGAAAATCTACACAATTTCTACCTATACAATGAGGAAATAAAATAGTTAAAGAAATATCATACCTGGGATCAAACATTGACAGGAAATCAGAAGAAGGTTAAGAATGGGGAGGATGACTATGAAAGAACTAGAAAATATCTAGTTCTTAAAATGCAAAAACATACAACTGAGCATAAAAGTTAGAATCATGCAAGCCATTTTCCTTATTACCATGTAAGGATGTGAGAGCTGGACATTTAAGAAAGAAAATAGGAGGAAATATTTGAGATGTGGGGCTGGGGAAGAGTGCTGAGGATTCCGTAGATAGCCAAAAAGACAAACAAATGGGTCCAAGAGCAGATCAAGCCAGAAATCTCCCTGGAAGCCAAAATGACAAAATTTAGGCTGTTATATTTTGGAGACGTCATGAGAAGAGAAAACTAATTGGGGAAAAAACAACAATAATGCTTGGAAAGGTGGAGAGAAGTAAAAAAAAAAAAAGAGGAAGACCACATGCTAGATGGATGGACTTTATTAAGGAGATCATGAGTATGAATTTGCAGGAACTAAGCAGAGCAGTGGAGAACAGGGAGTCTTGGAGATGTCTCATCCACAGGGTCACCATGGGTCAAGACTGCCTCAAAGATAGTTAACAGCAAAGGTGGGAGTAATATGCATTGTAATAGAAATGCAAAGCATGTGGATCTGGTAATGGAGAGACAAGTTCATTCTCAACAATGGACATAAGGAGTAAATAATGGAGTGAAGATATTAATAGTAGAGGAAGTTTTTGGTCTAGTGCATTAATGTGGTTATGGGACCAGTAAAGTGTTGCAATAAGATTAAACCCCTTCTTATTAGCTCGGATGTCAGCTTGTGTTTTAATCTAGGTAGTGTTTAGAGAAACTATTGTCTTAATTCAAACCACTGTCAATGGTTTGCAGTTTATGGATATACATTAATTCAGCTGTTTAGAAGTCCAAGATAGAATGCGCTAGAACGGTGAAATGATCTGCAACTGGTTTTGAGATATTCTCATTTCTAATGTCCCACTTGTGTCCATTTATCCACTGGTGTAGATTATGTCCTGTTTTTCCAGTGGAGAGTGCCAAGGGGCACTGTTGATAAATGACTGCATTATATCACATAAAAGATGACCAAACAAAAGCAGCTCTAATGTTGTGGGTGATATCACTAGGCCCTGTGCTGTTGCTACCAAAGTAGATGTGGAGGCACAGTTCACATCTGGGTTTGTAGAAAAGTCTTATTCCTCGCTTCTTAACCATGTTATGTGTCCTTTTGTAAGTGAGTAGCTGTTTGTGGTTGGAGGGCTGTCTGGGGGCAAGTAACATGTCACCAAGAGCCTTGAGAGAGTAGCATTATTCTACATCCTTTGTGTATTGCACATATTAGCTATGCAAAGGGACCTGTGGATGAACCTATTTCTGGATGTACCCTCTTATATCTGATTATCCCATTCTTATGCCTGTTCTACCCTATTCTCCATTACAGTCTGAGTTGTTTTTTTAAATCTGCTTGAACTTTTTATGGGTATGCATTTAAATATTATTTCTATGCACCTTTATCCTAAAATGTATTTTTAAACACATGCTATTACTGTTGTTGGAGTCAAGAACTGCATCATATAATTTAGAGAAATGTGAAATCTAACAAATTATTCTGTTTGGATTTACACATTAGTTCAGGATATGGGTGTGTACTGTGCAGGCCTTCAGATGTAACTCAACTACAACTCCTTGTAGCCCTGCTCAGTATAACTAATAATAAATAATAAATAAATAAAATTTTTATTTTTATACCGCCCTTCCAAAGATCAGGGCGGTTCACAGCAGGATAAAAACAATACAATACACAATACCAAACATCCAATACAATGATGAAGAATGCTGGGAATTGTAATTCAGCAACATGGGGAGAGCAACACCATTTCTACCTCCATCTAGGAAGTGCAGTTCTGGTCACGTTTCACTGGAAATAAGAAATAATCAATCAATGTATAAAATGATATCCAGCTTCTTTAGGCAATTCCTACTGGTCCATTTCCTTATGCCATTAACAGCATCCTTAGATTACACATGTTATCACATATTGATTTTGGCAGATACAGCTGTTGTTAAGGGCACAGGAATAATCCAATCCCATTCTTTTCCTGGTGAACTGGAACCTCTACCAGTCCTTTGCAGTACAAACATGTTTGAGAGCCAGGCTCTAGTGAGCACTGGCACAAATTAAAACAGGAATACCCTCTGTAGTTTCCTACAGTGACACACAGAAATCAGAAGAAAATTGGATAATGAGCAATGAATTGTACCTCAGTTATAAAATAAAATCTTAGTTCTTTCTTTGCTTACAACAATGCCACTTAGTCCAATTAAACAGAATTACATTGGGTTTGCACAGATGTTTGACTGTCCAGAAAATTGCTAATTTTTTTAAATACTAGGAGGATGAACTCTTTGTCAGTTAGCCAGCAAAAATTAAACAAGCATTCCAGCATAAAGGGAGTTCTCCTGGTGGCTTGCTTTAGAAGCAACTAAACAGCATAAATAATTAGAACGTCTGGTTGTATAAACAATGGAAGTTTCTCTAAAAAGAACATTTTATGCTCATTATCTTTAATTTGAGCTCAATATTATTATGCAAAATAAGGGGCTGAGACATCTTTTAAAGTAACTGGGAAACCTTGTTGCTAATATAACCCATGCAGGTGATTTTAAAAATAATAATAATGGAGAAAAAGCAAGATAAATAGCAAATACAGGGTTAGCTTCCAGTGTTATTACTGAAATTAATGGTGATGACATAAAATTAAGACACAATGTATAGGGTAGTCCCAAAAGACCCACCCTTATAATACTGGCCACATTGAGATATATAGAGATAGGTAGATATTGTTCTCAATTCATAAATTTATGCTGGTTTCAGATTAGGATCTCACAGAAATGCCAGTTTTATTGTGAGGAAGAGAAAGTTGTTTGTTCCAAACAGTTCATCATCTGAGAGTGATGACAAAGAATCATATGATGCTTTAAAGATTAGAGATATATGCCCTGTATATACCTATTGGAAATTTAATCTCTGAAATTTCTGGAACTGAAATTCTCACACTATTTATTGGACAAATGACAATCAAGGCTAACAGGTTTGTTTGTTTTTTAATGTCAGCAGATGGCAAGAAAACATTATGATTAAGTAATATTAAAGGATATTTTGATTTAACTGGCCAAATGCAAAGAGGACTGTCAGATATCTCAAGGGACATTTATAAGATTGGGAGGAGACCAGGATCTTCACTGTGCCTCTAGGGACCAAACATTTTAATTTTTAAATCCACTCCACCTCTTTTTAGAAAGGGTCCTCTCATCAGTAATATTCAACTTTTCTATAGCCCCAAATCAGAAATGTGTTGTAGGATGGCCCTTTAAAGGAGCGCCTATCTTGTTTTTTCTTATATTGCAAAGGTGTTTCTGTATACATATCTTGAAAAGTCTGGGTATTTTATCCCTCACAGACCTTTAGGCACTTGCACTGAATTGCTTAGATAACAAAAGTGCTGCTGCAAGTGGTGAAGTAGCATAAAGTGTACCTCTGTTGATTAATATTGTCTGTAAATTCAGTCATCTTTGAACTGTGTCTGCAACAGACAGAATGGCCACAAAGGTGATATCTTGTGGGTGTAATTAAACCTATCAGATTGTTGTTTGATGCATGTTTCTATTCCTTGAAATTCTCACTCACCAAAATATTCTTAGCATTTCTAGTTCTTTTAAAGGAAATTTGGGCTTTCTCTGAGAATTGAATATATGTTGAATTGTGTACCAATGTCTTTTGATAAAACTCTGTAAACTTTTAGTAGCGTGATAGTAAGGCTGCTACTGTGATGGTTGGACTGTAGCTTGTCTCATTTTTAGAGGTTCAGAATGCGATATTTCAGATGCCTTGTGAAGACCCTAAATCATTACTTTACATGGATATCCTCTGTCCATTAGTTGTTTTGTCACAATATATTGGCTTCATTCTTCAAAGACATTTTCATTGAACAGTTTTGTTTTAATCTAAGAAACTGACCAAAGGGGATACTGCAAATCTGAGAATCTGAAATGTGAGCTGTCAAATTCATAATAAGTATCAGCATATGCGGGTTTTCCATGTAACAGGAGGTGAGTTATTCTGCTTTTCTTTGTTCGTTTTTAAGTCTAAAACATGGATTAGAGTTGTTATATTCCATATCAAATTGTATATTGCAATTTATCCGTATATAAAAATCCATGAGACCAGTACACATCCCCTCCAAATACAAAATATACCATCCATAAATCTGAACCAGATTATCAGTTGTTAAGTAAATCCACTTTCAGGAGAAATGACTGCATTTTCAAACCACTCCATATATACATGGGCCACCTCTGGGCCATGGGGCATACCATGGCCAATCCTTTTATCTGCTAAATTGTTCTCAAGCTTGAAATAGTTCTTATTCAAAGCTGTTTCAACTGTCTTATTTCTAACACAGTTCAAAGTACTGAAGACCTGTATTGCTTAGGACCCAGATACCTGAAAGAATGATCCATATCATTCAACCTGACAGTGCATTGAGATTATTTTTAAAGGCTGTCCTCCATGTGCTCATGACATCTGAGGTACAGAGGGTGGCAATGAGTTTTCTCAGAGGTGATAAATCACATTTCTGGAATTTCCTCCTGTGCCTTTAACCTCTGAGATTTCTTTGTGAGCATCAAGAAGCATGTGGCTATGTTAGATATTATGTCCTTGGATTTTCAAAAACCCTTTGAGACACTCACTCACCAAAGCCTCTTGAAGCTTCACTTTATAAAGCCTTGTTGCCTCTACACCAGTAAAAATTGTTCTCCCACATGCTTGATGTCTTTAGTAGTAGTTAACACCCTTTTATCTAGCCTGGATGTCTCTTGCACCATTTTTTTAATGGTTACTTTCCAGTCCACATGAAGCTTGGATATCTGTATTAGAAATTCAAAACATGTGTCAATTAAAAGGCATTTAGATCCTTTAACAATTCTTCAGTGGATAACATTAGGAGCAAGCTTTATGCTTTAAGGTTGACTATGAGGTCTAAAACTAAAAGATTGACTAAAATCATTCACTTACCTATTCTGCAATCTTCTTATTCACTATTTGGATACATGTAATTTTATTGCTATTCAACAGTCTAAATGCCTGCCTAACTACTTGCCTTTTCTTTGTGATAACAATAGAATGAGATAGAAGACAGACAGAGAGAGAGAGAGAGGAGGGGAGGGAGGGAGGGAGGGAGCTGATAAATAAGTAATATGCTTTTTGAGGACTAATTTCTTGTATCACTTATTATGTATTTTCTCCATTGTTTGTTCTTCACTAAAATTCAAGTTCCACCACTATCACCATCCACTGCTTTGAGTAAGTGTCTGTTTTCTGAAGATCACTTTTTTGCCTCTAACAGCTCCCTTGACATTCCTCATGAACCCCACTAGCATCTTCAAAGTCCTATTGCTAATCTACAGACCAAGAAAGATAGCTGAGCTTCTATTAATTTAGTACTGAGGGTGCAACAAACATTCTAGAGAATGATTCATGTTAATTTCTTTAGCGTAATTGACATGTCGCCTGGTTTGGACCTTAAGAAAGAGATCTTCCATCAACTACAATACCAGCCAGTCTTGAAGTGAAAAACCATTCCTGCTTGCTATCCTGCATCCATGATTATGAGAATGAAATTTGTATATCCGTCTAGCTTTAAAGGACTGAAGTGTCGTAGTAAGCATTCTTGCTAAGATTTGCTTTTCTTTTTTATGCTTGTGCCCATCTGTTACAGGGAGTAACAGGATTCCACCTCAACCTGAACCTGCTAATATTCAAAAGTCTTCTAACAAGATAATGTTTATATGTGTATCCTTTCTTCCTCCAGGAAGAAATCAGCAGCAAAAATGTCTGAAAGAGAAGGTTACTTTAAGGATGATCCGTCTTTGAGACTCATTACCCTAAGCAAATGCTATGGCTAAAGCAGACTCTAAGACACTAATGCTGGCATGAAAAAATAGCTTCCCTTTCCTATTAAAACCGTAAAGAACACAAACCTGTTGCCCCAAAGAGTCCATATTTTAGCTCCTTTCTTCAGCCTCCCTCAACAGGGATGTTTTAAAGTATCTTGATGACATGTTCTTGCCCAACTAAATTGGCTCTCTTTTGATATCCCACCGACTTTATGGTTACTGTAAAATACACTCCACAAATAAATGAAGCAACTAGGTAATCAGATATTTTAAACTGCATGTTGTTAAAGTTTTTGCCTTTTGAACCTGCTAGCACAAATCTGTAGCGAATACTCCATACATACAGTTTGTAAAGCTAAACCATATTATTTGGTGAGAGCAATTGACCAAATTCATCATTTTCCATTTAAAACAGGAGTTATGTTGCTAGGGGGATAAACCCAAATAACTCCCAACTGCTCTTCATCAGGGGCTGAAATAACACATGCAATGTTATTACAGTTCTATGGGGGGGGGGACTTGGAGAGTCTACTCAAGAGGATAGTCCTAGCTCAAAGATAAGCCAGCTGTAGTGGGTTACAGTAAGGCTCAAGCCTCATCTGCCAGCTAAAAATATCCTTCTGCTGGCTGACCTTGGAGATCTGGCAGCAAAACAATTTTCCTACAGAAGTAATGCAATGGCTAATATCTGCTGGCAAAAGAACCAAAAAGCGACACATGTTAAAGTTAGCAACCTTTTAATGTCTGTACTCACTGGTTGCTAGTTTGTATGTTTACAGGCTTCTATTTGTTTGCTTTACCACACACATATTCTTCCTGTATCACTCTAACCTAAGGCTATTTTTCCTTTCTTTCTCTCTCCTATGTTAGACCATGAATTTGGTTATATACAAGTATTGTAAGTAAAGCTAATTTTATATGTTTTTCAAAGAATACTATGGACCTTATCACACACAGGGTGAAACGTCGTCCCAACGTCATGGAAATGTTGCAGAAACATTGCAGAAGCACCAGGGATGTGATAGTCCATGGTGCTTCTACAGTGTAATTGAGACTTCCCGCTATGTTCCCATCATGGAATCGTTTGTGGAGAAGCCAGAAGGAGGCATTTTCTAATTAACAGGATATCCCTATTGTACCTGATAGAGCTTTAACTAGTCTTTCCTGACCTGGCCCCTTCTAGATATATCTACCATCCCACTCCCTTCATTCTTTCTGGGAATGAAAATTGTTGTTGTTAGGGAAGGCAGTCCTCTAGTTAGTTTTAATGTCTATTCTATTTTCTAATGAACAGATGTATCTAACTCTTATTTTTAAACAAGTATGGACACAAACATGCAAACAGTGGACTCAATGGAACGTTGTAATTACATATTGTGGGTGGCACATGTGCTTAATATAAAATCTCGATTTGTCTGCAGCCTTCGACACTGTTGATCACTGTCTCCTAATTGACAACTCTGACTTTGGGTTCTCAGACTCTGTTCTCGACTGGTTTAGATCTACTTGTCTGACAGATCTTGCAGTAGTTGCAGGGCGTCAGACTCTTCTCCTGTTCCTTATCTGTTGGAGTTCCCCATGGCTCTGTTCTGGGTCCCCTTCTGTTTTCTCTCTACAACGTCCTTAGGTAAACTCATTAGCTCTTTTGGTTTTCCTACCATCTGTATGCCGATGACACCCAGTTGTATCTTTCCACCCCGACCTTTCTCCAAGGCTTGAAACGCAAGTCTCGTCCGCCTCACAGCTGTCTCGAGTGGATGCGCCATCGGCGTTTGAAGCTCAACATGTCCAAGATGGAGCTCTTGTCTTTCCTCCTAAGCCCACCCTTCAACACTCCTTTTCTGTCTCTGTGGACAACATTTCCTTCAACCAGTCCAGCAAGCCCGCAGTCTGGTTTTATCTTGACTCTTCTCTGTCGTGTATCCCTCAGATCCAGACCACAGCCAAGGCTTGTAGATTCTTTTTGTACAATATTGCCAAAATCCGACCATATATCTCGCCTCTACTGCCAAGATCAGGTTCATGCCCTAGTGGTCTCACGACTGGATACTGTAACGTCCTCCTGGCTGGGCTTCCTCTTTCTCACCTCCATCCTTTAATCTCTGTCCAGCATTCGCTGCACGCTTATCACTTCCACCCACGCTCTGACCACATCTCTCCTGTGTTGGCACCTTCACTGGCTCCCTCTCCCTTTCCGCATTCAGTATAAGCCCTGCTGTCGACATTCAAAGCCCTCCATGGACTGGCCCCTCCCTACTTATCAGACCTTCTTTCTCCTCACTTTCGCATCGGGCCCTCTGTTTGGTAGTCAAGGGTTCCTGTCTCAGCCAGGATTTACTCTGCCCCATCCCGGATTCGCCCCTTTTCACTTGCTGCCCCCTCACTCTTGGAACCTCTTTCCCCACAAGCAAGAGCCATCACTTCTTTAATTAGCTTCAAAACGGAGTTGAGAACCACCTGTCAGAGAAGCCTTCCCAGGCATTGCATAATTGTTGCTTACATCTGATGTCTTTTGTTGCCTGTTTATCGAACCATTTCCTGTATGCTATGTATTGTATATGTATATCCTACTTGAGAGTAGTATTTTCCCTGGATGAAGATTAACCTTCCATTTTGAAGCCAAGCGCTCCCTCCAGTCCATCTGCCTTGGTCCAGGCTCGGAGGTAGAGAGGAATGCTGGATCTCTTACCCTTTCCCCCCACACTCCCTTCCCTTCTGTTTCATGTCTTTTTAGATTGTAAGCCCGAGGGCAGGGAAACCGTCTAACTAAAAGATTGTATGTACAGCGTTGTTAAATTTACAGCGCTTCATAAAAAAGGTTATAATAATAATAATAATAAATAAATAATAATATGGAAACTGAATGTATTTGTTTGGTTTGACAAGAGAACTGGAATCACACATCCATGTGTGCATTTCTTTTAAAAGAGATATTAAGTGAATTATCCATAAAAGGACATAATGTGTTTGTGTTTGTTTCTTTTAACCACTGTGTATATTACAGTGGACCCCTGTTATATGCTGGGGTTTGGTTCCAAGATCCCCCGTGGATAACAGAATCCATGGATGCCTCAAGTCCCATTAATATGACATAGCAAAATGTGTCCCTTATAAAAAATGGAAAATCACAGGTTTGATATTTGAAATTTATACTTTTGTTTAACATTGTCAAACTGCGAATGCTTGAATCCAGTATTAAAAATCGGTGTTAATAGAAGGCTGACTGTATATGCCATTTATAGATAGCATAATGATTGGATTGGGGCAAATAAGCAAGACACCTAACTGTCTGAGAAAAACTTTCTTAGTTTTTTTGTGGGGTTTTCGGGGTATGTGGCCATGTTCTAGAAGAGTTTTCTTCCTGACGTTTCGCCAGCATCGGTGGCTGGCATCTTCAGAGAAACTATGGATGCCGGCCATGAAAGCTTTCGACTTCACAAAAAAGTCTTGTTTTCCTCTCCCAGCAGTAGTTAGAGGGTTAAGCTCTGGAAACAAGAATTGATTCCTCACTCATTTCAGACTTCTTTTGTCCTTTAGTCTTTTAGTCCCAAGTGACATTTCATCCTTTCATCTGTACACAGAATGACTGGATTTAGTTCTATCTGTCCCTAAGGCCTCATTCTGAATGGGCAGAGTGAATGCTATTTCTTGAAAGAGTCGAGGTGAAGTTACATCTTGTGCAAATGAATTGATACTGGCAACATCTCTGTACATATAATAATGAAAGGATAACATGTTCAGTTTCAAATAATAATAAAAATATTAAAATAATAATAAATAATTTTTATTTATAGACCGCTATTCCGCAATGATCATAGCGGTGTACAGTAAAATTGCAAAACAATACAAAAAATTGCAAGGCCCTCTCCCCCTCAAGATGGTGGTTGGAGGAGGGCTCTGTCTTCCAGGCCTGGCCTCTCCCCCCTCAAGATGGGGGTTGGAGGAGGGCTCTTTGTCTTCCAGGCCTGGCCTCTCTCCCCTCAAGATGGTGGTTGGAGGAGGGCTCTTTGTCTTCCAGGCCTGGCCTCTCTCCCCCTCAAGATGGTGGTTGGAGGAGGGCTCTTTGTCTTCCAGGCCTGGCCTCTCTCCCCCTCAAGATGGTGGTTGGAGGAGGGCTCTATTTCCAGATCTGGAAACATGCTGAGTGACCGTGAGCTGTGAGGATGGAGAAACCATGATTGATGGAAAGAGGGTTCCAACCACGTGTGCATCTACACAGTAGAAATAATGCAGTTGACACCACTTAAGAACTGTAACTCATCCTATGAATCCTAGGGCATGTAGTTTTACAGGATCTTGCCTTCGCTGCAAAGAGTATTGGTGCCTCACAAAACTACATATCCCAAGATTATTTAGGATGAAGCCATGGCAGTTAAAGTGGTGTCACACTGCATTATTTCTACCATGTACATGCATCCGTATTTTCTCATGCCAAGTAGGATGAGTGACATTTCATTTCAGTTAATTTTTGCAACAGTCCACTACCATTTGCAAGTTTTGATTTATTTGGGGGTATAAAAACAGGGGTTGCTATTGCTGTGGGCTATCAGCATCTATTGTACATGTCACATAGGTACAACATAGTCCCCCTCCATGATGGAAATAGCTGATGCCCATGGAAAAGAATTTTCTTGACATGGCCAGCAGGATTAAAATCAACTCATTTGAGATGTGGTGCTGGGAGAAAAGTATTGAATACTATGAACGGCCAATAAGACAACAAATGGGTTCTAGCAGATCACGCCTGCCACTATGCCTGGAAGCCAGGATGACCAAACTGAGGCTGTCCAACTTTGACCACATTATGAGAAAAAAAGAATCTTAGAAAAGACAATGATGCTAGAAAGGTGGGAAACGTAGAAAAGAATAGGAGCATATGCCAGATGGTTAGACTCAATGAGGGAGGACACAGACCTGAGCAGAAAGGTTAAGGACAAGTGGACTGGAGATGTCTCATCCAAAGGGCTGACATGAGAGGGTTAACCCCAGGGCAGCTAACAACAAGCAAGGCGGAAGGGAAGACACAGGAAGGACAAGGGACTCTTCTCTGTTTCTCCCATCTCTGCAAAGAACCCTTCCTCCAGCGCTCTGCCATGGGTCTGCACTGATCTGGCTCCACAGTCCTGAGCCTGCTGTTGAATCTCATTGTCATCATCTGTAGTGGCAAGGAGAGAAAAAAACAGCAGTCAGCAAATTCTAGGGTCTGCAGAAGAGGCATCCTTGTAAGTCATTAGGTCAGTGAAATGGATTATTCAGTCACCTCTGGGAGATAATCTGACAATGCGCTTCTACAGTACGTCGCATTTGTCAAGCCTAAGGAAAAGCAAAGCCTTCTAAAACAGGGGGGGAACCAATTAAAGCAAGGCATCTAAATAATTTATTTTAGTAATGCACTCTGTCCAATCAATTTATACATTAAAACAATACTTAGGGGGAGGGAAATGAGCTTTACTTCAGGTGAAACATTGTACAAAGAAAGAAACTAACTTCCTTTTCCTTTCT
>NC_056524.1:122471127-122541651 GCF_019175285.1 Sceloporus undulatus
ATTTAGGATGAAGCCATGGCAGTTAAAGTGGTGTCACACTGCATTATTTCTACCATGTACATGCATCCTGTATTTTCTCCATGCCAAGTAAGGATGAGTGACATTTTCATTTCAGTTAATTTTTGGCAACAGTCCACTACCATTTGCAAGTTTTGATTTATTTGGGGGTATAAAAACAGGGGGTTGCTATTGCTGTTGGCTATTCAGCATCTATTGTACATGTCACATAGGTACAACATAGTCTCCTCCATGATGGAAATAGCTGATGCCCATGGAAAAGAATTTTCTTGACATGCCAGCAGGATTAAAATCAACTCATTTGAGATGTGGTGCTGGAGAAAAGTATTGAATACTATGAACGGCCAATAAGACAACAAATGGGTTCTAGAACAGATCACGCCTGCACTATGCCTGGAAGCCAGGATGACCAAACTGAGGCTGTCCAACTTTGACCACATTATGAGAAAAAAAAATCTTTAGAAAAGACAATGATGCTAGAAAGGTGGGAAACGGTAGAAAGAGAATAGGAGCATATGCCAGATGGTTAGACTCAATGAGGGAGGACACAGACCTGAGCAGAAAGGTTAAGGACAAGTGGACTTGGAGATGTCTCATCCAAAGGGCTGACATGAGAGGGTTAACCCCAGGGCAGCTAACAACAAGCAAGGCTGAAGGGAAGACACAGGAAGGACAAGGGACTCTTTCTCTGTTTCTCCCATCTCTGCAAAGAACCCTTTCCTCCAGCTGCTCTGCCATGGGTTTGCACTGATCTGGCTCCACAGTCCTGAGCCTGCTGTTGAATCTCATTGTCATCATCTGTAGTGGCAAGGAAGAGAAAAAAACAGCAGTCAGCAAGATTCTAGGGGTCTGCAGAAGAGGCACTCCTTGTAAGTCATTATGGTCAGTGAAATGGATTATTCAGTCACCTCTGGGAGATAATCTGACAATGCTGCTTCTAACATTACAGTCTGCATTTGTCAAGCCTAAGGAAAATGCAAAGCCTTCTAAAACAGGGGGGGAACCAATTAAAGCAAGGCATCTCAAGTAATTTATTTTAGTAATGCACTCTGTCCAATCAATTTATACATTAAAAAAATACTTAGCGGGGGGAGGGAATGAGCTTTACTTCAGGTGAAACATTGTACAAAGAAAGCAACTAACTTTCTTTTCCTTTCTTTTTTCTTTCTCTGTGTGAAGTGCCAGTAGATTCAGGCATTTATTCTGGAAAACAGCACTCTGAGGCAAAAGTCAGAGAAAATTATTTTGATGTTTTTCTTCTTTTGTGTAATTATAGGGAGAGAGCCTTGCTAGTCAGTGATAAAACAGAGGCCAAAAAACAGAAGGAAGGAAGGAAGTTTTAAACTTTGTGCAATAATTATGTTATAGCATCTACTGTTAGGGTGTTGTGTGTGAAGGTATTCACAATCTCTACTTAGTCCCTACTTTAGGGGATACATAGGGGCTGTGAATGTCTCCCCCTTACCAACCAGCAGCTACTGTGATTAACAAGAGCCCACTTCTCCACTTCTGCACCGGAGATCATCCATTGGGTGGGTGGGAATGTCAGTTAACTGCCTCCTGAGCAACAAGGGAATAGATCCCCCCATTGATCACAACAGCTGTTTCCTTGTAAGTGGGGATCAGGGAGATCAGGACAGGAGTCACTGTCTAGCACTATAATGGTTGTTGTTGTATGCCTTCAGATCATTTCTGACTTGTGGCAAGAGTCATTCAAAGAAGGTTTGCCACTGTCTTCCCCTGAGGCTGCGAGAGTGTGATTTGCCCAAGGTTACCCAGTGGTCCTCATGGTCAGGCCTGTAACTGAACCTGGTCTCCAAAGTTGTAGTCCAACACTCAGACCACTGCACCACACTATTGTGCTTACATATTCATAACTCCCCAGTAGGATTCCAGCCAGTATTTCTAGGACTGAGAATTCAAGTCTCACTCTCCCAAGAATGGGCAAATACCAGGGTAGGGGGGGACTGTATTTAAACATAGAATTGTGCTGTCAACGAGTAACAGATCACAGTGGGACAATGCAACATATGGTTAAGAGGTTTATAGATCTTTTTGTTCAGTCTGCTGCCATATATAATACAGTAAGACATTAAAATGTCCCCAAGACATGATTGTTCTTTTCTCCATAAGATTCTAAAACTGCCTTAGGCTTCTGTTCTAATATAACACTACTCTCAAAATTCAGGAGGTTTGTCTAAAGGATAGGTTTGGGTTAATCTGTATCTAAAGGATAGGTTTGGGTTAATCTGTATGTTTTTCCTTCTTCTAGAGCTATGATGAAAAGCTTAAAGACTGCCTACATAGCTAGAGTGATTTTTGCTGTACATGAACTGTTATTGCCTGATTACTGCAATATCAAGTGGTGACAACTTAGATGGCTTTCTCCTTCTTTTTGCCCAGAAAATTTACTGTTCCTTATAAATATAAAATTGTCTTTTCACAAATGATAAAATTAGATCTTATATAAAATGCCAGGCATGGATGCTTCTGTAAACAGCAACCTGATTTCTCTTCCTCCTCCACTTTCTAGTATTATGAAGCAGTACATGATGTTGAATCACTGTATTTGTTCAGCCAGGCATCACTAATGGCAGGCAGTGAAGTGCTGAGAACTCTGGGCAAGATGGCAACACATTATGCATATAAAGGTTCCCTTTGGGATTTAGTGTCTCTTTGTTAACTATCCTTGAGTTGTTCTCGACTCATAGCAACCCTATGGATGAGACATCTCCTTCTATTCTCCACTGCATTGCTTAAGTCCTGCCGACTCAGTCCCATGACCTCCTTGATTGAGTCCATCCATCTGGCTTATAGTCTTCATTTCTTCTGACTGCCTTCTACTTCACCTAGCATTATTGTCTTTTCTATTGAGTTATGCCTTCTCGTGATGTGGCCAATGTACGACAGCCTCAATTTCATCATCTTGGCTTCCAGGGATAGTTCTCGCGTGATCTGTTCTAAGACACATTTGTTTGTTTTTGAGCCATCCATGGTATCCTCAGCACTCTTTGCCAGTATCACATCTCAAATGGGTTGATTTTCATCCTGTCCACTTTCTTTATTGTCCACCTCTCACCTCTGTACATAATGGTGGGGAATACAATAGCTTGAATGGTTCTAATTTTAGTGTTCAATTGTATATCTTTATACCTTAAGATCTTATCTAGTTCTTTCATAGCTGCCCTTCCCTTTCCTAGTCTTCTTTGTAATCCCTCTGAGGCTACAGTTCCCCAAATCTCCCACTAGCCATGCTCACTGAGAGTTTCTGAGAGCTGCAGTTCAAACAGATATTTTCCAGAGGGCTGGTTTATTTTATCACATATTGCTAGAGAAAGAAGAGGGACAAATGTAGGGCTGGCATTTGATTTCAGCAAGATCATCAGTAGCATCTAATTTTATCCATAGATTATGTGTACTATTTCTGTATAAGGGATTAATAGATTACTATATTAGCTTCTATGTCATGTTGCCCTTCTCCCTGTACTGTGCCATGGAAGAACATTGTGTTTACATCTTCCACCATATCTAGCCTTTTGAATGAGTAAGGAAACATTTGTTTTTCGGTTTTAAAAAGGCACCAATTATTCTCTCACCAGTATAGTTCATTACCCCATAGACCCTGAATATGTTGATGGCACCAAAGATGTAATCAGACTCAGAGATCCTGCAGAGAACAAGGAAGCAGAACAGAATGGTGGGAAGTTAATGCTTCCAACCAGTGAAATGAAAGTATTTAAAAAGGAAAGTGAAGTAAGTGAGGTATATACTTTTGTATTTGTTGTACCTAGATGCATTTTCCCCTTGAAAAAATATGAGGATGAAGTGAAGAGTGACTCTTAAACACATTTCCCAATTATCTGGTGGTGTGTAAATGTACTCAGAGCATGTGTTTTGTATGTGGGTGGGTGGATGTGTTTTCCTGAATGGCATTACTAAGTCTCTCATTCTGTAAAACAGGTTCTTTGATCATAATTGGCTCTAGAAAGTTTTTGTTTGAATTATCTAGGGAGATCTATTTCTGGACTTAAAGTGATGTATTGCTAGTCCGTGCTTTGATTACTTGAACACAAGCAAAATCCCCATTTTTCTTCAGCTTAGGGTGGTTGATTACTTATCTTGCCTCTGAATTATATCAGCAATTCTTGTCCACCATACAAAGGCCCTATTATTTATTTGGTTTCATTTGCCCTCCTCACTTTCCCCAGAAACCAGGGGAGGGGGAGCAGCTTACAACATAATTGGGAAAGAAGCACCAATAATAATAAAAAAACATTTAGTACATATATATACACACACATGTCTTAGGGCCTTTATAGACTGCCCTGAAAGGCTGGCCTGGGGGCAGAGTTGGAGCTCAGCATCCTGACAATGCATGCCCGACTCCTTCCCAGGACTACCTGAGGCTGTGTGCCACTCCAGATCACATGTGGCATCATGGCACACCTCCGGCACTGCATCCAGATCATTCAGCACTGAAAGGGTGCCAAATAGCCATGCCGCCGCAGCTATGGCACCCTTTCAAGTGCACAAAAATGAGCCTTTTTTATGGCTCCTTTTTGCACACTCAGCCGGATCAGGGCTGTAGCGTGAGATTAATGTGGCCCTGATCCGACACGAAAAGAGGTGGATGCAGGCTGCCCCATAGGGATGGCCTGTAGGGCCCCTTAATCTCTAATCACAAATTACATTTTAAAAGTTTAAAGATGCCTCAGTAATTATAACATTTAAACATTAAATCATCCAATACATCTTTGTCTGTAAAAGCCAGGAACCTTCTGGAGGCCTGTTTGTATGCTGCTGGAAGGACATTAAGGAAGAGACCATATTTGCCTCCCTTGGAAGGGAATACCACAATCTGGGAGCAGCTACCAAAAATACCCTTTCTTATGTCTTAAGTAAACATGCTTCTTCAGGGTCAGGAGATGGACTCATCTTATAGATCTCACAGTCTGTGCAGGCTTGTATGAGAAATACTAGATAATGTTTGAAATATGCATCTTGAGCACTGAGAAACCATGCTAAGGAAGGTCCTGAACTGATTAGAATCTTCTTAGTTCAGGATTTATTCTGTGCAAAATTCACACATCGTTTTGCAATGAAAAAAGCATTTTCTGCACAGAAAAAAATTGTTGTGAAATTTGGACAAAAGCAATTTGGACACAAGCAAATAGTCTTCAAAAGCTTTTACATTTTCAAATATTTTCTTACAGCAGGAAAAAAAACTTTGCTAGAATTACTTGTTCCTTCCTTTGAGATCAAAATTAATAAAGAATTTGATCCCTAGTTAATACCTTTGGACCTAGAAAGCACCAAACTTGAAAGACCATGGGATTAAAAGCTCTGGATCAAGTGTATATTTGCCAATTGTATTTTCAAGCTGAAAATTTCAAGCATCAGGTCTTGGATGAATCCCTTCATTTATTTGGGCCTAGGACATCCCAGGGAAATGGTATGCTGGAGACTATTGCCTCAGTTTGCCTTCCACACACAGAAGAAGTGATACTGTCATTAGGTCCCAAGAATACACAGAAATCAGCAGTTGATTTTTGCTACAAACTCCTGAAAATTTCATTTACCCATGCTCAGGTCATATATGTCCTATTAAAAACCATACTTATTATTTGTATCATTTGTATGGCCAAACTATCTAGGAAGGATACCAGCATAGGACAATTGTTGTGTTCCAGCTGCATTTTTGCCACTTCAAAACAGAGTTCAAACTACATAAGACAGACTCACCCCCCAATGTAACTCCCATCATTCTTCACACTTGGCTTTGCATTCAGCCCTCCTTATGCATGGATTCCTTATCCACAGATTCAACTGTGAAAATATTCCAAAAATATATAAATTCCAAAAAAACCAAACCTTGATTTTGCTACTTTATATAAAGAACATCACTTGTATATAATGGGACTTGAGCATCCATGAATTCTGGTATCCACAAGGAGTCCTGGAACCAAACCTCACAGGATACTAAGGGCCCACTGTACTGATAAAGGCTACTGGGAGTTGAAGTTCAGAAACATTTGAAGGGCTGCAGAATTCCCACCTTTGATGAAGTGGGAGAAATGGTTTGAGAGAGAAAGAGAGCAATGATTGGTAAAGGGTTAAGAACTGCCCTCTTCTTCTCCGTGGCTAGCTCCCCTGCTGCAACCTAGTCCGTCCTAAAGATGCTTTTCCTTGCTAAACATATCATCATGCATGTGGCTGTAATGCGACATTCAGCCCTAAGCAATTACAAGTCAGTTCAATAGAATAATAGCCACAGGTCTGTCTCCTGTGGAGCTGACATTGTGAACAAGGAAGAAAACAGCAAACCAGATGTCTGAGTGGTGCAAAGCAGTCCATGAACAAATGGAAGGGGCTGCTTTCAGTAACTCTGCAGGATGGCACAAAACCAATATGAGTTATCTTTGAATAAATATCCAAATTTCAACTGCAAGTGGAAGCAGTTTGTTTTTGGCTCTATTTATTTGCTCTTCAGTTTGAGCCGTTGAGCCATTGAGCCTTTGCCTACTATGTAACAGAGTGTTATGATATTAAATGCAGTGCAGGTACAGTTGATATGGGCTTAAAAGAACAAAGGTAATTCAAGTTAACTGAACTTACTATGCTTATTTCAGCAAAACAAAACATCTCAGAAACATTTTGCTATTCCATATAATGTTGATCATGGTAAGAGGGGAATATCATTGCAGTCATTTTTTTAAAATGCATATTTGTGATATTTCAGATTTTGTTTATCACTGTGGTTATTTGGTTTAAACTTAGGGCTTTGTGCTGGCCAAATGGCTGTAATAAAGTTATTATTATTATTAAAAAAAACTTAGGGCTTAAATATTTAATGACAGGTTATACAGTACTGTATCGTAAAATCGTGGTTATGATTCACACACTTTATTGCAATAGTCCTCAGAACAAGTAGTTGGTCAGTATTACCATTTCCTCCATTACTGAACTCAGGTATGCCAATAAAAATGGAGCTGAGACAGATCCACTAAAGAGGAAAAGGAAAGTGATCAATATGCTCAGAGAGTCCCATACCTTCCAACATTTCATAGATGAAAAATAGGACAAAAGTTGCTGAGCAACATCAGAGTGTGTTCAAGATGGCAAATGTTGTTAATCAGGTAGAACACATAAACTAGGATAGGTGGCAGCAGTTTGCCTTTGCCTGAGCCTTCTGGGAATGGCAAGATTCCACCCTCTCCTCTCCTCTCAGTTAACTGAATGCCAACTACTTTTGCATTTGAACTAAACTTGCAGCAAATGAAGTAAGCTGAGGATAAAGGGGGAAAGTGGGGAGAGAAAGGAGGACATTTTGAAAGGTCTTGAAATATTGGGATGACAGGGGATTAATCATGACTGTCCCTGCCTAATTGAGACATTTGGGGGGTATGCAGTCTTGAGATGCAGAAGTACGAAAAATGCTTTGGAAAAAATACAAGAAGAAAATAAAAACCCAAACACAGCCCAATAGGGAATGAATGTGCATGGTGAGTAAGTATGGAATGTTAGGTTTCAGTTGGAAGAGACTTCAATGGAGCATATGCTTGCAAATTTTCTCATCCTTGATCAGAAACAGCATCTTGCGACACTGAGAAAACTGCATTAAAGAAAAAGTCAGACACTGCAAAATTTTGAAATCCTGCATGAAAGTAGGAAAGTAAGAACAGTACTATTTTGCAGATTTTCATGCAGATAAACATCATTCCCCCACCAAAAGACAGAATTCTAAAATGTCAGGAAATGTGCAAAAACTCTTAAAATCTTGCCCAGTGAAAAGAAACTGAAAGAAGACATGAATAGCTTGTATGTACCTTGAACACAAGCACCTCTGCTAGGAGGTGAAGATACAATGCAACATTTTATTTAACATTTCCCCTCGATAGAAAAATCTATTGTCTGTTGGCCTATTATTTTGGATGAGAACCACTCTAAATAAGGCAGTGGCTTCTACATACTCAGGGGATGTTCTATGCATGCAAAAGTATATAGGCTGGTGAACTACAAGAAAAAAGTGTTTTTAAAAGCCGAGCACAAACTGACTGTGATAATGAGGAGTTGTTTGATTATGTGAACCTTCTTCCTGGATAACAAAGAGTTAAAATGTGTGAAGAGCCTCAAATACATTTTAATGAGGGTCAGCATCATAGCAATTGCCCAGCAGAGTGGCCAGATGGGCAGATGCACAAACCTTTGAGATGTTTCTGAGCAGATGTTGTAAGAAACCTGAAAGCACCACAATCCCCCACCCGGTTCTCTCTAATCACATGAGATGAGCTTTAATAATGGGGCTTTGGGGACAGATGCTCTTGGCCCCTGGGTAACTGGTTGAGGCGAAGAAGGGATTCCAGACTTCCACTTACACCCTGAACATTAAAGACTACAAACCGAAGACTTGGGAGAGTGTATTAGCTAGCTTCATCATTATTATTTTTCGATTCTATCTCCTGGTTTGGCTGAAATGATTTAATCTGTTTGCAACTTGTAATTTCTAACCTGTGTCTGAAGAACAAGACGGTTCCTCATGTACTGAGAGAGACTTTTGTGATAGAATTTCCTTATTCAGAATAAAACCTTTTCTTTAAAAATACTCTGTCTCTCTTACACACTCCTTTTTCACATGCCTTGTCTTTGCCTAGCTAATCCCCATGTTCAGCAAGGGAAGCACCAGTGGAATCCCAGATATTCATAGAATCATAGAATCATAGAGTTGGAAGAGACCACAAGGGCCATCCAGTCCAACCCCCTGCCATGCAGGAAATCCAAATCAAAGCATCCCAGACAGATGGCCATCCAGCCTCTGCTTAAAGACCTCCAAGGAAGGAGACTCCACTACATGTCCCATTGTGTTGCTAAAGAGGGAGGAAGATGGTGGTGACAATTAATTAGATAAAATGTGGTCTCAAGGGGTCCCATCCAGCTCAGGCAAAAGTAGGAGGAGGGCCCAGAGAACCCTCACATTGACCAAAAAATAAAAAAAATGAAGCTTTGGGGTGTTGCAGTCCAACAGCACCTTAGATACTTTATCCCATTCCTATCTCTGGAGACTCAGGCACCACTAACATTCTGTAAACCCAACCAGTTTGGTGCTTGATTGGTATCCAAACAAGTCAGAATTCAGATTCAATCAAATCTACAGACATAAGTTTGAAACCAAAATGCTGACGTGTCTGCTGAAATTATTCCCTCCTTCCCCCCAAAATGGGGGAGGACATAGAAAGGTCAGGAATATACTGGCTCAAAGCCATGACGTTTGGGCCTGGGAGCCTCCTAACATTACACCTGACAAGTCTCATCATATTTGACAAGTCATAGAAGATTGTACCATCACCATCATTGATATCTCACCTTTGGCCTCAGAAATGTGACTCGAGATGACTTACAACATTAAAAGAAATACAAGTATACAAACAAATTAGAAATTTGTAATTTGCATGTGCAAATTTTGATCAAAATGTGCTTAACCTCTCTGTAGCATGAAACATTTTAAAATGCTAATTAAAAGATAAAAAGATAAAAAGCACCAAAGAAGTCGTATGGCACACTGTTACAGAATTTATTCTTTAAAAATAAACAGTTCCCGGGGAAAAAAGCTTTGTTTACCAATGAAAATATAGCAAGGAGGGGACCAATCTAGGCTTCCTATAAAGACAGTTCCCCAACTAAGGAGCAGCCACAAAGAAGACCCTGTTCCCCAGAAACAACGGTGCAGTGCTGAGCTATATAAGTTTATCGCACGGGAGTTGGAGAATGGGAACAGGGCGGAACGGATGGGAAGGGAACAGAACGGAAAGGAGGGAAAATGTATGTTATCGCACAGGCGAAAGTTGCCGATGCTGCCAGAAGTCCCCAATCAATTCCCCAACCATTCCACATCAGCTGATTTTGAAGAATGATTCTGAACAGTTCTTCAAAATCGGCTGCTGTGGAACTGTTGGGGAACGAATTGGAGACTCTCAGCAACATCAGCGTCATTCTCCCGTGCAATAACATACGTTTCCCCCTTTCCATTTTGTTCCGTTCCCTTACGCTCCTCTCTGTTCCCGTTATCATGTCCCATGCGATAAACTTAAATGGTGATCATAGAATCATACAGTTGGAAGAGACCATAAGGGCCATTCAGTCCAACCCCGTGCCATGCAGGAATTCTCTATGATGACCTCTTCCACAGAGATCTGGTCCAAGGAGGTTTGTGGGCAAGAATATAGTGCTTTAGATATCCTTGGCCCAACTCTAAAGGGCTTTACAGATCACAAACAGTACTTTGAATTGGATGTGGAAACAGACCAGTATCACATAGATATATTTATTGAGAATTATTATTTCAATTGAATTGTTTTTCATTCCTAGAATGCCAGTCCTGTCTTTTCATATTTGTGTGATTTTTTTGTGCACTACTTCTACCTCACCTGATATGGGTACATGCTTTATGTTAATGTACCAATCTGAGAAGGCTCATTATGTTATACTTTTTAGGACAAGGAAGAGGTAATTATTATCTGGCAAGTGCAGCTTCTCATAGGACCTAATCATAAAACACCCCCATCCCATTTTCAGCTGTACTGACAAATGTGGGGGGGAAACTGGCTTCTGATTTGCACATAGTTATTGCTTTAACTGATCTCCCCTTGCCCTATTTCTGAGCTGTGAGAGAGGAGTCCTTTCCTCTCTTCATCCATTCCATTCACATTGATAATTGTCAAGTTAAATGATCTGGCTGCTAGCTAAACAAGTGGAACAGACTGTGCATACAAATGTCACTGCATATCCTTGATTCTCAGCAATAACAATTCTGCAGAAACGCAGTGCCCTTGGCTAGCACAGCCAGTAGGAAGATCTGATTAGCAAGGACATGAGGGAATGGTCAAGAATAGGGACTGAATTTTGAAGGTCAACATGTATAGCAATATGCTTGATAGAAGTCCTGTCTTTTGAAGAACAGCAGGGCAAGAGAATCTGCCACACCAGCAGAATACAGACAGTTCAGCCCACATAATCTATGGGAATGTCATCTAACTTCTGATTCTTCATCTCTATTGGCCACGTTATCCAGATATTAAGACAGTGGTTGTAGAGATGTAATAGTATCACACTGTGGGCCCTTTCCCCAAAACTGAGACTCAGAGCAGTTTACAAGATCAAAACAGTACAATTAAAACATAGGTGTTTATCACACTATGCTCTTAAAGAGCTACTATTCCAGTGTGACTCCTCTAGCAGCCTCCTGTTGCATGCTGGGATTGGCAGTTTTAAGGAGGGGTATTTAGAATTCTCAGGCAGAGAAGTTCAGCTCCTTAAAACTGCCAATCCCAGCATGCAACAGGAGGCTGCTAGAGGAGTCACACTGGAATAGTAGCTCTTTAAGAGCATAGTGTGATAAACATCATAGAAAAGTGTTAAATTAAAATATAATTAAATTATTACAATATTAAAACAGAATAGACCTGAAGTGCTATATAGTGTACAATCCTTGTGTGGAAACAACAGGCAGATTAGAACCTTGGAACTCGCCAATGGGAGTGAACCCAGGAAAAGGTGGGGCTGCTCCCAGGAGTGAGTATTTAAGAGGGAGGAGCAGGTTCAAAAGAGTTGTTGGTGTTTAGTGTGCCCTGAGGGGTGAAGAGTCATTGAAGCTATGGCCTGTTACAGACTGCCAAAATAAAGCTGCTTTGTGTCTCTTTGGAGGTATGCTGTTTAAATGATGCATGCATCCTAAGAATCTGGAAGATGCACCACAGCTGCACTCTAGTGCTTAGGAATGGAGTGTGGCTTTGGTGCGACCTCTGGACTCTTAGGACCCATGCATCATTTAAATAGCATACCTCCAAAGAGACTCGAAGCAGCTTTATTTTGGCAGTCTGTAACAGGCCTATGTTAGGCTGCTGTGAGGGACAGCTAGAAAGGGTTTTAGGTACACAAGAAAGTGACGAAGAGTGTCCTTAATTATATTGTTGTAGTGTCATGCAGTCGACATAGTATTTCGTGACTAGTAGAATCATAGGTAACCATAATGGTTATACAATACAAAAGTTTAATAAAGGTTCTGTGAGAACTTAGTCTGTAAGGAAACGTATATGAAGCTATAAAGAAACAATTACAAAGACAAGCTAACGAAACTGTTTAACTGTGTAACTAATAAAATATTTCTATACCATATCCATTGTGAACACCATCCACTAAAAGAGATACTCTATTCAGCCTAATTTGTAAATAAATCTATTACTTTGTTTCAACAAGCAGCTGTCTGAAGAGATTTCAGTAACTCATTAAAAATGCTACCAACATTGAGAAAAGTATTTTAAGTTTGGGACACATTAGACAGTGGGTATGCGGATGTCAAAGAAAATTTGGTGCCAAGCTGGGGGGAAATTGGAAACCCAGAATGCATCTAAAGAGGCTTATAGTGTGCAGGAGACAATTAAGAGAGACCTGGGTTGGAGTCTTGCAGTGAAGAATTGGTGATATAGTTATCATTACCTTCACATAATTGGGGGCAGTGGTGGCACACATTAAAGAGTGAAAGGTTTTGAGAAGTGTCATATTGAGGATGGAGCAAGCTTGTTTTCTGCTGCTCCAGAAACTCGAATGCGGAACAATGGATGCAAGCTCCAGGAAAAGAGATTCCACCTCAACATTAGGAGGAATTTCTTGACAGTAAGAGCTGTTCGACAGTGGAACATACTCCCTCAGAATGTGGTCAAGTTCCTTTTTTTGGAGGTCTTTAAAGAAAGGCTGGATGGCCATCTAACGGGGGTGCTTTGATCATGGTTTCCTGCATGGCAGGGGTTTGGACTGGATGGTCCTTATGATCTCTTCCAACTCCATGATTCTATGGCTCTTGATTCTTTCTCTTTTCTCTCTCTCTCAGTACCTGCATACCCACCACTCCCTCTCTTGTCTCACACTCACCTCTCCTCTGTTAGCCAGTCTCTGTGTCTACTCCATCTTGCGCACACACACTCCAATACACTTCCTGTGTGAAGACTGCATTATAAGGCAGTTTTCCCATGGACTTCTTTCTGCTCCTCCCTCCCTCCTTTAGTTGCTACACTGATTACTGTGTTGGTCATTCACAGTTGCCCTCCAAGGAAGCAACAAGGCAATTTGGTGAGGCAGCCCATCAAGATCAGGACAGGAGCAGATAGCAGATTCCATGCACTGACAGCAATTATATTAAATTAAGCTTTCTGGGGGACAATAAGCCACAAAAAAAGCACCTTTTCCCCAAATGAAACTTAATGTAATTTTGAAATATTTGGGAGGGGGAGAAAATGGGTGTGTTTGATTTGTAACATTCTTGTCCTAGTTTTAGCTGTGCAAGTGTGCTCCTGGCTACTGCTGAAACCTGGGAATCCAGACTCAAAATTGAGTCCAGGAGAATATCCAAGATGTGAGCCTAAGATATCAAGGGGAGTATAATCACATCCAGTACAGGTTGAGTTCCTATTCCCTGATCTGCCTTTCAACTGACCAGGAGCACTTCTGTCCTGTCTGGATTAAGTTTCAATTTGTTTGCCCTCATCCAGTCCACTAGTGACAACAGACAATAATACACCTAGTTCATGTAGGCATAATATCATCATATGACCTGTACTGAGGGCACTATGTGTATGGATTATTGTGAGGCACATGGATGAATGTGATGGATGGGCCTAGTTTGGGGATTATAGTCTCATTCAGGTTCAGAGGTCTGTGGCCTCAATTTAAAGTCCTGAGCATCTCAACATTTTCTGCTCAGAGATCACTAAATTTAGCAGTTGTGCTGAGGCACCCCAGCCTTGTTCCAAGTCATGGCCATTACTGGAAATGGCCAAACTCTGGTTATTCAGTTCAACATTTGTGGTAGGGGAATACATGGAATCTGAAGTGCCACTTAATTGTGGTATGGTTTTATTTATCTGAATGTCCTTTTAGAGACATTTTTATTCCCAGTTCTCAAGAGAATTCCAACTGCTCAGAGGCACCTTGCCTCTGGTTTGCAAATTCAATCTTTATAAAAGTGTTAGAAAGGATTTGCACTTTCCCTGCCTCATTCATGGGATTTTCCCTGGGAAGAGGCCAAGATTACACACACCTCCCTCTAACTCTCTTGTGTTTCCTCGATGCTTCTTCGGGTTTCTTTTTTTAAAAAAAAAATCTAAACAAAATCAGTACAAATTATTGAGGAGGAAAAGATGGAATAGCTGCATAATGTATTTATCTTTGATCAAACACACTAGAAGCTGTCTATCTGGAAGCAGCCACAGTTTGAACATTCTCAAGTGCTATTCAAATGTGATGCATTATTAATAATAATCCGTGTAAGTAATACAGAGAAGCAACAGAGCAAATTCCAGTCTGGCCTTTTATTAGCTCATCCTTTCATTGCCAGAAATGCATTCAGGGGATGGTCTATAATCTATTCTATTATGTGTTCTCATTATTTATTTTTTAACAGTATGTGTGGTTCAGTTTAAATATCTCAGCAGAGACATTCAGGCTCAGATTCTCATACATACAGGAGGCACTATGCCATTTCTTCTGTGTATGCCAACACAATGTTCTTACATAGAAGGTGTTTGATCTTGCTTAAGTCATAAAGATGAGAACATAAGCAATAAATAGATTGGATGCCAAGGCTAATTCGATGGGCATATTTATCCATTGTCTAACTGGTGGGTTTAAAAAGGATAAGGAAGCTACAAGCATCTTTTTAAACAGGGGATAAAAGATGTGAAGATGTTTTTAAGCATGCAAGGCCACTTAAACCTGATTAGTACAGATCCTCCACCCCATCCTGAAAATAGGTTACCCCTTTATTAATAAAATTAGTTAAATGTTTATGAAAAATGGAAAAAATGCAATCTAAGTGTGCCATCTGCTGGTGGAAATGTATTCCAGCAGTCCTTTTTCATCTTAATTATAAAGAATGCTTTCACAGGAAAGCTAGCCTCATTTTGTCAGTGGATAAATCATGGGTAAGGCAGGAATGGAACAGAATAGAAATTTCACAGGATGAAGGGAAATGGGTTCTCTCTCCCGTCCCCCAGAATCATCCAAATTGTCGTCTGCATGACTATAAACCAAAGCATGTGTGTTTATTTCTATTTTCCATTATTGGAAGTAAATCACAAGCATCAAATTCCCCCTTCTTTTCAAAAATTTCAAAATTCTGCACATATCAATGTCTATGACACAATACAAATACACACACATTTGGCAACTACACACTAACATGCTTTAATCAGTAAGAAAAATTGCATTGGCATGTGTGCTTTAAGCGTGGAAAAACTTCATACATTGGGAAAATGTCCACCAAAGTAAGCTCTAATTTATGTGTGGGAAGAAATCTCTCAACCGAATACAGAATTTGGGAGGGTGAGAAGACTGCTGAACTTCTAAGAAGCACAACAAAGAGGAAATTGATATATTTTTGCACTCCTACTATTTGGTGCTTTCCCTTTGCTCTCTTAAAGTTAACAGTCCTCCTAATCACATTTAACCGGAGAATAATCCCATTAACCTACTTCTGGGTAAATCCACATTGGATTATTCTGTAAATCAGACTGCAATGGGCAGGGACTGTCTTTTGGATGAAAGGAAGAATTTAATAAGGGCATAAATTGGTCCTGAACTGGAAATGAAATATTATAAAATGCAGGGGCAGTTGGTGACTCCTATGCAGTGGGGCAACAAATCTGCTCAGTATTTTAATTTTAAAAGAAACTTACCAAGGTAGTGAAACTATTTTAGCAACTGGTTTTTTTTTAATTGAATTTAAAATGTGGGGTAAATCCTGGAGCAGATTGACTGCCTCACTAACACAAGCCATCAGTGGATGTCACTAGTATTCTGATCTTGCTCAGCTCTGTTTCTGCTTGTCATCTGAGTCATTTCCAAGACACAAGTGAGTCTTGCTTTTAAAGCCCTAAATACCTTTGGACACAACTGTGAGGAGGAATTCCTTTCCTTCTGTCAAGCTATCTTTTTACCCATGGTACCATATGTGAAAACAAGGGGAAGAGCCTTCTTGGTTGCAGCACCCAGATTGTAGAACCTACTTCTCAGAGATAAAATAGAAATAAAGACACAAAGAAAAAAGATGGTGAAAATAAACTAGCAACCCCTAACTTTATTTTAGCATGAGATTTCATGGAGATCATGTCTATACCTCCCACAACTGTGTAATGGTGCTTAAGTACCTGTGGCTTTAATATCATTCCGTTAGTGCATCTGAAAAAGTGAACTGATATCCATGAATGCTCATGGTAAAATGAATCATTCTCAGAGATGTTGCTAGTTTCTTTCCCTGACCCATCCACTTTTAAAACCTTTGTTTCATGCTGAAAATGTACTCATAGAGGCACAGCTCGTGTCAGTGTTACATTATTTTTAGTACCAGACAAATTGTTTGCCCAGGCATAGTATTCTACCTTCCACCGCCTCCCTCCCCCCCATTATTCTAATTTGAGGAGTTATATGTTCTTCTTTTTCAGTTACATTTTCTGGCACCATTATGAAAAGCAATATATATACACCATAGATGTATGGTTAAATTTGCAGATCAAGAACAGAGGCCTCAATAAACATTCAATAATATTATGGAGATCCATCACCCTGAACCCTATTTTCATTTTCACTAACCAGAGCTTCCACCTTAGACAGAAAATGATCTGATCATGTTCATACATTCTCTTTGAGCATTTCCACATGAGCCCCATTCTTGCTGCAATCATGTTACTTGATAAAAATTGAATCTTACCATTTTAAGACCAGCCATTATTGCACTTCTCTGCAATAGCACAACTGGGGCTGTGTCTCCTATTGTGTTCTCTTCCGCACTCTTCTTTAACCCATCTCCCTGTCCTACCCAGCAGGCCTTTTGGGGTTTTTTATTTTTACTTTTTAACACAGTTCTAGAGTTATGCTAATGTGGTTTAAGTTTAAATAAGAAAGAAAAGAAATAGAAAAATAAAGGAAATATATATAATGGGGGGGGGGAGAGAAAAGAAATAGAAAAAATAAAGGAAAAGAGGGGGTGGGACAGAGGGAAAGGAGAAGACACAAACACTACATGACTGCAAATATTGGAAGCATCACAAGAGCAACATTTCCCACCTGTGGAATAATGAAAAGTATTTACAGCGCTATGTAAATAAAGCATAATAATAATAATAATAATAATAATAATAATAATAATAATAATAAGTGTGATTAGGATCTAACTGATGGGTGTTCCCTGTCAGTATAAAGAGACACACTAACTACACTTGGGAGACACAACGGCTATGGGTCAGAGGTGATGTCATGTGATAACTATTGCCAAAGGTGCTATTTTCTATCTGTATATTGCATTTTAAAAGCCACATGTAGTAATCTCTTTTGTTGGGTGAGGATTGGATATGATTCTCCCACCTATACAATAAATAAAAAATAAATGGAATATTAAAATTAAAAAATAGTAGAGCCATTATAGTGGCTGAAGTGTTGGACTAGAATTTGAAAAATCCAGGTTCATGTTCCCTTAATGCCATGAAACTCACTCAGTCTTATTGACTTTTGGGGGTTGTGAAGACACAGTAGAATGAGGAGAGCCATCTATGCAGCCTTGCGTTCACTGAAGGATATTGGTGTATAAATATAAGTAATAAATACATCATGCCAGCAGCATAATTTGAAACTAGAGATTCCTAATCAGGAAAGAGGGAGTGTTAAACCACAGCTATTTGCGCTGTTGATAAGGAAGCAATGAGGAAGGGGGAAACAATGGAATTGTTCCTATTGCACTTCTCTTCAATAGAACAACAGCCCCAGTTGTCCTATTGTGTTCTCTTCTGCACTCCCCCTTAACCCTGCCTCCCTGTCCTATGCCCTACCAAGCATACCTTTCAGGTTGTTGTTAGGAACTCATAACACAGCAATTTGAATTTCTTACAATAACTTGAGTATGCTTTCACAGTTTTAGTAACAATGTTAAAGCTTGCAAAAAAAAAAAAATGACTCTTTAGATTACAATAACCAGAATTCCCCAGCCAGCATGGAATTCTGAGGACTGTGGGACTTGTAACCCCAAATTTATTTTTCTCAGCGCTGGTTTAAAAATATTTGTATTAATTATTTATTAAAATATTTATACTCCAAGCTCTAGCAAGAGATCTTAGGGGGCAGGTAAAATGTGAATATCTAAAACCTGAAGTTCTCATACTTTGGACACATCATTAAATGATATGACTCAGTGGAGAAGATACTAATGTTCTGTAAAGTGGAAGGTGATAGGGAAAAAGAGACACCATACTATGGGTGGGTTGGTTCTATCAAGGAAACTACATGACTGAGTGTACAAGACCTTAGCAAGGCTGTTGATGACCAAGGCTATTTGAAGTCTCTCATTCATAGGGTCACCATAAGATGAAACCAATGTGACAGCAAATAGCAATGAAACATTTACAAAATTCACCTTCAGGCAAACCTTCAAACAAAAACAACAACCCTATAGTGATATGTTGCTCTTGATTTCATCACAAGATTTACAATTAAGCTCTCAATTTAACCATTTTGACAACTCTGTGCCTTTCTGCTCACCAGAAATTGAGGCAATGAAAATCAACCCCAAAGACATGTTGGTGTCAAATTGATGTGGAGCCAAAGTTTGACTGTAGAAAAGTGCTGCTAAGATGCTAGACAGAGAGGCACTCGTGCTGGGCCTGTATGCCAAAAGCAATGCTACATCTGTCCAAACTGATAGCATGAGCTAACACTTTCATGTTCTATTTCAATTAATTTGATGACAATGAAAGACTCAGTCCTGTCTGTGCACATTTACCTGGGAGTAAATTTGATTAAATTTAATGGGACTTACTTCTGTGTAGACACACCTAGGACTGAGCTGCAAATGACATTAAAGAATAAGGCCTCTTCTGATTTTAATTTGTTCTGACACTCTTTTCAATACTATAATAGATTGTGCCAATAGAAGTTTGCTTGCTACCACAGCCTATTTGCTTTCCCTTCTATAATCTTCTCTAATTACTGCACTGAAGTTATTCTGTTCTTGAATGAAGGGCAGAAAAGACAATTCTACTGCAATGGAAGCAGGGATACTGCGCAAGGCAAAGCCAGGGGAAGAAAACCTCATTGGAAGAAACTATGGCCTAGTTAAGAGAGTAGAGAGGAGAAAGTGGGGGGAAGGCATACACAGCCATAAGCAAGCAGGTAAAATTTCTCTTCCTAATGTTAGGAACAGGTTGTGTCAAAGGAGAGAGGCATCCAAACATTGTCAAGATTAATGTAACACTTCAGCCAAGATTGCCCATGTCCATCCTGTTACATTTCAGTCCCATTTTGCAGCTAGTGAAGCCAGTCTGAGTATCGGCAGTAGTCTCCAGGGGACTAACAGTGTGCTCTCTTAGCAAGAAAGCAAACACAGCATGGTTTCTAAAAGATTTGCCACTATAAAAATGTAGGAGGCAGTGACCTGTATAACTATATATGAGGCATTTATCCAAAGTTTCTATTCATGGGAACTCTCTCTCTCTCTCTCTCTCTGCTGTTTCTCTGTCTCTTCCCTCCCTTCTCCTGTAAAGACTGCCATTTGAATCACAGATAATACAGTGCACAGAATGCAAGAGTACCAGCAAGTAAGCATTTAAAGTACTTTGCACTGTTGTCCCCTTTTAAAATGAATGTTGTCTTTCATTGATGGACAGAGATTGATACAGTCACAAACCAAGATGGTTTTCACACTCCTTTCCGCACTCACACCACCCTGCCATGCTTTAGCAGGCATGAATATATCTGGGTAGACATTCATATACATCTTCTGCTCAAATGTGATAATTGATTTTTGCTGCAAGTAATGTTTTGTACTTAACGCGGAATTAGAGGGCTGCCAAAGTCAGCTTGGCATTGCATTGCTGGAAGCCCCCTACTGTGTGTCCTTAAATAACTTTTTGGATATACCTTTAGAGAAATTGTACACCAACCTGTAAACCAGACCCACAGTTGTGCTAACTGTGCTGTTCAAATGTTATGAGTGCCGCAAGATATTTCTTCTTCTCATAATACTAGAACATTCCAGTTCTGTGATGTGTGTAGGTGTATTTCTCTGCCATTGTTGACACTGTATTGAATTCCTTTTAATAGATGGAATCATGATTCTCTGTTTGTTGTTTGTCTGGGGATTGTTGTTGGTATTGATATTGTTAATTTTGTTAGTGTGTGCTAGTCCTCCAAAGGTGATCTCCTTCAGGAAATTATAAAGCATATTCAAGGCCAGCCTTTTATGTGGATGTGTGACATAGAGCGGTGAGATTAACTGACTATATATAAATGAAAGTAAGTTTCTGCATGATTATCTGTTTGTTACTACGTCATGTGCAATGGCTGAACCAATCTTTACCAAATTTAAAATAGTTCATTTCCAAAGGTCCGAATTGCACAGTCTATGTGATGTATAAGAAATTTATTTTAGGAGTACCCTAATTATTTCTTCATACATATATAGTAGTTTGATAGCTAAACAAGAGAGTTATAATTTCTCAAGGACAATCAAGACTGGTGTACAATAAGACAAACTTGTATTGTTTTAATATGGTAAAGCTGTGTGACAGATTTCTTTAATGAAGACACTTGATGTAGCAAAACAACTGTCACAAAATGTTTGTGAGTGGTAATGGTTTTTATTAGCATTTTCTGAGTGGCATTGTGTCCAATCAATATCTGAAAAGTCAGGGTTTCTCAACCAGGGTTCTTTTTACCCGGGATTCTGCAAGAGTTTGCTAGGGATTTCACAAGGGATTGTGATTGAAAAAAATATGAACATTTTAAAGCTGTTGGTGTTGTGTGCCTTCAAATCATTTCTGACTTATGGCAACTGTAAAATGAACCTGTCACATGGTTTTCATAGCAAGATTTGTTCAAGGGCATTTGCCTTGCTCTTTCTCTGAGGCTGAGAGACTGTTTCTTGTTGAAGGTCACGGAGTGGGTTTCCATGGCTGAGCAGATATTCATGGGCGGGTTATAGACCGCCCATTTGGGGCGGTCTGCACCCGCCCCTTTCCCCGGGGTATCGGGGCCTCAGTGTGCAGAGCGGCAGCCACTGAGGCCCCAATCCGCCGCTTTTCAGGCTGCGGGGAAGCAGCAAAACGCCGCTTCCCCGCAGCCTGAAAAGGGGTGTCCCTGGGGCTTCAAGCCCCAACGACACCCCGCAGCGGCGGGGAGAAGAGAAAGGGGCTGCTTGGCCCCTTTCTCTTTTAGTCCGCTGGGTGCAGCTGTCTGAAAGCTGCGTCCAGCGGACTAAACCAGGAAGGAGCTCTGAAACGGAGCTCCTTCCTGCTCCGTGTTCAGGGCGCACTAAGCGCCCTGGCGCGGACCAAAGACGTCACGTCCGCACCGCCCCGTCTAGAGGTGGTGCAGCCGTGACGTCCTCACGGCGGCGGCCGTATGGAATGGCCGCCACCGTTTAGTGTGTGACGAGCACGCACTAGGGTTAGGGCGGTGCAGAAGCACCGCCCTTTTGTTACCCTAGTGCGTGCTCGTCACACACTAAAGTGCCGGTCTGTAACCGGCCATACTGTCGTCCCAACAGTCATAGTCCATCTCTCAAACTACTTCACCATAATGGCTCTTTTTTAGCTGTAATTCACATATTTCTCTAGGGTACAAAATGTTAAGAAAGGCTGTGTTAGGAACTGAACATGCTGCGACTTGAACATGCGAAGTATGTGCCACTAAGCTATGGGTTCTCATTTTATAACAAATTGTTAGGAGGAAGTGAATAGATATGGAATTCAGAACATGAATAAAAGTTATGATACATTTCTCTTTTTTCTCCCTTTAACTAGAAGGAGGATTTGAAGGATTTTGCTGATACATACTTTTTAAAGCTTCAGAGAACATCATGGGGAATACATCACCCCCATGGAGTGTCATGGCCTTGTGCAATGAAGCCCATGAAACAGAAAGAACTTTGTGATCATAAATTATCAGGTTTCAGGGTGAGTGCATTAGAAGAACCAACCCTGATCTCTTGAAGATGGAATGGTCCATTGCTTAGGTTACAAAGAGGATATAAATTCCTTCCAGGAACTTTGCTAAACCTCTTTTATTGAAATCTTTTTGGTTTCCCATTCCAAAAACATTTCATAGTTGAAATGCTATTAATTGTTGTCACCCCCAGTAAAATATCAGGATGCTTGATTACATTGTATTCTCATGTTTGTGAAGGATGAAACATGTTCATCCAGAAAAGCATTGCCTGTGCTTCAGAAAACCAAAACAAGAAACAACAACAACAACAACAACAAAATAAAAACAACATGTTAAATAGTCTAAAATAATACTTAGAACAGTGGACTAGCCAGGTTGAGTTCAAATTTTTCATCCAAGGAGAATATCTCCACCCTACCCTATCCTCATCTTTGTACAGCAGCTGCCGAGCTAGCAGCATCTGCTTCCATTTTGTGCTTCTCTACCACCTTGGGCTCTCTTGGTTGAGGCTGACAGAGCCCAAGACAGCAGAGAAGCATGAACTAGAGGAGGCAGCAGTGAGCTGATGCTTCCACCCAGTAGTACGTTCCAGGTCTTGCAGGGCTCCTGGCTGAGTGGGAAAGGGAGGTGATGGTGGCAGGAAGCACCCCATTCCTGCCAGTCCACTCCCACTCCATCCTTGCCTTTGCATAGCAGCCAGCCAGCAAGCAGCATTTGCCTTGGCTAAGTCTGACTGTCTGAGCCAAGGTTGAGAGAGCCCAAGACAGAGCAGAATGGTTATTAAGATTCCCTTTAAGGTCCAAGGACCAATCCAAACTGGATATACTAGGACATTGCTCCTTATTTCCCACTCCCTGTCCATTAGTTTCTTCTGGAAAAAACTGGTTAATTTTTGTTTGTACTCGATTCTGTCTTACAGGGGACTTTGGCATCAGTAGCAAAAAAACTAGTTTTTTATAACCCCTTCTGGTCAATACCACCATCTTAACATCCGATGCACAGGTGACTCTTGTGCTGAAGCCTTCTCTCCTCACCAAGTTCCCAGTGTGCAAGGTGAATTCAGCCTGGCCTCTGCTGGTCTCTGCATGGCTGAGGGGAAAGGAGGGGCAAGGTCCTACCTTATCCTCAACTGTAAATGGCTTATGACCACCACCACTACCTCAGGTTTATCCACCACCCTGGGCCCTTTAGGCTGTGGCTGAGAGAGCCCAAGGCAGTGGAGAAGCTGAACTGTAGAAGAAGGCAACAAGATACTGCTGCCATCCTGCAGCATCTTTAAGATCTGGAGGGTGAGAAAGGGAGGCAATGGAGGCAGGAAGTGGTGATCCATGGCCACTGCTGCTGCCACTGCTCTCTGTACATCCCTTTTCCAGCCTGGCCAAGAGCCCTACCAGATCCTAAAAGGGATGCCGAGCAGCAGAAACACCCAACATCCACCAGCAGCCACAGCTGCATGGGAAAGGGGGCTGGCTGAGGGCATGCTAGGCAGCTTTGGCAACACGGGGTCATGATGAAGCTGTCAGGAGAGGGAGGGAATGGCAAGTGCCCTTCTCTGACTGCTGCCAGTTCCCTCTTCCCCCTTTTTTCCTCTTCCCATGTTGTCTCCCCTGGGATGGCTGCCTGCCTGGGGGTGACAACATGGGTTACCTCACTGGGGTGACAGAAAGTGTAGTGATACCACTCTTTTCACTTGTGAGGACAAGAAACTGCATACATTTTCCCTTGTCTTTTGGTCTCAAGAGAGTTGTCACAATTATACAAACCATATTTGCATAAACTGTTCAGGTTTCCTAAACAATGTCAGCTGCAGAGCAGAACTACTATATCTACTTGGTTATTGCAGAAACTATGAAAAATAAAAGCATCAAATGATTTGATATGTTTTGAGGTTTATTTGTTTATTTTTGTTGGTTTGTTTGTTCTGATTTTTGATGAATCAGTTCCTGCTCTTGCTGCATTTTGCACAAATTGCAGAAACCTCAATTTAAAAAAAGCCTGTCATTGGAGATTTTCACATGGGGAAAAGTGACAGGAGCATATTGAGATGCTCCCATCACTATCACACAATTGCACAAAGATTTTCAGACAATGTCATGTGATGCCATGATAATCGTGTCATTATCCCACGAATAAAGAGGAATTTATGTGCCTCTTTTCATTCATGGGACTCGTGAATAAAAAGCAGTGCTAGAATTCCTCATTATTCATGGGATAATGATGTAATTATCACAACGTCATGTGACATCATCTGAATCTTTGTGTAATTGTGAGATAGTGGTGGGAGCATCCAGCTGTGTTCCTGTAACTTTTCCCCATGTGAAAATCTCCATTGTTTTGTTCTCATGTGGGGAAAAGAAATCTCCTAGACCTTTTGATGTGTCAAGGCAACCTGTCTCATCGAACCTAAATAATTTAGTGGGGGGTTGCTCTGCTTTGCTATTTGTATGTGTGTGAGAGAGAGGTTATGGGGGAGTAAAGGAGGAAGGTGATACTGGGTGAAACATAATCTTGCACTCATTTGGTATGCTGCCAATTTTTTTCTTTTTTTATTGAATTGCATCCTACCTGAATTAATCTCTGGTTTCCATGTTGGTGATCATGAATGTACCCTAAATACAGTGGCCCATGGCTGGGAGACATGTGCCCAGCAAATCACATGTGGTCCCCAGTGCTCATTACAGGGTTTTATTTAATGGTCCCACATGCTCTAAATATCCTGTAGGGAATAGGGTCATTTTCACCATAATTTGCCCCTCAGACCATTTTAGGCCCCAGAAAGGTCTTCTTAACTACAGGAAGTAAACAGAAAGTGACTTCTGGTCACCTGCCCTGGGATGAAAAAGAATGTGGTGGAAATTCTCATTCCATAGAGGACTTGGGGGCTATTTAGGGACAAATATTATTATTTTTTTGGGGGGGGGAGGGTTGGGGAGGTACATTTCTCCAAGGTCTCTTGGCTTATTAGCCGAGTGCTGTAGCCTCCCACAGTTTGCCACTATTCACAGTGAACAGGAATGGAGAAACTAATGAGTAACCTCCAAGTTACTACAACTGAATTTTTTGCAAAAGCTTGGTGTGTACATTATCAGAGGACAATACAGTTTGTTACGTACATTACCTTTTCATAGGACATACTGTATGGGTTCGGTGAATGTATAAAGGGGAAGCGGTGTTGCACTTCCTGATCCTCCATCTCCAATTTCTATACGCTCATTAGAAAGTGTGAATAGACATAAAATCCTACATGCATAGTACTCTGCCAGTGTGATCAGTAACAACCCTTTTTTAGGATTCCAGGTCATGCAGAAAGAACCCACATGTGTACAGTTGTACATCCATATGACTTACACATCCAGGTGAACATAAAGAGATTGGATCAGAGTGGGGAATCTTGATTTCCTGCCTGCAGAGGTTCACTGGATATGAGCATGAAGGACACTTGTATGATGCTGCATGAAAATATAAGTTTAATCTGTTAACTTTACAATGATTAAATATTCAAGAGCTGATCAGATCTTCTTTTTTTCTTAACTAGTTAGCAACTTTACCTCTCAAATCCTTTCAAGATGGGAATTGTCCGTAATTGCCAGGGTCCACCCATGCCCATTCTCTCAACCAAAGGGTTCTTGAAAAAAGCAAAAGGACCTCTCAATGAACCTCAGCACCACTAGTGACTCCAAGAAATCACAATGTCTTGTAAAATCACAGGATTTCAACATTCAAGCCACATCATTGTAAGATTCCATGTTGGCTGACTGGGCTGCTATCCAAATTCCAAATTACTTCTGCATCATTCCCAGGCCATGGAAGTAGAAAAAACAAGGCAGTAGGTAGCAACATCATGACCAATGGTAGAAGTCCACACAGCTGAATGCTGAACCTTCTAGTGAAATTACTTCAGAGGAGGAAGAAGTCTATGCAGTTAGATCAGGGTGCAGGAATCAGAAAGCAGCAATGTCCTGTGTGGCAGGGGTAGGCAACTGGGCCCTCCAGATTTTGTTGGACTGCAGATCTCAGCCATTGGTTGTGTTTGTTGGTCCAAAAGTCCAATCTAAAAGCACATGGAGAACCACAGTTGCCCATTCCTCATAATCTGAGTTTACGCCTGTATAAATGCTCCCAGATTCTCTTTGTGAGCAGCCAACTGTATATCTGCCAGTTTTTTTAGTAATAGACAATAACAGTGATAAAAGAATTGAACTTTTTTATTTAAAAAAAATGGCATATTTAATTAGACTAATGCATGAAACTCTTACACTGAAACTCACAGAGAAAGTAGATGAGAGCAGGGGGGAGAGAGATGCTTTTAAAAGAAGCAATACTGTCAAAAAAAACTTCTCTGGGGAGAAGGGCAATGGAGTACCATTGACAGCTGCTGAATGGGCAAAGAAGCAGACGTAAAATCAGGACAGAAGATGTGGTGATTCATCACAGCTGCACTAAAGCTCTTACAGCAGCTGCTGAAAGGTCATAGAGACCCCAAAAATTAAACTAAAACCCAAATGTATGAGACAAGGATACAATAGCAATCCATCTGCAATGAAGAGTTTTGACAAGCAGTAGAACTGACAGTAGCCAACAGAAGAGAGGACAGCCAGAGCGGTTTCCTGCTATTTCTTTCCCTGTGGCCATATCAGAAGGGCCTTTTCTGAGTTTGTCTGAGGGATGTCAAAAACTGTCAGGTTTTCCACATTTTGGAGGAGAAAAAGATGAGGACTTGGGTTTTGCCCTCAATTAAGGAGTGACATAACCAACCATTCATTATTTGAAGAGCCTGATCAGGAAACTGGAGAGCTATCCGTTGAATATTTACTAGGTGTTTAAGAGCTGGGCAAGTCACACTCTCTCAGCCTCTGAGGAAAGCAAAGGCAAACACCTTCTAAACAAATCTTGCCAAGAAAACCCCATTACAGTCTTGCCTCAGGTTTACCAGAAGACTGAAACAGTTTGAAAGCAGACAACAGCAAACATCAAAATGGGCTTTTGCCAGTAGTACTGGAGCCATATCAAGGCTGGGTGGATTCCAGACATTTTGTTGCTTGGTGCAAAGAACAATATGTAATGCATTCCCTTTCCATGAACAAACATTGTCTATAGTTGGGTTTTTTTTGGGGGGGGGGGGTGTTCGGGCTATGTGGCCATGTTCTAGAAGATTTTCTTCCTGACGTTTCGCCAGATGCTGGCGAAACGTCAGGAAGAAAATCTTCTAGAACATGGCCACATAGCCCAAAAAAACCCCAAAAAACTATGGATGCCGGCCATGAAAGCCTTCGACTTCACAAACATTGTCTAGTTTCCACACTGACAATAAGGCCCCATTTGTACTACAGAATCAGAGTGCTGTTATTTCACTTTAACTTCCATGTGGAATCCTAAGATTTGCAGTTTGATGAGGTATTAGAGCTCTCTGGCTGAGAATTCATTCAACTGCAAATGCCAGGATTCTGTAGGATGGACTCAGATAAAGTGGGGGAAATAGCATTTTAATTATGTAGTGTGAATGGGCCCTAGAACTGGGAGTTTAGCAAATGAGTTTACAGTGGTGCAGGACAGGCTGTATGGCAGCACATAGTCTGTTTCATCTGGCTTAATCCATCTGGGAGCATAAACTAAGGGAGGGAGCCGATTAGTGTTTATGGGGATGGGGCCACAGAGATGCAAACAACTGTGGGGGACAAGAGTCTAGTCTCTTTGCTTTACTGTCAACTGAAATGCAGGCACAAAATCAGAAACCAGGCCAAAGAACCTACTGTTTTGTTGTTCTCCTTCAGATGTAACCCATTGTGGTTTTTCATTCTGTTTTTATAGCAATAGCAATAGCAGCTTCATTTATATCCTGCTTCATACTGCACTAAGCAGTCTCTAAATGGTTTACAACTGTAAACTAAGTGCCCCCAACAAGCTGGGTACTCATTTTAGTGACCTCAGAAGGATGCCAGGCTGAGTTGGCCCTGAGCCTCTGGCTGAGACTGAATTCACAATGTGCTCCAAAGCCAGTTGGGCAATTGTCTATAAGCATTACTGTTATTAAATCATTGGTTTCACCCACAGAGCTAGAGAAAATGACATCTGATCATGAGTGTCCCTGTCCAAAGCCCTGTTCTTGTGTAATGTATAGTTTAGCATCTTTGCTTTATGAGTATCAGAAAAGTGAATAGGTAGAATAAAACTATGGCCTAATTATTCCATGTCATTTCTGCTTAAAGTAAGGCCCAATGAAATGAAAATTATTTGCTAGAAACAAACAGCTTAACTCCATTGATTTTAATGGACATGTTCTAAATAGGCGTAATGTTGGATTTAATCCAAGGATGATTATTGTTTTATTAATCTGCTGCTTGGCTGTTGCTAAATTACATAACCCACTAGCCATAGCTAGGATAGTCAATGGTAAGAAATCCTGAAAGTTGCACTTCAAGAACATGTAGAAGACTGCATGATTCCCACCTTCTATAAAGAAATAATACTGTACATTGTTTCTTGTCTCCTTTTAGGTATCCTGTCATGTTCACTATAGTCAGGCGAAGCTGGTTCTTTCAGTAATACAGTTATCCCTCCATATTTGCGGCTTTGATTATTCACGGATTTGATTAATATGTTCTCTCTAGGAATATCTAGGTCCTCCAGTGCAACTCTATGGGCAACTTTAACTAAAAGTTGCACTGAAAGACCATCTGTAGCTACTCCAGTGCCATTCTATGGTCAGTGTATGTTGGACATTGACCACAGAGTTGCACTGGAAGACCTAGAGATTCCTAGAGAGGTATCCTCAGGTAAAAACATGGTGTTTTTGTTATTTGTGGTTTTTCCATATTTACAGGGGTCTTGTGCCCCTAACCCTAGCGAATATGGAGGGATGACTGTAAATTAAACATGGCAGCAGTATTTAAAAACACACATTGGCCTGTTACAGACGGGCCTTAAAGTGCGCGCTCTGCATGTGCTAGGGTTAGAAAGGAGCATCCTTTCCGGATGCCCCCAACCCTAGCACATGCAGAGCACGCACAAAATGGCGACGGCTGTTCCTCACGGCCGCTGCCATTACGACGTCATGACCACGCCGCCTCTATACGGGGCAGCGCGGACGTGATGTCGTCACGCCATGCCAGGGCGAATAGTGCACCCCTTCCCCAGCCGCAAAAGGAGCTCCGAAACGGAGCTCCTTTTGCCGTTTGCATCGCTGGGCGCAGCCTTCAGACGGCTGTGCCCAGTGACGCAGAGGAGAAAGGGGCCAAGCGGCCCCTTTCTCCTCCTCCCCGCCGCCGCAGGGTGTCCTTGGGGCTTGAAGCCCCGCCGCAGGGTGTCCTTGGGGCTTGAAGCCGCCGCAGGGTGTCCTTGGGGCTTGAAGCCGCAGGGTGTCCTTGGGGCTTGAAGCCCCAAGGACACCCCTTTCCAGGCTGCGGGGAAGGGGCCTTTTGACGCTTCCCCGCAGCCTGGAAAGCGGCGGATCGGGGCCTCAGCGGCTGCCGCTCTGGCCGCTAAGGCCCCGATCCGGCTGGGAAAGGGGCGGGAGCAGGCCGACGCTTTTCGGCGGTCTGTAACTCGCCATTGAGTCAAAATGAGAATCTTGGAGGGACAAAGTTGGCCAGGTTATGCGGGAGACATCAACCACCACTGTTTCTTTAGAAGAAGTGTTCTTTTTGCACAAACACAGATGTGAGGAAATAGGCTAAGCCTATAAAAGCTTATGCTACAATTTCTTTCATTCGTCGCAAAGGTGCTAAAATATCCCTTTGCAAACAAACATACACACATTCGTGTTATTTATGGAATCACAAAATTGGAAAGTGGGATGGCCTATGGTTCATTTCCATGTCAATGCAAGAAATCGATCACTAAATCAAACAGAGGGTCATCCAACCTCTCTTTAAAAACTTCCAGTTAAGAGGAGACCACCACCTTTTGCCATGGGTTATTCAACTATTGAACTGCCCTTCAATTTAGCTGAAAGCATTTTGTCACACAAATTCTCTCACACACATGCATGCATGCACGCACGCACACACACACACACACACACACATATATATCTATATATATATATATATATATAGAGAGAGAGAGAGAGAGAGAGACTGTTAAGTGAGATGAATTAGTGCTCCAGGTAAAAACTTGGATTATTGCTTTTAACATTGCTTAAATTGTGCTTAACTACAGGAAAGGACAAACAAATATATGTAAGATTAACAAATTAAGACCCATAACTCTCATTTAAGGAAGCACAAGACATTCGGCAACTGTATATCCCTTGTTATGCTTTTTAAACTGAAAGGTGGTATAAAGCAGGAGAGAAAAAAACGTCTTTAGTCCTTTTTGTTTTTACAGCTACCACTTGGCCTTTTGAGTAAAAGTATGATTTTCATGACCTAAAAAATAAAATAAAAAATTAGCATATGCTGCCGAAACTGGATCTTGAAATTCAAAACCAATGAAAATTGTGTGTCTCTTTCCTTTCAATTATTAAGTACATGCTAATGCTAATGTCATTTTACAGGGAGAGTGAGTAAGAAGGGAGAGAGAGAAACACAAGATTCAAAACAAAGTAGCATATGAATAATAATGCATGTTTAAAAGTACTTTGCATGCATCAACTCAATAATCTTTACAACAGTCTTGGAAGGTAAGTCAGCATTATTCCCAGCTCACAGATATGGAGCCAAGGTTGTGAGATGGTTTATTTATGAATCATACTGGCATATTCCTATTCATATATTACTGTTCATAAATACTTAAATTTCATCATTGCCCACAGAAGATAGTGAAATCAGTTGTCCAAGTATATTTACTAAACCCCTCTGGTCATCACAAATACCTGCATAAACAAACTGAGACATACTTTAAAAATAAAGGCACTTCATTTGGTATTGATGTCTAATTCAAAGGAGGACCACCTCTATTGTGCAGACCTTATCCAGCCTGGCAAGGGTTGGCCCTTCCGCTCTCTTAAACCCAGCCTCTTCTGAAATTCCTGCTGTTGACTTATTCTTCCCATTGGGAGGCCAGCAGAAGAAAATGTTTGCGATGCTTCCAATCCAGAAGCAGAGATAACATAGGAATCCCCTCATCTCACTGGTTCTTCCCAGGGAGTTGATTAGAAAGGGGAGGGCATCCCTGATCTGAGCCAGTGCTTCTAGGGGGAAAAGGTGAAGACTTGGAGACAGAAAACAAAAATACAGAGGCTAACCCTTAAGTTAATAATGCATATATTTTCCACTTGTCTTTTTTCCACTTTAAATCATAACTTCAAAAATAATGTACATGTCCTCTTTAGAAGCCTTATTGCATTACAAAAGTAAGCCAAAATGCACTGAGCAGCATCTTTCTGTTTACTTCACTACACGCCTTTGAAGCACTTCCTTTCTATTAGCAAGGCAGACAGTTGTAAAAGTGTACCTTTTGTTGAGCTGAAAAAAATCAGTTTGGCAAAAGACATGCTTTTACGACCGTCTTCCTCTGTTGTTCCTTCAGTCTGCAAATTTCTAGCATTGTAGTGAGTAACTCAAAACTGCAGTCAAGCATTTAGGAATAGTCTAAGTACCCAAAGAGAGCCAGCATGCTGAAGTGATTTGAGGGTTGGGCTATGATTCTGGAGACCAGAGTTCAAATCTAAGTTCTGCCATGCAAACCCACTAGGTACCCTTAGGCAAGTCACACTCTCTCAGCCTAATGGCAAACCTTGTTTAAACAAAACCTGCCCCCCCCCCCAAAAAAAAACACCTTGGGGTCACCATAAGTCAGAAATACCTTCAATGCACACAACAACAGCAAACCCAAAGAAAAGAGACAGGTAAAGCTGCAAGGAAATGTGAACACAGCAGATATAAGAATTCTAGATATGAACAATTTTCAATGTTTCACTCTCTGAAATACAAGACATTTGATGACTGCAGGAAAAATTACATTGGGAAGCAGAATTCTTACATGGGGGGAAATGACTTCATTGTGTCCTCCTCCTGTCCCTTCATAGTGACCTCTTTGGGTATCTCCTGGAGCTGGAACTTTGGGAATCTTATTTATAATTGTGGCTATGCTTTCTACAGGGGTTATTCAATTTCATATATATTAGGGCTGCCTCTGCACTGCAGAAATAATGCACCTAGCCACCACTTTAACTTCCATGGTTCAATACTATGGAATTCTGGGATTTGTAGTTTTGTGAGATATTTAGCCTTCTTTGTCTGAGAGCTCTGGTGCCACAACAATATAGAAATCCCAGGATTCCATAGCATTGAGCCATGGCAGTTAAAGTGGTGTCAAAGTTCATTAATTCTGAAAATGCAAATGCAGCCTAACTCTGTTCAAGCCTTGTGATCTCATACAATGTGAGACCTCACCCCCAAAGAAGTAAATGATGGCAAAGCAGTGGACATTGCCTTCCTTCTCCACCTCACACAATCCAGTCATGTCTGCTATTAATACCTGAACAAGGCCTATTGGTTCTCCAGAGTATTCTGAATTCAAAAAGCTTTCTTTAGAGCAAATATTTTGACACATTGTGCTGCTATTAACATAATTTACATGAAAAACATTTCAGTTGATGCTTGTGAGATTATTGACATGCACATTGATGCATCCATCTACTTACTAAAATAATCCTGAAACCATACCTTTATTTTTATCGTCATGAAACAATGCAGAAAATAATTAAAATTGGACAACGTAGTGATATATTGGGTTCATAGACTCTACCGAAAGCAAAAAGAAAAAAAGGAGGTGTATAAATACTGAAGTGTGAGTAACTTCTAAGGTTCACTTTTATGGCAGTCTTTATTCATGTGTGATAAGTAGGATATTGGCATGAAGCCTTGCCATGAAAAATTGAAGAGTTTTTGCCCTAGGAAAAGTTGATTGACTTTTTCCCCCTTGAAGTAAACCACAATTTTCAGCATTTTTTAAAAGAAAAGATAAGCCCTTGGTAGGATATATGAATACCATTTTCATCTTAATATGCCAGATAGTCAAAAGAATATTACTAGGTTTAACAGAATGAATTTTTAAAATGACAAAAATTCAAATTTGAAAAACCTCCTACAAAAGAAAGTTTAAGACAGGTGCAGATCAGACATGTATCATTCTGCCTTTGATTCCCAACTGTGCTTTGCTCACCACCACTTATACCTCCAGGCACAGACACCTCAGGCCATCTCAACACTTCAAAAAGCATTCATTTTTATGTATTTGGGACACAGAGACATAGCACAAATCCATATATGCTCTTTGGTAATCACTCTGTCTGAGGATGAGTTCAGTGAGTTAGTCCTGTCTGGTTGACAGCTACTGGTGTCCCAGCTGGGTGCTGCAGAACACAACTAGAAATGTATGAAGTAGGTGAGGAAAAAGACAGCATTTTTAAAACAAAAAAATGCCCACAATCCCTACCATCAGATCGAATGGGGAAGTGGCCCAGGAAATGGGTTAGTGGCAAGCCAAAGAATAGAGATGACATTCCTTAAATCTTATCCTTGCCTTGAGATTGACAAATGCAATGTTGAACTTCTGATCATCCTAGATCTGGTTCATTCCCTGTGAAGTCAATAATTATGTACTATCGTTACATTTTTACGGCACAGTTTTGTTCTCTCTCTGATCCTTCCTGATCAGATGCCTTAGGAATAATGGTGGTGGTGAGTGTTTTTCAATCAACAGGAGTGATCCTGCAGAGTTCCAAAGGTTTTATTTGTTGTTGTTATGTGGCTTTAAGCTGACTTATAGAAACCTTGTCTTTGGGCTTTCTTGGCAAGATTTATTCAGAGATTGCCATTGCCTTCCTCTTAGGCTGAGAGAGTGTGACTTGCTCAAGGTCACCCAGTAAGTTTCCATAGCTGAGTGTGGACTCGTACATTCAGCCCAAAACTCAAAATGTTTTTACAATCCCATGTATTTTTGTCACATGTTTTATCATTTATATTAATAACGGCTACCTATGTGTTACAGGAGGGGGAAATCACTTGATTTTCTAGACAAGGATGCTGGGTTGGAAATGTATTGGGTGGAACAAACTGGCTTTCTTATAAATGGTCAGGATGCAACTTTAAACCTTCACAGTTACAACACTATATATTCAGCGCTATACGTAGATACACATAATGAAACAAAAGTATGGATGTGGACATGTTCTTTGGAGCCCTTCAGCTGACCAGTTCAGAACCGTAACAGTCTGTATTATGTGGAAAGAAATGGCTTCCTATAAAAATTGTCTAGAATTTTGAGTACTGTGGAATCACTATATGAATGCTGCTGGCATCTATTTCCCATCTAAAAATCAGAAAATTCAGGAGTATCCATTTTATTCATATCTATATCTGAAAGCTGTGGCAATACTGAAATCAAGCAAGCTGAAGGTGAAGCCAGAGAGGATGGTGGCAAGAAAGATGATTCCAGCCTTAGCCTACACTTGGTAGTACTGTTACATTAAACATGTACAGATTGGGTATCCCTTTTCCAAAATGTTTGGGACCAAAAGTGTTTTGGATTTTAGATTTTTTTCCTGATATTAGAATATTTGCATAGACATCATGAGATATCTTGGAGATTGGACCCGAATCTAATCATGAAATGCATTTACGTTTCCTATATTCATAGCCTGAAAATAATTTTATGCATAATATTTTTAATAATGTTATTCATTGAAACAAAGTCTGTGTACACTGCCACAGAAAGCAAAAGTGTCACTATCTCAGCCAACCATGAGGAGAATTTTGGGCTTTGGAGTATTTCAGAATTCCAGGTAAGGGAGACTCAATCTGTAGATGATGATGATGATGATGATGATGATGATGATGATGATGATGATGATGATGATGATGAGCTCCCAGGATGAAAATACTGGAAGTTAACATTCTGTGGTCAGGAAGTAAAGAGTCACACACAAATGATTATCTGTGTTTTGGTGTGGAAGAGGCCTGAAATAGTTGTGCTAATAAATCCAGTAAGCACCATATTTGCATTTCTCTTACTTATATGAAGTTGTTAACAATATTCCCTTAGTAGTATTTGGTGGCTTCCATGTCAATGAGTTAATAGCCATTATCAGACGAGTGTGGAACTGGGGGTCTTCCGCACTGGGTGGTTCGAATTCACGTTATTTCGCACAATACCATCATACCAGCATTCGAATGGCCCAATCCGCACTCACGTTAAAGCGCGAGCTGCCGAACTGAATGCGTACTGGCTCCTCTTTTTGGAGCGTGTTGGCCAGTGCGCTGATAAGGGGATTGGCGATATCCTGGATTGGGGCTCTGTTCAATCTCAGTGCGAATGGGTCTGGTGTGACTACCCAGTCCTGAATTTCATCGCAAGACCCCCAGATTCCAGTTTTTACTTCCGATGGGTCTTTCCTCTTGCCGGTTCCAGGGAAGAGGCGCGGGGGGCCGCTGGAATCGCGGTTCCAGCAGCCTCCTCCTCCTCCTCCCGGCTTGAGAGGCATCCCTGGCTGCATCCCAGGCTGCCTCTCAAGCCGGGAGGAGGAGGAGGAGGCCGTTGGAACGGCGGCGATCGCCGCGATTCTAGCGGCCCCGCGCCTCTTCCCTGCCTGGGATGCAGCCCAGGCTGGATCCCAAGCTGGGAAGAGGAGGAGGAAGCCGCTGGAACAGAGGCGATTGCTGCGATTCTAGCAGCCCCGCGCCTGTTCCCTGCCTGGGGTGCAGCCCAGGCTGGCTCCCAAGCCGGGAGGAGGAGGAGGAGGCTGCTGGAACAGCGATTCCCGTTGCCCCCCGCGCCTCTTCCCTGCCTGGAAGGGCAAGGCATTTCCTCCCCTCATCGGAGGGGAGGGGGAGGAGGAAAGAGCCCTGGGCAGAAGGGAGCAAGGGAAGGCATTCTTTAGGAGCCTCTTTTCCCTGCATCCCCTGCCCAAAGCCCTCTGTCGCTGGGCATTCCTTCCCTTGCAGGAGGAAAAAATCAGGTCATGAATGGAGCTCATGTCAGGCAACCCCCCCCCCTTTTCAAATTCAAACAATTTTTTTTGAGCGCAGCTGCGCATGTTTAATATTCTTGAATGTATGTTTTATTTTTAACCATTTTTTTGTGCACAGCTGCGCATGGTTTATATTCCAGAGGCAGATGGAGCCAGGCTTGCACTTGTGCAGCCGCTGAAACCCCTGTGCCTGGCTCTTTAAAAAGGGAGGACACTTCCCTCGATGCCCTGCAAACGTCACCATGACGATAGCTTGATTGGCAGCGGCCAATCTACAGAATGCATTCGATTTCTGTCAAAATGCATTCGATTTCAATTTGTAGTGGGCACTTGCTAACGGAGCGATTGACAGCCGCTGGAACTGCTCCTCCCCCCACCCAGAATACATACTCACACACTCACACACACACACACACACGTAGAACCGGGCATTGCTAATTTGTTGCAAGGGAAGGTCATGGTAACATTAAAACCAAGCAGGAATGTAGAGAGGAAACAGTAATGGGCACGTTGTATCGTGATTGTTAATGTGCATGAGCTGGCTCTCCAGCTGTTTACCGGGCTGTCATGACGGGACCTCCCCTTTCACCCCGGAAGCGTTTAAGGTCGCAACCCATGCAGGGCACCACTGAGCATGTGCGAGGCGGCCGATACGAATCGGCCAATCCTCATGTTGAGCTCCGGTGTGACAAAACATTCTGCACTGAATGCACTTCGCGCGAATGCAGATTGGCCAATTTGAATCATGCCAATGCGGAGGGACTCCCAGGTATGATGGTATTGTGCGAAATAACGTGAATTCGAATCGCCCAGTGCAGAAGACCCCCAGTTCCACACTCATCTGATAAGGGCTAATGAATCCACCCTAGGTCTTTGGACTGAACTATAAAGGAACTTTCTAAAATGATGAGCCCTATCCCCAAAATAATTTCAGCATCTTGAATAATTTAAATCTAAAACCCAGTGCAAATTTGCTAGCTCACTGACCTGGGAACCAATCAGGCAGTATATCTACACTGAACTCAACAAACAGGGATTCAGCAAGGCCACAACTCAGTTACTGTTTGTACTTAAGTGCTATATGACTGGATCAATACTGAAGGATAGAAAAAAGGAGACCTGAAAACCTGTCAGAATATTACCTCTATTTAATTACTTGCTAGGAGGTAGCAGGACAGCCACAGAATGAAGAGACAACATGATTTATAATCCTCTGGAAATGAATTCTAGGAGTAAGCAACATCTTTTGCTACTCTTTGCAAAATCTCCATTAGAATAGAAACAGAAGGTTTCCTGCCTGATACGTCATCATCATTTAGAACCTGATTTGTCATTTCCTTGGAAACGAGTTCTAGGGGCGTACAACATGTTTTGCTTCTCATTGAACAACTTCCACTAGGAATACATTCCTGGTGGGAATTGTTGTATTACAGAAGAGGCACTCAATGTTTCTGCACAGTTATGTTTAGTCTTGACTGTGAGTAACTGCTCAGTGTCCCAGGTTTTTGAGACTTGGAGTTGGTGAGAAAAGCTTGCAGGAATCTGAGTCCACATGATGTTGGTATGTTCCCCAGTTGTTAGAAACAACTAACAGTTGTAGTCAAAACAGGGAGAGTCTGAGAAAGAAGAGCATCTGTAGTGTTACAAAAAAGATCAGGCTCTATTACTAGCTGATGGAAGCAAGCTGTTGAATAAACTTCCTTGAAAGTCATATAGCATACAGAAATTGTTAGTGGCGAGCATCAGCCTTGTGATGAGCATCTGTCATTAGAAATACCAGTGAAAATAATGATAGATTTAGTCCATGTGAGATGGAGATAAACTCTACTAGTGCATATTACTACACACTGCTACTTTTAAATACTCAGCTTCCCAGAGTTGTCTTCTTCTGGGCATCAGAATCTCGTGTCAGGGCTTGGGCCTACATTAGGAAGATGCTAGGGGCAGTGCTAGCAGTCTCTTCTGGATTCCACAGCCATTTTCCTTAGAAGCACAACTCATCCTGGATCAACTACTCTCATGTCCCAGGTGTTTTGGAGGACACTTTCTCATTGTTAGTGTTCAAGTAAGACTGAACTGTTGGCTAACAGTTTCAGTGCACTGAATGTGGAGGGGGGCATTTTGTCCTTTGCCTTAAGGAACAACATGTCTTGGAAGCTTATCGCACCCGTTTCCCCCCCACTATGGGAATGGGAAGGGGATGCTCATGGTCGCCTGCGACCAAGAAAAAACGGATTTTATCACACACCAAAACGTCCTCAAAAAAGCCCCATTCCAGTGCACAGCACCAGGCCATCCTCGTTCAGTGCTGAGGAGCGCCATTTTTGTCTCATCCTGAACAATTCTGCTGGATGGGAATTAGCAGACGCAATACATGTAGAGTAGAAGGATTTCTTTGCTGCACTTATTGCCCCTCCATTGGAATGAAGAAAATTCCTATGGCGTGTCTTATCAAATAAGAGTCGAATTTTCCACCAGTAGGCCTCTAGTCATTATTCAGCCCGCTTCATATTTCTAAGCTCTTTCGCATACCAAGGTTTACGATGAGAAGCGGGCTGGACGCTTGGGAATGATTGTGCCAATAACCCTGGTGAGATCACTATTCCAGGTATTAACCAGGGCCTCGACAGAATCACCGGCATCACCAACCATTAAGCCCACTAGGGCTTTCTGGAACCCAACTGGTTCCATTAGCCTTTGTGGGTGGACCATTCTAATAGGTCCTCTGGCCCCGATGGGGTATCCAGTGCTCTTCAGTCTAACATTGATAAGGAAATGATCCGTCCATCGCTTCTCGGCCTTTTGGCTAAGATCAAGTGTAGCGTGATCCATCCATGACAATGCAGTGATATTAATTACCTCCACCCACGGATACACCTGTTCCATACTAAAGACCACATCAAGGGTATGATCTGCACAATGTATAGGCCCAGAGACTAATTGGGATAGGGCCATGTTTTTCATGGATACCATGAACTCCTAAGCCTTACCTGTTAGTTTTGTCAAACTGGTCTCGAATGGGATGCTGAAGTTGTCCAGAACTAATAGCCTGGGCACCTCCAACACCAGCTCTGAGACCAGTTGTGTCAGCTCAGTTAGGGCGTCTGTTAGGCAATGGGGGTGAACGAAGAATCCCCAAACTATCCTTTGTCTTCAGGCTTAGGTAAATATATTTGAAGTGGTCTGTTTTATGGGCAGTTATCATTGTCAATATAGGATTATTTTTCTGGACCAGGACCACTCCACCCCTTCGCCCACTTCCCTTTACCTGCTCACTGACAGAATATCCAGCTGGTAGAGCCTGAGCCCAAATTGTAACACTATCATCTCCCAGCCGGGTTTCTGTAAAGCATGCCAGGTCGACTTCCTATTCTGTAAGAAGGTCATGAATAATGTGCATTTTATTTTTAACTAACCTGGCATTGCACAGGAGCAAGGAAAGGTTCTGTGGTTGGTTTGGTTCGCTCTCCAGCCTACATAGGATAACAGGGTGAACTGAAGGCAAGATAGCTTTCAAACATCGATCTTGCCTTCCACTGTAACAAAATTTCACCCTGTTGTCACCATGTCTTCCTTTACTCTGCACAACCTTAATTGCTACTCCTTGATCACTATTATCTACACTCGGTCATCGCCCACTGAGAGAGTGCCCTTCCCATCTCTCCCCATCTATCTGGTGAATATGAAATATGAATCTTGTTATTAAAAATGAGTGGCTATTGGTAGTAATTACTGCCAATTCCAACACCATCATCATAATCGATTCATTCCAGTAGCATCCTGCCCTGCTGCCGTGCTATTGCTGCTGCCACTGGTATTTCTGGAGTGAAGGAACATGGATTCTAAATCCGACACACTCCATGCTGCTGCCACAACACCACTGCTGGCATAGATGTTACTGTGGGTGAAGGAAGGCAGCCTTTCAATCTGCTGCACTCCAATGATACTACCTTCAATTGTAGGGCATGCATACATCACAAGTAGTCCTAGTTTTTCTGTTACCATGCCTAGTATAATTGTGTCCTATATAGTCTTGTGTCACCAGCAAAGAGCCTGGAGTCCCACTTTTGTGCCTTGCTGAATGCAAACAAGTACTGAGATAAAAACCTGTGGACAGCTCGCATGCTTCAGAGCAATGTGACAATGGCACCAAAGGGACCATTGACCACAGTTTTTGGAGGATCTGCTACAGCTAGCACATCGCTACTGGTGTGCATGGGATTGCATTTTAATGTCCCTCTGCTCCATGGCAAAGTGCCAACATCCAACAAACATAGCTTGGTAGTGTGGATCAATCTTAAATTGCTGCTAATGGGGTTCAAGCTTTTCTAAGCTAAGTTAATTATAATAGAAATTGTTTATATAATGCTTTTTGAGTGTTCTGAGCACACCATTTGCATTAGTTTCTGTAATTATTATTACCCTGAAAAATGTGTTACAGTCCAGAGACTCTCTCCAGAGACAGTCCCTTCTAGCACTTCCATATGGAAATAGGAGTGGATTGCAGCAAATTTCTCTGGAGGGAAAACTGGTGCTCAATGATTTTCAAGCAGAAAGTGCCAGAGTCAAGTTTCAGCATCTTCACATACAGATGGCAGAAAACCCTGTCTGAAGTCTATAAGCTGCTGAAAGTCAGTATAGGCAATAGTGAAGAAGATGAACCAATAAGCTGAGATCATATATAGCAACTTTCTGCCTCCCCACCTAATGAGTTGAGGTAGGGTTTCAACTTAGTTATCTACTTATTTACAAATGGAGAGTTAAACCCTTCCTTTCCAGTGAAGGCACAGTTCCCAGTGTGGCCTATACCAAAGACAGATAGAAAACAGGAAAACAAAGAACAGAAACAAGGGACTAGGCCACTAAAATTCTTCAATTTAGCAGGTCAAATGCCTGCCAGAATAAAATCAACTAGATAGAGGAGGTTATGAGGCAAGGGGATACAAGAACTATCTGAGGGAAGGAGTTCTTCGATCTAGGTGTAATACAGAAAGAGTCCTTGGTTGCATGACTTGTTCTCTATAATTGACACAAAGAAAAGCCTTCCTTTCTTTCCTTCCCATGTCTTCACCACAGAGAACATCATAAAAAGATATTGCAGTCAGTGTACAATTTCAGTAGCAATTGAGGCCAGTTCATTGGTGGTGCATCTTATGATGGGTACTGAGGAGTATAATGTTGTTCCCTAACTCCAAGATGCAAACACATGCCTGAAACTAATTCTCTAGCCATAGTTTGCCTCAGCTAGACATAACTATGGCTAGTTGGTAATGAAAGCTTCTGATCTATTTCAGACTATGACAGAAAAGGAAGGATGAAGCAGGAGCTCCCAAGTCTCAACTATGTCGTGGTATTGCACAGCATAGTGTTGCACTTGAATGTAACTGCATGAGAAACTTGGGGAACACATAAAAATGGATCTTCATTTTCTTGAAATCCAATACTATCCACTGTAGCATTGTCTTGAAATCCAATACTATCCACTGTATCACATAGCTGTTGATGTTGTTGTTAGCTGCCGTCAAATCAACCCCAACTCATGGCAACCCTGTAGATGAGACATCTCCTAGACTTCCTATCCTCCACTGCTCTGCTTAGTTCCTATAAACTCATACCCATGACCTCCTTAATAAAATGCACCCATCTAGCATGTGGCCTTCCTTCCTTTCTACTTCCTACCACCTTTCCTAGCATTATTGTGTTTTTATTTCAATGAGTCGTGCCTTCTCATTATATGTCTGAAGTACAACAGCCTCAGAATTGTCATCTTGGCTTCCAAGCAGAGTTCTGATTTCATCTGTTCAAGGACCCATTTGTTTGTCTTTTCAGCTGTCCACAGTATCTTAAACACTGTTCTCCAGTACCCCATCTCAAATGTGTTGATTTGCTTTCTGTGTACTTTCTTAACTGTCCAGCAATCACATCCATGCATGGCAATGGGGAATTAAATGTCCTGTACAATTTTGACTTTACTCTTCAAGATCTTTTTTAGTTCTTTCATAGTTTCCCTACCCATTCCTAGTCTTATTTCTTGACTGCAGGAAGGAATATCAACAGTCAAAGATACACAGATGACACCATACTACTAGCTAAAAACATCACAGACTTGGAACAACTACTACAGAAGATCAAAGAAGAAAGTGCAAAGGCAGGCTTATTGTTGAACATTTAAAAAAACCAAAATAATGACACATTTACACAGATTCAACCTAGATAATGAGAAAATAGAAATAGTAAAAGATTGTTGATATCTGGGATCAAATATTGATCAGAGTGGGGACTGCAGTCAAGAAATCATAAGAAGACTAAAAATGCAGAGGGCAGCTATGAGAGAACTAGAAAATATCCTAAAATGTAAAGATATACAACTGAGCATGAAGTTAGAATCATACAAGCCATTGTATTCCCTATTAACATGTATGGATGTGAGATCTAGACAGTTAAGAAAGAAGATAGGAAGAGAATTAATTCATTTGAGATGTGGTGCTGGAAAAGAAAGCTGAGGTTACCATGGACAGCCAAGAATTCAAATAAATGAGTCCTAGAGCAGATCAAACCAGAAATATTTCTGGAAGCCAAGATGACAAGACTGAGGCTGTCATACTTTGACCATATCATGAGGAGGCACGATTCACTAGAAAAACAATAATGCTAGGAAAGGTGGAGAGAAGCAGAAAAAGAGGAAAGCTACATGCTAGATGGATGGACTCTATTAAGGAATCATAGAATAATAGAGTTGGAAGAGACCACAAGGGCCATCCAGTCCAACCCCCTGCCATGCAGGAAATCTCAATCAAAGCATCGTCGTCAGATGGCCATCCAGCCTTGTTTAAAGACCTCCAAGGAAGGAGATTCCACTACACTCCGAGGGAAAGTGTTCCACTGTCAAACAGCCCTTACTGTGGAGGTCATGGGTATGAATTTGCAGGACCTGAGCAGAGCAGTGGAGCATAGGGAGTCTTGTAGATGTCTCATCCACATGGGTCGAGATCAACTCAAGGGTGGATAACAACAACAATAATATAACCAAGAGGTATCAACATCCTTTTCACAAACATTTTAGAGACTCCACAAATCTGTTTTACATTACCAAATTTCAGTAATATGTACAGTCTTTTGTATAATTCAATTAAACTTCATTCAGGTTTAAAAATTCAGCGATAACTTCAGTTTGTATTTACAAAATTAAACTCTGTGGTGTAGATTTAACAATGTATTTATCTTAACAACTTAGTCCTTTTAATCCTCTGAATTGTGCTTCTAGGGGATCTCTTTTTTTCCACTTTCCTAAGCATTCCTATTTTAAAGAGTCTCTAAAGAATAATTCAAACTGGCAATGGTTACAGTGTCATGCATTGCCTTTAATAGAACTGATACTCTGACAAGCACTATTTTGAGTCATAAAATTAGCCGTAAACCCATGGGTTGACTTCAGAAGAAAAGTTGTGAAGTATGGTAGTTTATCAAAACTTCTTCAAAGGGACCTCTTGGAAAGCTGGAGGGAAATTATTTCAGGGATTTTCCTTGGTTTTGCTTTGAAATGTTGTGTCTTTCATTTTAAAAAAAAAAAGCACTGTGTTCATATGCTTGTACTAAACAGGACTGCTTATCTAAATAAAATCTCCCCTGAACTGTTTCTTTCTGGGCTAAATTTAATTATTTAGGAGTACTCTTTCAACATATTTTCCCCTTTAATGACTGGAAGCAGAAGTTGGTCATTTGTACTATGTGTTGTTTCTAATAAAGCGTGGCCCTCAACCAAATTCATACAAAAATTTGATACTAGCCAGACATTAGGGCTAGGGTAAAGGTATTTTATACTATATAAAGAAGGTGACCTATAAGCTGTAGTTGCAAATTCAAATGTTCGGTCAACCATAAATTTACTAAATGATCCTACATGTGAACTAAATGGCACTACCTATGAACAGGCAAATGTGTTTATAAGGCTTCTGCATCAAGTCAATGGGTCACAAATTATTCAGGAATTCTTTAGACAGACCATTATATTTCAGCCATCCCACTATCTACAATGTGGCACTTTTCCTGCTCTAATTTATAGGATTCTTATAAGACAAATGTATGCAACATGATCAAGGCAAACTACCAAATGATATTTTGTCTCCCAGTGATCAGTTTGGGAGTATAAGGTCCTTAAGGTAGAGATGTCATTCTCTCTGTCTCTCATTCATTCGTTGTTTTCTTTGTTTGTTTTACACAGGTGTGGTATATGAAACTGTGTAAAGCCCTAAGTGTTCTAATCATGTGATGATGGCAGAATCAAAATACTACAGTGTAGGCCCTCCATGGACCCCAGAACAAGGGAACAAACCTCCTGTGACAGGGCTAGGCAAATGATCTGGTAAAACTGGACAGATCCAGTTGGGCAATTCTGCCCACTAAATTAAGCATATTCCACAGACCAACCTCATAGTATCCCACCCACAGTTGTGACTTGATTCTGTCCCTGGGCCAGCATAGTGATGGGTGGGTGTTAAGATGCACCCTCACCACTGCACCATGCAGCTGATGCTGCCACATACCCCTTACCTTTCACTGACATTGCATTCCTTGGGAAGGGTGCCATCATGGCCCATAAGGGCAGGAACTGGGTTCTAGCTTCACATAGGTGGTCAGGTGACCACTTCAAACATCCCAGGTCATGACTGTTGCCACCAGACTGGCATCTGGACTGGCTGATCCCAGCCAATTGGTCTGCATTGTCCATACAAGCTGACAACAGAAATGGGGAGGGCACATACCTTTCAGGCCATGTGTTCAGCCTCCTGGACTCCTAGTTGAAGTTCCTCACAAATTATAAATCAGAAGTGTACTAAATGTTCAAACATGAAGACATATTAAGACAGTTATAGCTGTTGGTCATTCCCAGGGATAATAAAGCCTGCCTACAGTCTCTCCTGTGCCCTCTTACATACTTGGGAATAAGCTACACTGAACACATGAAGGGCATTTTTATATACAAAAGGATATGATGAGAATGAGTACGGGTGGTAAAAATAATTTACCTTCTCCCTGCAAGTAGGAAAAATTAATACCAATCAGCATGCCAATGTTGAACCCTCCCTTCTTGCTCTAAAACAGTTCTGGGGCCCTTGGGGCCTTCTCTGATTTCCATTAACACATTATACATATTGATGCTACAGTAAATTCTATCCAATTCTGTTTACACAATCAGAATTACTTTCTGCAAGAGTCTGTAAGCTATTTGCCCTAAAATAGTCATTCTAATATATGTAAGTAAGACTATTCCACTATAAATGACATGAAGATAGCAGCTATTATCATTAACAGAATGATCAACAAACTGAGTAAAGAAAGAAGGAACTGAGATGAAAATTCCACCAGGGAACCTTCATGTAGAAAACCCTATTTTAATTGTAGAGGGCATTAAGTATTTGCACTACAAACTCCTAGCCATGATGTAAATGCAACTCTAACTACATTAAGCAACAGAAATTTCCTGGTTATTTAATGAAACTGCCATTAATGTCTTGCGAAGAGAGCAACAGGGAAAGAGAAATTGATACACCTTTGGTAAAAATTAACCACTTTTAAAGATGATTAAAGGACTGCATGCAAACCTTCTTATTAAAACCATAGAGACTGAAGTTTCAATTAATGAACTACAATTCATGGTTATTAGCTTGACTAATAAAGTTTGTAAGTGAAGAGAAAGCTAGCGATAATGAAGACAAAGTATCAAACCAAGGGAACATGCTGCCAGTAGCAAAAACGGGAGTACAACATAAGTGAAATTGGAAGTCAGAGGAAAATAGAACATCAATAAGTGTCTTGACAACAAGTTGCATTTATTTCATCCTCTTTACCATGTTTTTCTTTATAGTCTAATCAGAGAAGGAAAGAAAGTGACTGGCCTGGAGAAGGCAATTTCCGCTAGGCTAACAAAATGATAGATGTGAAGTTAATTACATTAAGGAAACAATAAGCTATAAGAGGAACTGGAAGGGGCACATTTGCTGTTACATCCAACATAATTCACAGTCCTCTTATAGCTTAAGGTAGTTGGTGACAGTCTAAAAGCAGAAGAAATTAGGTACTTCTTTGATAACATTTTTTTAAGTATTGCTTTTGGGCACCTTCTCCCATTTTCAAGCTATTTGCTTCTTGATGTAGGGCTGCCTCTCTCATTACATAGAGGCAACTGCCTCAGACAGACACCTGGGAAAGATAGCAGATAGGAGCCAGGAGAACCCTACTCCTAAAGTATTGCTATATCTCTCTGAAACACTGGGTTACTATGGTTCGCTTTCTCTTCTCTCCTATTTTTTAGGAATTGAAAGGCTGAAGTAACTTGCAGTTTCTTTTGCTCTGGGCTGGGGAGGTGAGTATGTAATCTTACCATAGGAGCGTTACAGACCGCCTAAAACCGGCGGTCTGCCGGCGCTGCCAGTTGCTCCGCCAGGGAGCTGCAGCAGCCAAACTGCACGACTCCCTCACAGAGCAAAAAGAAGCCCCAAAATGGCGCTTCTCTTTGCGGCGCAATTATGATGCTGCGAGGTGCCAATGGTGCACTCGTGGCATCATATACGCCGCACGATGTGAGGACGCAACGTGTCCGCTTTGTCAAGATGGTGGCGCCCATGTGGAACGGGCGCTGCCATTTTGTACGGACTCAGTCCGTATTAGGGTTAGGGGCGTCCAGAAGGGATGCCCCTTCTCAATTCTAATACACACTGAGTCAACCCTACTACGCCGCTTTGGCACGTCTGTAACGCACCATTGTTTCTTTTTGTCTCTCCCCACCCCTTCCAAAGCTCTAAGTTTTCTGTAAAAAAAAAAAGAGAAATGATATCACACAACTGCACCATTGAAAATTGGGATATGGGCATTCCCCTTGAATCCAGGATAGCTAGTTTTGGAGGGCTCTTTACTTGCTCTTTCCCATCTGTATCTGAGAAGACAGGAATGATGTTATGTGAACCAAACCTGCCCAATGTTCACCTGCCCTGCCCCGTCAGGTTCAAAAAGTTTGTGGGGATCAGAAAAACAAGCCACTATTTCTCTGCTAACTAACCTCTTCCTTTCATTATTAAGATGGTGATTCATCACAGGAAGAGGGGAAATAGAGGAGAGTCCACCAATTTGATGCACTTTTTTGAAAAAGTTAGAATCGAGACGGTGGGTAGCGCAGATGATTTTATGGGATATGGAAGGAAGCAGAGTGTCCTTGCAGGGATAGGGATTACAGAATAAATTCCTTTTTTACTACAGCCTGGATTGATAGCGAGTAACTTTATATGCTGGAGCAAGAGTTTGAGGAGAAACACATTTTCTTGGTACTCAGTGATGTTTGAATAGCATTCCAAGAAACAGATTCCAGTAAATCAAAGTGGACCACATTAATTTCCTCTTAGATCGGTAAGAACAAATACTTTCATTACATTTTAACAGGGAGAAACATTCAGTCTCCACACAATTAGTTGTGAAATCATTTGGAGAGTTCTGAAGATTAAATAAAAGGATTGCAGTAATGGACTGTGCATATGCACATTAGAGAAATACAACATTTGAAATCAGGAAAAGAGCATATTGTAAGGCATTGGAATTAACCATTTCTATTAAATATAATAAGAGACAGGTGTTCAGCTATTAAAGTCATGATTGCTGTAGCTACAACTGATAGAAGGGAATTACAGCTGCTCCTTAGCTTCGATACTTCTGCTTACAAGGGATTTTTTTTTTTTTTTTTTTTTTTTTCATTTTCAAAAAATAGGTTTTTTGTTAAGAAAAAACATGTGGAAATTAGCAGATCCAAAAATACACTAAAAGTGCTTAGGAAACCATTTTTTCATCATATAAATGCAGTCTTTTGCAGAGGGAGTAATTTATTAATTGAATGAGTGTGATAAGAACAATGTTCAGTACCTTTCTTAAGTAATTATTTTATTTTACTAAGGACTCATCTATACTTACAAGAATACTCCAGGCTGCTCCCAGAGTATTATCACCCTGAATTTCCCTGAATTTTCCCTTACCTTTTGGTTCTCTTCCCCAGTGACAATGGGAAGTTGCCCTTAGTAAAATAAAAGTATTACTTAAGAAAAGTACATATCCATTTAATTAATAATTACTCCTTCTGCAAAAGATGGTTTTCATTTATCACTTGGTGCTGGTGCTGCTGCTGCTGAGGCTAGAGTGAGGCTCCCAGCCATACTATTGATGCTGGACATTTCATTCTGACCTCAGAGTTACTCACATCCACAATGGTGGCACCAAGCAGCTGGCAGAGACTGCAAGTGAAAAGACAGCCACTGTTGTTCCTGAAACCCATTGAAAACCCACAACAAATTGTGAGTTATTGAAATCAGGTTAGGGGGAAGAAGCCCAGTTGTGAAGATAATCCAGACTAATTCAAAGTTTCCCATAGATTCACTGAGTCCTGCTTACACGATGCAGGGCCAAAACTTTGAATTGGTCTGGATTCTCTTCATGACTGCCAAGCAGCTTTGCCTGTGAATCTGGTGCCTCACTGGCTTTGCTTTTCACTGATGGACTTCTTCAACTGTAGAATTTAGAGATGCTTTGGATACTATAATAAGGTGGCCCAACACTAAACTGTTATCTAGAGTGGTCTGACTTGCCAAACCCAAGCAGTCAACTTATCTTCTTCTTGTTGTTATGTGCCTTCAAGTCATTTCCAGCTTATCCCAAGGGAATTTTCGTGGCGCGATCTGTTCAAAGGGAGCCTGCCTTTGCCTTCCTCGAGATGAGAATGTGTGAGTGGGGTGAGAAACCCCGTGAGTTTGTGAAGTCAAAGGCTTCATGTCTCACAGATGCTGGCAAAACGTCAGGAAGAAACTCTTCTAGAACATGGCCACATAGCCTGAAAAACCCACAAAAAACAGTGGGCTTGCATCACCAAGCAGGGATTTGAACCATGTTCTACAGAGTCCTAGTCCAATGCATAAACTGCTACACCACACTAGTTCCTCAACGTATTTTCAACACTGGTGGTTGGTGTGTTGTGTTGGGTTTTTTGTTTTGTTTTTTGAGGAGGGGAGGTTGTAACTAGACTTTACAACTGGTATACTTGCCCAAAAGACTAGCCAGCTGTGGTGCACTTCTTAAGGGTATACATGAATACAATATTTTAATCTTCTGGTGACCTGTCTGAGATGTTTCAATTGTGTATACACCTGATTTTTGTGTGAAAGATAAGAATAATTAGAATGTTGCAGGAGGGGAGGATGTCAGGGTAAGTCTTGTGTCTGGAGTTAAAAGAAGAAAGAAAAAATCACTAGGTAAATGAATGCACAAATAGACTCCTGCTGTCTCAATCTTGCTCATGCTGAGACCTTGCCATACCTGTCATGAATTCCTGCTGTTCCTCTTGTTCCTCTTTAACCCCCTACTGCTGGCCTATACTAAACTGACCCTGCCTTGAACTGATCAGCAGTCTTCACATTCATAAAAGAAATGATGCTCTTCAGTGAAAATTCAGACTTCCAGTCGGATTTACTGCACATTCATATTACAACAATTCAAAGCATAATTTATATGTATGTTTGAGTAGTATATGAAATGAAATAGAAGATATGGTATATTTGTAAATATATCAGCTATACTTTGCAACTGACCCAGGACCAAGCCATGATAGTTTAAAGGCAGAGATGAAAAAAATAACAAACTATTCCCTGGTCACCCAAATAAGAGTAATAGGTGGTCCCAAACCAGGCAATTTTCACATATGAGAAAGAAAAAACTGCAAGCTTCTCCTACTGCCTTCTCTCAAATCCCTGGCAATAAAATAGCAAACAATGACAACCTTTTATAACTCTCAAAATCTGTTTTCAGAAACATTTTTATCAGTTTACACATTGACAACAGGGACCCCTACTTAACTAGCTTAGATGCTGGAAATCATACCACATACACAAGAATTATGGTTTATTAGCAAGTTGAGATCATAAGTCACTTTTAAACCAGGGTTCCTTGTTGACTAAATATTCTGACTTGTTTGGGTGGCATAAATAATAATCCAATGTTTGGACATTATGCAGAACTCTTCCGTTCTCAGTTTGTTTACTTGCTTTTGTGAATCAGAAATGAACAGGCTCCTTACACTATAATTCAAGAGGCCAGGATTCCTAGCTTATTGTTACCTGTGAAAGCAGCCAGTATCTGGAAGGGCAAGTCTTTCAGGGACAGGGGAATGAAATGACCTTCAGTCCCTGGTTTTTTCTCCCTGTACATTTTTCTCAACAGATGCTACACATTTAGCTCAGTTTCATTAAACCAGCCAGTTTGCCAGATATATACATATTTAGTTAAAAATCACTGCACAAGTCAGCTGTTATCACATTCTGCCAAATGAATTTAGGGACAGCTAAGTGGGGAGAATGAGAGCAAAGATATTTTCCAGAACAGGAATGCAAATACATGACCTCTGACTGTGTATTTGGCATTCAGTACTGGAACACAATATTAATGCCATTCAAAGAGTATAACTCCTTCCTTTTGTCTAGGAAGTATTCAATCCAAACATATTTACCAGAGAAGCAAAATATCGAATAAACTCTTTTTAAAAAAACATAAATAATAATATTCATAATTAAAATCCCAGCACTTGTTGCTGTCTTATGAACTCAAATAAGAGTTGGTACAGCATGTATTTAGCAGAGCATGGAAATGTTATGAACCGCTGCCACCACAATCCCCGATAGGATAGCTTTGGCATTGCTTTTTTATTGTTTGTGACTTGCTAATAGTGTGTGGTATGTTGCATGTTACAAATATATCACTTTTTAAATGTTTTTAATTAAAAATAGAAATAATGGCCAGAATCCTGTTGGCATGCCTAAACACTATAGGGCCTGAACAGACAGGCCAAAATAAAGCTGCTTTGAGTCACTTTGGAGGTATGCTTTTAAATGATGCATGGATTCTAAGAGGCCAGAAGCTGCGCCAAAGCCACGCTCCAGTCCTAAGGACTAGAGTGTGGCTTTGGTGCAACTTCTGGGCTCTTAAGATGTATGTGTCATTTAAACAGCATACTTCCAAAGTGACCCGAAGCAGCTTTATTTTGGCCTGTCTGTTTGGGGCCGTAGTTAAATCCCATCCCAATCTCCACATACAGTGGACCCTTGTTATACGCTGGGGTTTGGTTCCAAGATCCCCTGTGTATAACAAAATCCGTGTATGCTCAAGTCCCATTAACTATAATGACATAGAAAAATGGTGTCCCTTATAAAAAATGGAAAATCAAGGTAAATTTATACTTTTTTTGGAACGTTTTCAAACCGTGTATGCTTAAATCCGTGTATAAAAAATCCGTGTATAAGAAGGGCCGACTGTACTTGGAAACAGTAGCTGTAATCAATGGGGGGTCTGTTCACTTGTTGCTTGAATAACAGTTGACCGAGGGTCCCACCAACATTTGTGAGGGATTGCAAGTGTGACAAGCAGAAGCAAAACTGCTGTCACAATTCTTTCTCACTCCAGAGATCATTCAAACAAGGGAAGTGGAGTGGGACTGTCAGCTCACTGCTTCCTAAGTGACAGGGTAACAGACATTCATCAATCACTGCTTTCTGGTAAATGGAGACAGAGGGACTTTCATGTGAATGGAAAACTGACATGAGTGCATAACTCTGGGTTGGGTATTAAGAACTGCCCCACAGGACTCTGTCCAATACAGATGTGGACAAAATTTAAAATAATATAAAAACATTTAAAAGAATACAAATATGAACAAATGTTCCTCAGATCAAATATCCCCCAAATAATGATTTGAAGAAGCAAGCCAACATTACTTATGGCCATCTGTCGGGGATGCTTTGATTGTGATTTCCTGCATGGCAGGGGGTTGGACTGGATGGCCCTTACGGTCTCTTCCAACTCTACAATTCTATGATTCTATTATGGGGGGAGGGGAGCACACTCTCATTTACTTCATTCTTGTTAACATGCTTAATAGGAACAAAGTTCGGCTTCATTGCTCAAAAAGTAAGCTGTAACAAAGATGCTGTTAATGATTTACTTCCAAGCTCTGGTATTAAGTAAGGTATAGTTTGGGAAGACAGGAGAAATCTGTAGTTTTTTATTCACTGCTATTTGAACTGGTATATCTTTCAAATTTGGACTGTAAAATCATCCTGGATATTTTAAAGCTGTAGATGTATGTATACCTACCAAGGAGTAACTGCCTGAACAGACCGGCAAGAAATGTCAGCATTGGTGTGGAGTGGAGATGTGGTGACCACATGCCTCAACTCTGTCCCAATGCCAGCATCACAATGCACACCTGACCAGATGGCAGGCAGCATCACACTGTTTCTTTGATGCAGCATTTAGACATGCTGTGCCAAAGAAACGCTGAAAAGCTGCCGTGGCGGCAAGGGCAGCTTTTTGCCATTCTTAAAAGGAGCAGCATTTTGCTGCTTCTCTTCTGAGCAGCAAACTACCAGATCAGGACCACGGCATGCAGTTGCTGCAGCCCTGATCTGACACTGAAAGGGGAGACAGTATGCTGCTTTATTGGGGTAGTCTGTTCAGCCCCTAAGTCTCATTGCATACAGTAAGCTGTAGGGTCAAACTATGTGTTATTTTGAATATGTTTACAGTAGCCATGTCTCTTTTTTCATTACTTAAATGTAAGCACAGAGGGTGCCAACACAGAATGGGAATGGTGTCATTAAATATGTTCTAAATAACATTTTAAAATAGTTCTGACTGAGGCCCGTTCCAGATGGGCGTAAAGTACAAACCCAGTACGTACTAGGGTTAGGAAGGGGCATCACTTCCTGACACCCCTAACCCTAGTATGTACTGGATACATACAAAATGGCGGTGCCCGTTCCACACGGGTGCCGCCATCTTGACGTAGCAGACGCGTAGCATCCTCCTGTCGTGCCCCAGATGTGATGCTGGGCTTCTTTTTGCTCCACAAGGGAGCCACGTGGTACGGAAGCTGCGGCTCCCTCGCGGAGCAACCGGCGGCGCCCTCAGACCACTGCTTTTAGGTGGTCTGTAACACGCCTGAGATAGTAAATCTCTGTCTGTAACACTTCAGATTTCCAAGTTAGGTTTTGTAGTCTTCAATGTGCAAACGCACCTTAAAACTGTATTTCAAAACTTAATGAATATAGAAAAAGGTCAAGGGGAAGTGTTCTAGTCTATCATCCTAGCTTATACATTGACCCCTATTTTTGTCAATTGTTGTCATTAGATGGGGTGAAGCAGCTCCCTCAGACAGCTGATTTAGGGTATCATGAAGTGATGAAAAAAAACCTTAATTTTAAAATAGATTTTATTATTCTTGATCTTTTACCAGCAGCAATAGAAACAGGCACCTATAGGATTCCTGCCCCTCCCCCTTAGGAGACATTGATTATCCTTGGGTACTATGAACCTTAAACAGTGGAGTGGGAGAGGGCACAACATTTGATGCTTTATCTCATTGGGAAAATAGCTCAGTCACAGGTGTTACCCAAAAGGTGGAGTGACTTGGGGACCCCATAGTATTTTGGGGTAATTTATTAGCTCAACAGGAGGCGTGTGTGAGATTGGGTTACCTAAGGGGATCTTTCCACCTATCTATACCCGTACAAATGGCAGAGAGATTCTGGTTTCAATGAATAAAAGAGTTTTATTTAGAAATGTGCAAATGTGCACACAAACACTCAAAACTAATGCAACCTTTAAGAACCATACAAGACTAATAGAAAGGAAGATGTGAAAGGTTGAATAGTGAGAAATCCTGGGTTTGGAGGGGGAGATGATTACTAGTCCTATAGAGGGAGTTCCATGGAAGATGGAGAGGAGCTCATAAAGTCTTTGGGTGACACAGTAAGTGTGACAGAGAGCTTCTATGCATACAGGGTCTATGGGCAAGCCATGAGTGCAAACTATGTGCAAGGAGACTATGTCTTCGATGTATGTTTATATCTGATTTCATAGCCTCAAGGGGTATTTGTGGTATTCTTTAGTATGGCGAAGACTAGTCTTCCAACAGAATGGACAATAGGATAGAAGGCTTATGGTTTTAACTTTGGAGTTACACATATTCATTCATTCATTCTACATCTCATCTTTCTCCTAACATGGAAACTATACAGCGAACAGGCCACATTTTTTCCACTTCTGCTGGAGATGGTGCCAAGGACATGCACCCCTGCTTGCTCAATGTTAGTCTCCTCCCTGTAATGGGGAAGATCTACAAACATGTGTAAACTTGTTGTGCTCAATACAGTTACAAATTTCCATGTGAAAAGAATAAGACTCCAAGAGCCAGTTCTTCTTTAGTGAAGGATCAAAACGACAGGCATCCACAGCAAGGCGGATTGCCAGCTATGTCCCAGACTTAGTATATTGAGTGAATAGTGCAGAATCTGAGCTCCTTGAATTATAGAAATTTTCCCTTAAATATAAGTGACTGAGAAGAAGCTGTACTATAAAGAGAAATGTATGTTAGCCTAACTGTACCATTAAGGAAAAAAATGTATCATGTTAGCCTACATACAATTTCTAATGCCAGATAGAAGCAGACCCACTGAATCAAGCTGGTGAATAATAAATCAGTACTAATGTAAATCAAATTAATTCAGTGGGTCTACTCTGGTTAGAACTAACAATTGAATCTCTCTCTCTCCTTTTTACAAAAATCTTTCTCTGATTCAGAAGTCAGGAGAAACATCATGTCAATTGAATCCTATATTATCAGCATACCCATTTATATCCGCATCCTACTATTTAGCATTTAAAAAGGTTTTGTTCCAATTAATTTCACAATTTATTACCCTACCCCTTTTTACCTCCTTTTTAAAAAACCCTTTTGCAACATCCTTTGTCCTAGCGCTTGGCTTTAAGTTTCTGGTTTCTGTGTCTGCTACTCCCTCTAGGCAGTAACCATGGAAGAAAAATAACAGAAGAGAGACAATATCCTTGGAGGAAAATCCCCTTCTGTGAGGGTCTAACCTTTTATATATTACTTTAATGTGAATATCTTCAGATGAAGGTAATGTTTGGATTTCATTCACTTAACTGACATTGAAACTTTCCAGAGGTAAGTATAGTCCGTCCTCAAAGGGTCTTGAAGATTCAAGTCCTGGTTGACAAGAGGAGATTCTTTGAGTCACATTCACAGCATGAGCCAGAGAGTAAAAGTCTTCCCTTAACTGTTGCTGTCATTCAAATGGCTATAAAGGAATGTTAAAGAAAAACCTGACAGCTTCTGTTTCAAGCACACATGTTATTAATGTAGTGTTCTAGAATTCAGTATTACTTAATCATAAGTATATGCCTTTAGAATCCCAGTTAAAGCTATATTATCACAAGGTGTCTGTATCACTGCGCTGTATCTTATTTTGTTGACATACCACAGATTATCAATATGGTTTCTCAATGTAGAACTTTGTTTTATGCCTTTTTCCTGTGTGATTTCTGGAGCAGGCCTGCTGGGTAAGTTGATGCTGACAAAGATCTTATCACATGAGAAAAGAAAGCCAAAATGGAATGGGAGCGTAGTGGCTTTCTCCATGTCTCTGCACATGCCATCATAACACTTCTGATCTCTTCCTGAGGGAGGCAGTCAAAACAGAATTTTCCAGCATGACAAAAGGCACACTTTTCCCACTATCTCTCTCAGGCAGAGAATGGAAGTGCCATGACAGCAAGTGGAGAGCCACAGAGAAAGCCACTACTCTCCTGCTCCATTTTGGCTTTCCTTTCTCATGCAATAAGGCTCTTAGTAAACTCATGCCTTCTCCATGAACAGTGTGAGAAAGAGACAGGCAAAGTAGGCATCGGTTGGAAGTAAGAGGAATCAATACTTATGTAAAATGATCTCCTTTCCTATCCTTGAATGGGTTTCAAGAAAAAGAACAAATATCAGTTTTCCTGTGAAAAATTGCCCCGTTTATCCCATAAATTCATACTGCAGCTGGTGCATTTTGCATAATAGCAACAGCAAATATCTCTACATCATCCACTTCGATATAGGAAATATTTCTAAAGCTAATACTTCAGTAATAAAAATTGTTGCTGCAAATATATATGGGGGAGCACAATAAGCACTCTTTAGCATAAGCAGTAAATGAAATCCAAGATGTTCCTATATAGGTGAAGGACAGAGCTAAAGGATAGAATTAGGGTTTTCATTATCCAAAACAAAGAGCAGGTTCATCCTCTATCTCAATGGCATCCCTTTACCTTCTTCTTCCACACAAACACACATGAATACATTATCATCATTCAGCATTGTGTAGAAACAGACACCATTGTGTTCAGGGACACAATTTTAATACTTATTGGATGAATGATAACATGTATGTTTTATTTTACTAATGAAATGTGAAATAGAGGTTATTTTTTTTAAAAAAAGTGAAAAAAGCCATTGCTGGGTTGAGAATTCTTCAAAGAAGGAAGAAAACAAGGTCTATTACAATTTTTGTAGTTTTACGGGGAAACCCAATTCAATTCAAATAGCACCAAAACTAGTCCAAATGGGCCAATTTGGCTTCATCTAAAGCTTATAACACACATCTGCTTTTCATTTGAGGTCTGGCGAGTAGATATTTTTGCATCCCTAAACTCCTTTGAACTTCCCGAATTGTCCTTTTTCTGGACTCAGAATAAGAGTGAATTGTCCCTCTTAAAATCCTCTAGGATCTCAGTTAAGGGTTGAATTCAGTATGAGGCTTAATGTCTTCATAAGAGGACTATAAGTGTGCAAAACAGAACTGAGCAGTTTTGCAACATCCGTATTTACCTAGGGACTACTGTGACACTACTACATTTGGTCATCCATTGCACAGTGGCCAAATGACTGATATGTCATGGCCCAATGAGTACCAATGTGCATCAGACCACTCCCCAATGTGCTTCTGGACACTAGTGAGGAAATGCTGATACAAAACAGGAGCCCCTGATGTGCATGAGAAGAGCTAAAGGCACATGAGAAGAGCCCAGTCCACATTAGAGCACTCTTTTCAGCACCTTGATATTTATCTTTACAATTCACTAACAGAATTTTGTTGTACCTCAAATCAATTTAGAATTTTTTCAGGAACAGAAAATTGTCTCTTATTTCTGCTGCAACAACTGTACGTATAGGGCAGAGGTGAGAACCACACATCCCTCTAGATTTTACTGGAGTGAAACTCCCAGCATCCTTCTCATTGTCTATGTTTACTAGGGCCTTGGGGAGCTGAGATCCAGCCACATCTGAGGGACAGCCCATTTCTCACCCTTGGCATAGACAAAAATAAGCCGAAATGTTTACTTCTTTGTAATTTGTTGTAGTACGTAATTGTTGTTATTGTGTTCCTTCAGGTCAATTTAGATGCATGATGAATCTGCCATAGGGTTTTCCTTGTGATGTTTATTCAAAGGAGATGTGTCAGTGCCTTTATCTTAGGCTGAGAGAGCATGACTTGCCTAAGGTGACACACAGGGTTTCCATGAATGAGTGGAGGGTACAAAGCCTGGTCTCCCAATCAAAACTCAAACCACTGCACCATGCTACTGTCTCTTACAGATTATGCATTGTAGAAAAGCCTCCAAAAGGTCTAATACTGAATTTCAGAGTGATGATGAAAAACGTTTTCCGATCATGTAGTACCATGAACTGGAATAAGAAAGCCTATTGTTCTCATGGAACCAGAACATGTTTACATTTATGCAGAAGTAAACCCTAATACCAACTAAGTATGTATGTATAGGACTTCAACCCTAGTCTGGCTAATCCAGTGTTAATTCATCTTTACTCCTTTGGGTTCTATATTTTCTTAATACATATCCATCATCTTCCTGCACAGCAAAAATAAAGATATGTTAAACCTACAGCAATATTTGAAGCACCAGCTCAGGTCATTAACTTGATCTATGAATTTGTTGCAAAGGTTCATTTTTATATGTATGTGTGTTTCTTGAAAAGTCCCTGCTTTCTCTTATAAAAACTATGCATAGAAGTGACTACATTCTTCTTTCTAGACTTTGTGAATAGCATCTTAATCCAGGACAGATCTGAGGAATTGTCTAACCAGAAAATTCAGGCATTAGCAGAAAGGTCAGTTTTTCAGTTGCAAAGCACACTACTAAAATAGATGGATTCTCAGAACGTTGTGCATTGAATTGAGACAAAATGGTAGGTAAAAAAAAAAAACAATAACAAAGAAGCTACAGGCAAAAAAAAGTTGAAAACATTTCTAAAATGCCTCATTTTATTTTATTTTTTAAATATGTAAGATTGTAATGAGCACTATGCTTTCAAAACAGAAAAGAAAGTAAATTATCTGCTTGAATCCATAAATCCACAGGTACACCAAAACGTTCTACAAAGGATTTGCATCAAACAATGGATTTTTTTCCCATCTGCTATTTTGCCTACAAAATGAAAACCTAATTTCTTCTACCACACAAATCATATATAATTCTTTTGGTATTTTGTGTACATTCAAATGCTATTCATTTCATAAGCCAGTGGTTCTCAAACTGTGAGGAGGGAGCTCTGTGGGGGTGTAAGGTTTGTTTAAGGGAGGGGGACGCAAGACTTGGAGGCACTGATTTCTATTCCTCTGGTTCCCAAACTTTTTTCTCTCCTGGAGGGGAAAAGACAAGGAGGACAATTGAAGCAGCTGCCTCTACTTGAGAGGGGAAGAAGAGGAAGAGAGTGAGAAAGCTCACTGCATCATGGCCTCTGGCTCACTCTGGATGAGTGAGAGTAAGCTGAAGGTGAAATGGTATTACTTTTCCTTCAGCACATCATCAATCTAGTGATACAGAACAGGGTATTTTAAGTGCTTCATTCATGACGGTTCAAATGGAGTATCAAATAGATACACGTCCCCCTGCACACACAGAGATGTTTATCACACTATGCTCTTAAAGAGGTACTATTCCAGTGTGACTCCTCTAGCAGCCTCCTGTTGCATGCTGGGATTGGCAGTTTTAAGGAGCTGAACTTCTCTGCCTGAGAATTCTAAATACCCCTCCTTAAAACTGCCAATCCCAGCATGCAACAGGAGGCAGATAGAGGAGTCACACTTGAATAGTACCTCTTTAAGAGCTCGTCTGATAAACACCAGAGTCACTGTCAACTAAGGATGACGGTTTTAATTCATTTGATTTTCACATGTGAAAATCAGTAGTTGCAGTAGTTTTCTCCCCTTTGTGTGAGAATATGATGGTTTGTGCACAATTTTCTACCACTATTTGCAGTTCAGGACTTCTTTCAGGAAATTTCATTTGTGCAGGAAAAAAATGTACTTTCCTTACACAGAAAACATTAGTTTTCTGTTGAAAACTTATTTTCTGTGCAAAAGCAATATTTTCTGCAGGAAACAATGTGTTTAGTACAAAATCAGTGTTTAGATACTGCTTCTCGTGCAAAAATATTTCTTTCTCCCATAAATACTTTAAGGGAAATGGCAATGGCATCACTAGGGGGGTGCAAAAGTGCAAGAGGTGCAGACTGTACCAGGTGACATCCTAAGGGGGTGACACCACTGCTTCTCAGATATTTGCATTTTGGCAAAAATGACTGTGGCATTCACCTGCTCTTGTTTAAAATGCTGTAAGAAATGCCATTATGATTCCACTTTAATTGCCATGGATGCATCCTTTGGAATCCTGGGATTTATAGTTTGGTGTCAGAGCTCTCTGACAAGATTCTAAGTATTCCTTCCTAAACTGTAAATTCCAATTAGAATGGAACAATGGAAGTGGGATCATTGTGCTTTAACTATGTGTGAAAAATTTCCAGATGGAGCAATATGAAACAATCAGTACTTTTTCCACTCCTGAAACGTGCTTGTTCTTCCACTCTTCTGTTTAATGCTTTAATCATTAAAACAGCTCCTTAGCATCATTCTTCGCCAATATATCAGATAGGTCTGTAAAGTTTAAGCTCCCAAATTATTACCTTTTTTAAATATTGGGACTGTAATATTTTCAATCTCTATTATATATTCCGATCTATAAGAGTGTCCAATCTCATAACCTTGTTTTTATAAGAGTGAAAACCACGTACCTACACTCTTTTTCAAGACTTTATCAGGCATATATGTTGCCTTCTGGTTTATTAGTAATTGTAAGACAGGGGTGTGATTTTGTGGCCCTCCAAATGTTGCTGAACTGTAACTTTTAGCAGGTCTAACCTACATAACTACTAGTGTGGCATGCTGAGTGTTGCAGTCCACCAACATCTGTTTCTTCCCCATCCACAAACACAGTATGGAACTTTAACATCTTAAGAAGATGCAGAGGGCCACAGAAGAAGCCAATTAGTATCTAATGGGAGAAATTCTCCAAAAATGTTTCCCACTGTGAGTTCTTCTTTAAATAAATTTAAATATAAATGTTCTCAAATTGAAACAGCTGTTGGGATATTGAGAAAGCATTTTGCTTCCTTAAATATACCATGACCTGCATGGTGTAGTGCTTTGAGCATTGGACTAGGACTCTGGATACCAGAGTTCCAATCCCCACTTGGCCATGGAAACCCACTACATGGCCTTAGTCTCTTGGCCACAGAGGAAGGCAAAGAAAAAACCCCTCTAAACACATCTTGCAAAGAAAACCCCACAATAGGGTCATATTAGGGTCACCATAACTCAGAAACAACTTGAAGGAACACAAAGCAAACAACAAATGTACCACAAATTAAATGCCCAAAATAGGCAAATGTCATTCCTTGTGTGGCCTTTTCCAGGCCGTTCCAAAATTTGCAAAGAAAACTAGATTTCTTGGCACAGTGAACAACTGGCATAGGGCACATGATGAGAAAAAAAATCAGCCTCATCTTGCATTTTTCTGCTCCATGTTAACTCCGCAGTGACCCCATTAAGGGAATACATGCACGGACACTGCAAGGTGACATTGGCACAAGCAGCCACATATTTCCCCCAGAGAACTAATTTCTTTTCCTCTTCCCAACATGTATCAACTTTTCAGCCAATAGCCCTTATTGTTTGACTGTCAGTCTATTGGATCCACTCTGATTAGATGCCTCCCCATCCAATCCCCTTTCTTCCTTTGCCAAGTGAGTGAGAGTTTTAAATGTAAACAGACATATACACACACACACACGCAACAGAAAAATAAAAAATAACATTGCATTTTATTCATCTTTTATGTATGAAAATGTCCAGCTATGAGATCAGTAGTGAGGTGTTAGACCCCCTCCCTCTTCCTCCTCCCTGCGTTCTTTTTTTACTGTTCTGTTTTAAATGCCTGTCTAAACAGGTAGCATGCTGGTGGAAGCATAGCGAGGAAGAGGCCTTTCTGGCCTCCCTTGGCAGGGAATTCCACAGTCCAGGGGCAAAACCTGTCAATAGTCTTGAGAGCCAGTGTGGTTCAGTGGTTTGAGCACTGGACAATGACTTTGGAGACCAGGGTTTGATTCTTGCTCAGCCACGAAACCCGCTGGGTGACCTTTAGCAAGTCACAAGCTCCTAGCTTCAGGGAAAGGCAATGGCAAACTGCCTCTGAACAAATCTTGCCAAGAAAACCTGTGGAATATATCACACTAGTGAGATTCCATAGGAAAACTGTAGTTAAATGAGATTTAAACCAACCAACCAACCAACCCCCCCCCCAGAAATGCCCAAAGTTTATCACATGATGTCACAGTTAATGTGAAATAATGCAAAGTTAACCCAAACTCAAAGTAGAGAAAATTGGCAGCTTTTTACTTTCAGAACAACCTGAAATTTTTTTTTAAAAAAACTGCTGTTTTTCTCTGCTTTGCGTTCGTATTAACTTCACGTTATTTCACTTGGGCAGTCCTTAGTGTGATAAACTCCCCAAATTTGCAAGTTTGTTTTAAATTCGAATGTGCTTTAAATCGCGTTTAACTTCCTTTTTCCCGCAGGATCTCCCCTAGTGTGATAAAGGCCTGTGATAAATTTGCCTTAAGGTCGCCATAAGTCAAAAATGACTTAAAGGCACACAACACACACACACGCTGCTATTCAATTACTGCTTTCATGTGATAGGTTGCTTCTGCTGCAGTTCTGCTTCTCAGACAGCCACATGGTGTGAGTGGGTATGATCCTGCTCCTCTCCCCCTCCCCTCACAGTGATTACTTCACCAACAGCTTCCCAAAGCCTGCTGTGTGAACATTTACACAACAGCCATCTTGAGGATGCCAGAATCGCTCATCCCCCACCATTCCTCCAGAAAACAGTGCTTCGTATTGCAGAAAACGGATCACGTAACCATGGATCACCAAAGTGCTATCATGAGGGAAAAGTGTGAAATTATGCCAAGCTGGTATGCTTCCATTCTTAAAGTAGCACTATTCTGGCAGGACAGCAGGTTGGTGTGATAAAGTTGTACTAAAGCTCTACTAAGCTGATAAACAGCCATCAGTACTAAAGCAGGCATGTTTCCTTAATTTAGGTATTGTACAGACAACTTTCAAGCCTTACAACCCAGAGGACACTAAGCCATCATCCATATGAGATTGTCTGGGCTGTTTAGGTTCAAGCAGCAAGAGCAAATCTAGTTGTTATTCTTTCCCCATGGCAATCTCTCATCCAAAAGCACAACCATATTATAAAATTCCAGATCAATTTATGTGTTTTAAATAATACTCTCCTGCCCTTTTTTCATCACTAAAGCCTGAAGAGACAGGCCAAAATAAAGCTGCTTCGAGTCACTTTGGAGGCATGCATGCATCTTAAAATGCCAGAAGCTGTGCCAAAGCTGCACTCCAATCCTTAGGACTGGAGCGTGGCTTTGACGTGGCTTCTGGCCTCTTCGGACACATGCATCATTTAAATAGTATACCTCCAAAGTGGCCCAAAGCAGCTTTATTTTGGCCTGTCTGTTCAGACCCTAACTCTCTCAGAACACAGCCACATAGCCCGACCCCCCCCCCCCCCAAATGGATGCTGCCTAGGAAAGCCTTTGATTTCACATAACTCTTTGATTGATTGTGCCCTATATACATCAAGCCATTATGAAACTAATGGACATATGCAATACATCTACTCCTATACATGCTCAAGATCGAAACTTTACAAAACAGAAAGAAGTAAACACTCATGGAATCAATAATGACAATCACCTCCTACTAAAGGGAAGGGCATCACCACCATTAAACATTAGACAGAGGGCTAGTTTGCTCTATAAACATGTAGCAGAGCAGCAGAATGTGGAGTAAGGCCCTATAAAGACCGGCACTTTGTGCCAGCCTGTGGGCAGAGTTAGGGTGCAGCATCCGCATGCTGGATGTCCTAACTTCGCCCCTAGGGCACCATTTTGGCACATGCCAGTCTATATAGTGTGCACCATCCTGGCATGACTCCAGTGCTGCATCTACATGATGCTGTGGCTATGGTGCCCCTTGGAGAGCTCAAAAGGGATCTGTTTTTTGCGGCTCCTTTTTGTGCTCTCCAGAGGCCAGATCAGGGCCATGGCGTGAGGTGGCCATGGCCCCAATCCAGCCAGTCAAGGTGCAGCTGCATGCCGCCCATCTGTACAACCCCTCAGTCTTCAATGACAGGGCAAACAACCACTCACAACACACGAGATCAGGTGGTAAAGCTTTCCTTCCCTCTTCCCTTGCAATTTAATAGTGATGGTGTTTGCAGTTGCACATTTTAAAGGGCCCAATAATATCTGGAAGGACACAAGTTGCCCACTCTTTCTTGATAAGCATACCTTTGAAAAGGTCTCATGTTTAAAATACATTTGTTTTCCCTCTACATTTTGATTCCAATCTCCATTTTGATATGCCTCTTTCTTAGTCTTCAAAGGAGCCTGATTATAACGGTCAAAGGTGATAGAATAGCTTAGCAAATCTGTTTGTGAAGAATGTGTTTACCTTGAAGTGCTTTTTTCAATGGTGATATTTTCATCATTTTTACTAAGAAAAAATTGTGCTGATTACAGTTTCAAAATATTTGCCTTTGATCCCATTTTGGGAAAAGGGCGAACTGTAAGTGCAATTAAATAAATAAATAAATAAATACTCCTTGTTGATAATGTAAGTTATATTTCTTGATGAGATAAAAAGCCAAAGCCCAATCATTTGCTTTACATAATTCCATGTAGAATCATAATTTTGAACTCTTTTAAATATGATGTAAATGTGTCTAAATACAACAGAAATGAGAGAAGATGATTGTTTGGATTTAATGTAACGATAAACAGTTGCTTTGCTTATTACTGTCACAAACATATTTAGATTAAAATCTCCCTTAAAATCTGTAATATGATACATGGTAATAACTTCTCATGAATGCAGTCTTTGGAGACATTGTGGTGGTATGCAAATAGTGATTTTTAATCTCTGGATGCTAGACGCACACAACAATGAAATCTCTGTTATATCTTGGTGTTTAACAGTTGGCACCAACTAATGCCAAATAGAATTACCAATCTGTAGAAAAACTGCTTGTGTGAAAACCTTTTATTGGAATAGCTGTTCTACATGGCTTACTCATGGGTGATAACTTGAGTCAGAGCATGGGTAACTCAAACCTATAGTAGTGCCTATATAAGTTTCATTTATGAGCCATTATGACAAAACTGTTTTTGCATGCTTAATGATTTTATTAGCATATTTGTTATTAATTCATAATTCTAACTATATATTTCTGCCTTTCATCTAGAAGTTGATTTGGATGCCTTTTGTATCACTGTGTGGCTGGCATACTCTCAAGATGCTTTCTCTGTTGGCAGTCGGCTGACCCTGAAACTCTCTGTCACAGTGTTTCAGGATAGCGCCTTTACTACATACACTTAAGAAAACAGTTTATTTGATATATCATAACCCATGTCTATCAAATTCATAATTGTCTCAAGAAATGTTGCTGCTTGGCATTTGGCAGAGCAGCAAATGGCACTTACTCATGTATCCAAGTCAAAGTGCATGAAGCCAGCCAAATGCCTTTGGTTCATAAGGTTGGAAATCCCCAGACATCTTATTCCTCTTCTTGGCAGTAAGAATTCAACAGCAACTTAAATAGCTATCAGTTTTCGACTCTTTTATAACATCTAAAATCTACTTCCTGAGGTGATGTCTTCATTCTTCCAAATGGTAGGGATAGCCTGCTCAAACTGACAACCAGTCAATTGTGTTCAGCTATTATTCAGGTATGTCAGACCAGGAAGATGATATTCTGTAGTGACTCTAGTCCTAGTAGGAATGCAAGCCCGTTAGTGAGCTCCAAACGGCAGAGACCAAACTCTGGTTTTTGTATTAGCCACTATTTTCTCTTGTAAAACTGTAATAGTTTGCTGTCATGAATTGAGACCTAGACTGAGATTTGTCCAAGCAGAGAAACTCTGAATCATGATTTTTTTTGAAAAAATCTACAAAGCAGTTTGGTATATACACTCCCCCCCAACACCCACCCATACCTACACAGGTCAATGTAAAGTCCTAGGCATGAAGCAGATGGCTGATAAATAGTGGCCTCTGGCCACTCTAATCATGATCACACTGGGACCGTAGCAACCACACGGCCATCTTCCAAAGCAGGCCACTGCCATAGTCCCAAACTGGCCGCTGCCAGGAGTCAGATTATTTCCAGTCCTTTTTGCCCCCTAGCACAGCCTCGGTGTGGTTTCTGGCTGCTTTGGGGGCTTGTGTCATGTAAATGCCACACTCCCAAAGCGACCAGAAGCCAGTTTACTTGGCCCATGCGTTTTAGGCCCTACATCTTAAACCAGCAATAGGACGGAAGAGGGGGAAATGCAGCCCTCTAGATATTGTTAGACTGCATCTCCCATCATCTCTCCTTATTGGCTCTGCTATTATGGCTCTCAGGAGTTACAGTCCAGCAACAGGTGAATGGTCACAAGATCTCCACTCCTACTTTAAGACCTTTTTGGGAGATACTTCTAAAATTTCCAATTTCCCCAGTCAAAACTTTTGTCCTAGAGTTAGGACAATGCTTGACTGGGGAAAGTGGAAATTTTAGAAGCTCTCTGATTATCTTGGGTTTGTCTTCAGCTGCAGAACAGCACCATCTCACCTTGACTCCATTGCATAAAGTTGGTCTAACAGGGCTGTTGCTTCCTAAAGCAAAGTGGCAAGTACTATGCCATGAGTCATTCAAATCAAGGTTCAGAGTACCAAAAACCATCCAGGTTTGTTTTGTTTTCATAAGACAGAAAGTCCCCCAAGCATGTGCCTCTGCCCCAGGCATGTGCTGGTCTATGACCGTAATAAAGATAAACTTAACTGAACTGTCCCAGGCAATGTAAGTACAATAATAACAAAGTAACACGGACCCAGAATGGAGTGACATGAGGGAGAGCTGAAATCTTCACTCCATACTAGATGGGGGCTAGCCCCCTGAAATGATCTAACAAATTTGGACCACTGAGATTTCTATTTAGTTGGGCCCCTGCCTCCAGGAATTATAAATGAGAAGTGTACTAAGTGTTCAAGCATTAAGAAATAGCAAGACATCTACTGTCATTGAGCCCTCTCAGGAATAATAAAGGCTGACAGCAATCTACCCTATGCACATTTACTTGGGAGTCATCTACACTGAAAATACAAAGGTCACTTTTGAGTACATAATCTGTTTTTAAGAGTCTTCATTATTCATGGATCTTTCAGTGATAATATCTGAGAGAAGTAATTTATCCTCCTCCTGCAAATACCTTCAAGCCAGCAAAATTAATAATAACCTGTCTGCCAATGTTGAGCCCTCCTCATCTTAAAAACAGTTCTGGGGGACCTGGACAATTTACTGTCTCGTGACATCCTAAATCACTTGCCCGAGATTACGACTTCATTCTACCAGTAAGAGTAAGGGAGACATATTCACTTCCCATTTGGGTAAAATAAGAGCAGTTGGGCCACATAGGATGTCCCCTGAGTCAATGTTGGCTCCTCCACCACAGCAAAAGTGGTGCTGCTCAAATTTTCCTCAAGCTAAGTCCAAGGGAACATCTCATGCAACATCACCTTAAAGGTGAAACCTAATAGCTCCTTAAGCCTGTCAGCATGGGTTGTAAAAGGCAACTATTTCTGGTCAGTGTGTGTGTTTGTGTCAGTGTCAGTATGTATGTTCTGGGGGACAGAACCCTGTAGTTTTTAATGCAATATTCTCCGAAGTAGTTTATTGCATTTTCCTCTGCCCAACACACACACACAGACACACAGACATTTTCCTTTAAATGTACATTTTTATTACCATTAGACCGTCTCAGGAACAGTCTGTCTCTAAATTTTTTGGTCATATTTGTTCAGAACTTTTCATACTGAAACAGTCAGTTCTAAAGCTGGCAAAATCCTTAGCAGACTTGTAAATCATTCAAAAGATGTTATCCAATTACCCTTCATGGTCCACCGGATTCTACAGTTTGACTGTTCCTTTTTGTTTGAGGAATTAAGTGTTCATGAAAGGTTAGGAGCCAATGGAGTTGAAAAGCAAGGATCTGTTTTCCACCTCCTCCACCCTCCAATTTTCCAACTCCTAGCTGTTCATACAGATACAATATAGGGATCTTCGAAGATATTTGCATCTGATCAGTTGCAATGATGAAATCCTTTTTGAGATAATGAATGTCATGTGACTGAAGCTTATTTAAATCTATTGTTCATTTTGATTTTTTTTTATTATTCACTGAGATTCCTGTACTGCAGTGTTAAACCTAGTATACTTGACTCCTAACGCATTCCCCGTCTCTCTGCAACAAAATTATGTTTAGTAATGTTCATGAAATGAAGAGAACAATAATAATGGCCAGGAAAGAAATGCAGGCAGTGAAAGTGGTCCTTTGCTGAACTTTAGATTTACAATTATGCAATAAAAATAAACAAACAAACTGCATTTGCACTTTGCACTTTCTGCCTTGTCTTTCTTCAGTCGTCTTTCCAAGTCTTTATTAATTTTATTTTTGCTAGCATATGGTGTCATCTGCATATCTTGATATTCCTGCCACCTATTTACACAGATCCTTCCTCCCAACCAGGACTAGAAGGATGACTTCTATTTGTCCCAAAATGGGATTCAGGAATTACACAATCCACCCAAAAGCCTAGGAGTTTTGGGTTTGTTGTTTGGTTTTGTTTTGCTTTGGTAAAAGTCTTTTCTGAGAGCTGTACAAACTTTGCAATCTGTGCCAGGCAAGAGGTCCAATGAAATAATTCTATATGAGAGAGTCACAACAGAGGTGTTTCTTTCTTTGTTGCCATCTTTGGCAACATTAGCCTGTCCTAATACTTCCTAGGAAGCCAAGCAAATAGTCCTCCAACACTGCCAGCCAGAATCTGTCCTCAGCTTCAGAAAGAACCACTAGCCCAGACAGCCTGTCTAAAGGAATATCAAAAGCAATGCAAGCTGCCAAGAAGTCCAGTATATATTAACAGAGTTTCATTTGCCCTGAGTCTCTTTATCATTAACTCAACCATCATGCTGTTTCTATGCAAAGTGGACCTAAACAGAGATAACCAATCTTTCCCAAAAAAGCATGCAACTGAATGAAACTGTTGTGCTTAAGTACATTGCCCAATGAAGGAGATATGACAAGCAAGACCAGCAAAGACATATTGTAGTCAGTTCCCAGAATTCCATAGCACTGAGACATTGTTGTTAAAGTGGTGTCAAACTAGATTATTTCTGCAGTGCAAATGCAGCCATGTGTGTGTGTGCACACACGTACACGCATGCACAAACAAAAAGAGAGAGACAGAGACAACCTGACATGGTTGAGTAACTCTCTTTTGCTAATATTTTGGCTACACAATGATGGTGCAATTTTAACTATATAATGACCCATGCTGGAAGAATGAGTTTACTGTTGGGTTGTAGGAAAAATAACAATTCTGTGCTTCTCTTGGCATTCTCTTCTACTGACATAAATTATTTAATGGGTTGAGACAAAGCACAATATATGTATTTAAGTTTAGGAATTTATTTCACTCGCATGAGGTTAAGGAGGAAGCTTTAAATTTATTTTAGTATTGGTCAAAAAGATGGTGTGTTATAAATTTCCAGATGCATAACATTTGTACACTGATATTTTACAGGTAGCCAGGAAACTGGTGCATCTATTAGAAAACTGAGAAAATGTGTGAAGAAATCTAAAACAAAACCAAAGCAGCATTTATGACTGGATTACAGGGAAGAGACACTTAGAAGTCAGTGTCAGAGCTATTCATTTGTAGGATAAGAGCTAAACTGGTGATCTGTGGGCAATCTTTGACATGTAATGGCTTTTCCTGTTCAAACATCCATTCAACTTTCAGCCTTACAAAAGGGAATTACCTCATAACTGCTGTGGGGGGAGTATACTCTTGGCGTTACAAAGAGCATATCGCTGTAACCCATTTGCACATGGGTAAAAATGAATTCCAAATGTTAGAATAAAGAAGAGATGTACAAGAATATATTATGGCTGAATGCTTCAGAAACATTACAGAATGTTTCTACATCAAGATCTTTTAAAATAGAATAAAAATGTGCTAAAAGCCTTGCAAAGTTTTTTTTTTAAAAAAAACAGGATGATGGTGGCATGAACATTTGGAGAGAAGTGGTTTTGGTTTTCTTTATTAATTCAAATACTGTATATCCTTTTTCTTCAAAGGCTTCTTTAAAATATTTGACATGTGTCAAAGGAAATATATGTATAATTATGCAAGGTGATTTAAAAAGAATGGTGCAAAACCAAATAAGAACAGTTTTATTTTTGCACCATTCTTTATGAATCACTCTATATATGTATTTGTGTGTGTGTGTGTGTTTTTATGGGCCTCAATTTTTAAACACCCTCCCCCTTTTTCATGCCCCCAAACACTCTTTGGGCTTGTGGGGTCAGTTTTGGCAAGTCTTTGCTCTTGGCCCATTTTAGAACCCAGAGAAACTTTTTCTGCGACAAAATGCAACCTGGAAATCAATCCTTAGGTCATTTCCTATTGGGGGAAATGGCTTCTTCTGGAGACAGAGGGGCTGTACAAACCGGCATTATGCTGGCCTGGGACAGAGTCGGGGTATGGCACATGCCTCAACTCCACCCTCAGGTCAGCATAATGCCACACCACATGGCATGCAGCATCACAGCACTCCTCTTGTGCTTCATCTAGATGATTCAGCACCAAAGGAGTGCTGAAAAGCCATGGTGCTAGTGGCTACGATGTCCTTTTTGCAGCACAGAAAGGCAAGATAAGGACAGTGGTATGCGGTTGCCACAGCCATGATCTTTTTCTAAAAGGGATGACTGCAGGCCATCCCTTAGGGGCAGTTTGTACAGCCACCAAATCTCCCAGTTAGAGCCCAAAAAGTGGTGAAATAACCCTAGGAAGGATAAAATTCAATTTTGGAAGTCATACATCAGAAGATACACTCCTCCAACATCCCCTAGGAGACCACTGTGCATCCCCAAACAGTTGTCCACCTCAGCTTAGAAGGAGATCTATCTATCTATCTACACACACATATAAAACAACTTTACCTGTTGAAATAATACATTTGTTCTTTCTATTTACTGACATGTGTTTCTTGTCACTGTGATGCCATTTTGCTTTTAGAGGAGTTACTTGAACTTAACATATGGTACTTGAATTTAAAAACTAACAAAATGTAGCAATCACAATTAAAGTAATTATATCAAAGTTTTTTATTTTTATTCTAGCGGGTTTTTATTGTCATTATTCTAACATGTATTC
>NC_056524.1:122541661-122565755 GCF_019175285.1 Sceloporus undulatus
TGGATGAAAACAACGTTGGGCAGTCACAGTCTTCCCTAGTGTGAGGGATCTACAGTATATTTGCTCATGGTGCAAATATGGTAGTTAGGGATGGTAGTTAGGGATGTGGTGGCTTAGTGGTTAAGATGCCAGTTCTGATGATTGGAAGATCAGAAGGTTGACAGTTCGAGGCCTGGGTGTTGCATGATGGGATGAGCTCTTGTCAGTAGTCCCAGCTTCTGCCAACCTAGTAGTTCGAAAGCATTCAAATACAAATTGATAGCTAGGTACCACTTCTCAGCGGGAAGGTAACAACATTTGGTGCAGTCATGCTGGTCACATAACCATCAGAGCAGTCCTCAGACAATGCTGGCAATGGAGATGAGCACCACTTCCTACAGTCAGTTATGGCTAGACATTCATGTCAAGGGACTACCTTTACCTTACAATGGTTTGAGTGTTAGACTAGGACTCGAGGAGACCAGGGTTCAAATTCCTTAATAGCAGTGGAATTCCACTTGCTGACCTTGGGCAAGTCACACACTCTCAGTCTAAAAGGAAATGGAAAACCTCCTTGAATAAATGTTACCAAGAAAATTTTAAAAAACCCTACAATGGTAGAGTGGAAAGAGAAACAGAGGAATTAGAGTCCATCCATAAACTACAGTCCCTCAGCAATGGATTGAACAGAGACAATGGCTTCCTGACTCACTACACACATTTCAACACTATCTGACCACATCCTCCGGGGGGCATCCTACACTCATCTATTCTCTTCACCTACCGGCTAGTTTCCAATGCTGTTCTTGCCTCTTCATTTCCATACACACTGGCCAGTTCACAATGCCTTTGTTCACTAACAATCAGTGTTAAAACTGGACTTGCTTCTTCAGTTCCATACACAAAGGATTTTGAATTTGGATTGACATTCTCACATACCAATGGCATATATATGTCTGTCCCTAGTTTCTACTCCACTAAATGCATCTGAGAAAGTAGACTGAAGTCTACGAAAAATCATGCTGCCAATTTCTTTATTTCAGTTAGTCTCAAAGGTGCTACAAGATATCTCTACATACATAAGCATACTGTGAGAATTGATGTGCAATTTCATACATTTGCATGGATGGTTAATTGTCTTCACTTTCCTATGCAAATTTGCATCTATTCACATCTATTAACTCTCCCTTTGCTGAAAATACACAGTCATCTAAATGCATACAAAGTGCATAGCCATCTGAAAGCAGACAGCCACATGTGAATAATGCACATTTCTGCAGATTTCAGTGGATATTCCAGTAAAAATGGTGAAGCCATTTTCTGCAGAGTTTAAGGAGTCTTGGGGGGGGGGGGGGAGCCCGAACTGCAAAACCCATGTGAAAATCACATTCTGTATCACATTCTATTTTACTGGAATGAGGAGTTTTTTAAATGTATAGACTAGCACTGAGTCTGTTGTGGCAATGCACATGACTAAGTAAGGAAAATCACGGATCAGGATAGAAATCATGAGTATTATGAAAGAAACAAGAATCTAACTTGGTTGCTCCTGCTGTCATATGGCTGGGGTAGAGCAGGAACAAGGTCACAAACTGTTAAGGATCCCCTCAACCCTTGACACATTCTTACAGGGGGGGAAAATAACTTTTAAAGTTTTAGGAGATAAGTAGCACCATTTTAAACATGCAACATGCTTACATTATTTTTTAAGTAACAAACATCTCCCCAAAAGGCAAAATATCAATACTGAGTGGCAAGAATGCACATTCAGATGCAGAAATGTCAAATGCATCATTCCAGCAAGTGATGTAGCAACACTATCTGATTATGCTTGCAGTCTACACAAGCTTGAATGTATATTTTGTAGTCATTTTAAGCTTAACTTTGTACTTCTATGTAAAAAAATATTAAAAATCTGATTCTCCATTTTGTCTAGCTAAATGTATTTGAAATTATGATTGATAACTGTGATTAACTCTGTAGTCCACGGTTTATTTCATCTGGCTTTTTTGATTTATTAAGCTGAGGTAGCTGAGAAATATAGTAAAATTTGGAAAATGTCAAGTAACTTTTCAGCTGCAAGTCACATTCATCCATCTACTTCGCTCTTAGCACTCCAAATTGCTCAGGCTGATTATATTTCTAAATTCTGGTTTCATTGTAATTGGAGAGTACCTTATAATCAGCTGGACTAAGAGCTTCTATAGCGCTTTTTAAAATAAAAAAAGAGCAAAAGTATTTTATACACTCAAGTTGTTTACTCTCACAGCAGTCTTGTGAGTCACTGAATCCAGAGAAGGTTGGAATATTGCCAGTGTTTGTGCGACTTAAATGTTTTTCAGCCTGATTGGGTAGGGTTGCTATTCCTCTGTTGTTTTTAAAATTTGTGGGGGTTGTTGTTTTTTAATCAGTTTGCCTTGTGTTTTTATATTATACTTGTAAGTTCATTTTTAGATTGAAAACCAACCGTAAATAATAAATATCTCTTTTTTGTCATCCATGTTATTTTTGATTACTGATTATGAGGCCAAAATTCATTGAGAGCAGAACTACACTGACTGGCAGCAGGCAAAGGATTCCCTGCCTTTTGTCTGCTGCCAACATGAGAACAGTTAAGGAACCATATTCAAGGCAGATGATGTGGTGTTTCATCTTTCTTCTTTCTCTGCTTTTCCTCTGCACTCTCTCTTTATAGTACAGGGAAAGCGGCCGGTGCCATCCCTCAGCTGCTGAAGGTCAATCTGCTCAGATAGTTTGGTTGCTGTCATTAACTGCCATTTCACTAGAGCAGTTTTTCATGTAAATGAACTGTCCAGAATATGACTTTTTGTGTATGGAGGGGGGTGGGAGACTATGGTTCAGCATGTGCTTTATAGATTATATCAAAACCTTTGATTACATAGACCATAAAAAGCTATGGAATGCTCTTAAAGACTACATTTGATAGTCCTAATGAAAAATCTGCACTTAGGTCAAGAGGCTATGTTAAAACAAAGTATGAATAAACAGAATTGTTCCCAATTTGCACAGGCCAGTTTGCATCCTTTTACCCTGCTTGTTCAATTTGTACACAGAAGATATCATAATCAAAGCAGGCTTAAACTGAGAAGAAGGAAGAAGGGAGACAAAAGGTAGGAATATGGGGATGGCACCATACTACTAGCACAAAACATCACAGACTTGGAACATTTACTAAGGCCCAGTACACACTACCAGAACGTGATGTCCTGGTGGCAATAGTAGGGCTCGGGACCACACACCAACCTCCTGGTCCCAAGCCCTACTACATGTGGGCAGCGGTGTAATGGCGGCGTCCCATCCACATGGGCACTGCTATCTTTATGTAATGGATGCATAGCGTCCACACATCGCAGCACGTCTGTTATATCACAATTGTGCCATTGGCGCACTCGTGACATAACCAGGGTGCCAGAAAAAGAACCCAGAAAAAACAGGTTCTTTTAACTCCAGAGAGATGTTGCATGGTCTAACAGGTGCAGCATCCCTCCAGAGTTAAAATGGGTGCCTGAAGACCGCTGTTTTGGGGCGGTCTGTACTGCACCTAAGAAAGGTTAAAGAAGAAACTGCAAAAGCAGGCTTACTGTGAAAATTATACAATATTATACAATAAAGAATGAAAAACAATTTCAAAGCATGTTCATTTTCAAAGGGGGAAAAAACAAACACTACAGTACATTTTAAAAGCCCTTTTCCTCATGAGAAGGGTATTTCCAAAGTCTTGTTTTGTTTTTATTTTTAAAGTATTTGGCTACCACTGAAGAAGTCCAAGGAGTCTAGCCTCTCTAGGAAGGGAATTCCAGACCTTGGGCACAGCCATCAAGAAGGTTCTTTTCTATGTTCCCACCAGATGCACCTATGAGTGCATCCCCTGAATAGCTCATGATGTAGGCAGGCTCATATGGAAGAATATGATCCATCTGAAAACTAGGACCAATACATTATGAACTGTGTCTAGAAACAGACCAGTAGCCAGTGGAGCTGTTGTAATGGAGAGGTTGTATGCTGCTTATAACAAGCTCCAGTTAGGAGTATGACTGTTGATATGAACACCTGAACCTTCCAAACACTTTTCAAAAGCAGTCCCATGCAAAGTGTTATTATATGTATTTGTATCCCGCTCTTTTCTCAGAACTGGGAAACAACATAATGCAGATGAGAAAACACTCCCCCACCTCCAGATGATAGTGTACAGCCTCATGATTCAAATTCCAAGAAAAGAGATTCTGGTTAAATTTCCTGAAGGTATGAGGTGTTCCACTGAGAAATATGTTGCCTTGAGTGATGCTAGAGTCTTCCCCATGGAGTAGCTCAAAGTGAGGTGGATGGCTATCAAGCACTGATGTACTGATGCAATTTTTCTGTGCAAATGCACAAAATAATTCCTAAACAGTGAATCCACTGATTGAGCATGGGGGTTTTCCTGCAAACCTCCTACATGTTACTGCTTTATCCTCCACTTCCACCTCTATGGGCTTCTCTACATGGATTATTTACACTGAATTCCCTCTAGGCTCGCTGCATCCTGTTTACAAGCTGAAGGACCAAAACCCCATTATGAGTGTAGATTGTCTTCACAGTGACCCCACTTGATTCAGCATTTCCTCTTCTTAACCAAATTTAAAAACCTTCCCTTTTATTCAGGGCTTTCTGCTCTCTCTGCAGTGAAGATGTCTCCAACTGTTACAGTGACTAAGGATGGTATCTCTCCTCTGGATGCCTGTCTCGGGTCAGTAATGGGCTGGATGAGGGAAAACAAACTCAAATTGAATTCAGAGGAAACAGAGGTACTCGCGATAGGCACCCTAGGTCCGGGGATGGAGATTTGTCACCCAGTTCTGGATGGGGTCACACTTCTCCTAAAGGACGAAGTCCGCACTTTGGGAGTACTCCTAGATTCATCACTACAGTTGTCATCTCAAGTAGATGCGATGGCCAGGAGTGCTTGGTACCAACTGCACCCCTACGTGAACCAAAAGGACCTTGAAGCAGTGGTACATGCACTGGTAATCTCTCATTTAGATTTCTGTAATGTGCTCTACTTGGGGCTACCCTTGTACCAAGTTCAAAACCTTCAACTAATCCAAAATGCAGCAGCCAGAGTAGTCACCGGTACTTCTAGGTTTGACCAGATAACAACAGTATTAAAATCTCTACACTGGCTGCCGATGAACTTCCCTACATGTCTCGAGCCCAAGTTACCTGCGGTAACGCCTCTCCCTACATAATCCGCCTCGCACACTCAGAACATCAGGGAAGAATTTGTTGGAACATTGATTAATACTTGATTAACCACAACTTCCCATAGAGCATTCACTGCTGCAGCCCTTAAATTATGGAATACTCTGCCAGAGGATATCCATTTTATCACTATCTTAGATGTCTTTAAGAAGGCACTAAAGACGGATCTTTCCCATTGGATTTGGTATAGAGATGATTATTAAGACCCCCCCTCTTTAAGTATGATGATATATTAATTGATGTTTGGAGATTAGAAGATGTATAATTCAGTATTAGTATTTTATTGACTGCTCAATTGCATTGTATTATTTTAATAATGTAATTCCGCTTTGATCCTTGGAAGAGGCAGGACATATAAATAAAATTATTATTATTATTATTATTATTATTATTAGTAGTAGTAGTAGTAGTATTAAGATGGGCAGCTGGCTTGCCACACAGTCCCTGCAAGCCACCCAATGCCACTGATATAAGCATGAGTTGCTCTGAGGTCAGAACAAGGTGCCCATCATCAACAACATAGCTGGGCACCACATTGCAACCTCAGTGGCAGTGCCAGGCAACAAATGGAGACCATGTAGGAAGGCAGCCACAGTTGCTGCTGCAGACAGAACACTGGCAACGAGGGTAAATTTGGGGGCAATATATTCTGGGGACAGCCCAAAGTATTCTGGCCAGTGAAGACAAGCCCCATTTTCCATACCTGGATGTCTGCATACTTACAGTGGTGAAACTTTACAGTCTACCAGCTTCAAATAGGATCTCAAGCTTTTTTAAAACATAATTTGTTTTGTATGTGTGATCATATATTTTTTTTAAAAAAACCTAATTGTTTCTAATTCCTATTGTTGTGGTAAAGTGTAATCCATTGTTGTTACCTGTTGCAGAGTTTTAAGACAACACCTTACTGGTCATATCAGTTTTTGTTACTTAAAAAAAAAAAAACCTCAAGAAAGATTAGAGAATGGCATAAAACTTGAAAAACAAAGTCCATCTAAAATTCCATTCCTTTAGCAATGACCTTTTAAAGTAATTTTCTAAAGTAAACAGGAAATATTACTCACTGGGCCAACAACATATTGTCACTCCCAGTCCTTACACTGCTGTAAAATACAACTTCATTACACCTTCATTATTATTATTTTTAAAAGCACCTCACAAGTTGATGTGTTGCTGTAATGTGTTATTTCTAAAGCCTTTATCACATAAGGCCTGAAAAGTCAAATTAGAACAGGATAGTAGTATCTGTGCCTGTATCTTATCACACAACACAATGTCTGTCCAGTAGCTGGTCTATAGTCCATCCATTGCTGGAGTGCTCCTTTTCACTGATTAGCAAAAACTGTCAATGTTGCCCAATCATGCTGCTTTCCACTGTTAATGTACATATGATAAGTTGGTGTCAAAGCAGTTCCAATATGTGCACAGTCACATGGTATGAATGGGCATGCATGAATCTGCTTCTCTCCTGTCTTCCTTTGTTATTTTTCACAAGACTGAGACATGGAGAAATATATCTGGGTGTCATCAGCGTGGACAGGCAAAATTACCAAGGGGATGCAAACACAGCAAATGTGAGAGTTCTAGGTGTGGATGGACTTCAAGGTCTCACTCTCTGCTACACTAGACATTTAGAGACCAAATTTCATTTCCACATGCTGTGCTCTAGAAAAACTATTATATGATCTAGCAGAAGCCAAATATATGTGTGACAATACTCAGTAATTTCAATAATTGCTTGTTGCAACAGTGCTTCAACAATTTTTTCAAACCCCATTAAGTTTAGGGCTGGATGAAGCCTAGAAATGTTGAATGTGGCATGATCTTTTGGATCACATCTGCACCTAAATAGTGGGGGGAGGTAAGCAATATGTACTATAATTTTGATGCAGATTTCATTTGAATATGTCTCTGAAACCTGTGCCCAAAATAAGTGTGGGGGGCTGGAGGGAAAATAAAATCTAACAAAGTTGTTAAATTCTCCTGAATAAATAATTTCTAGCATAGGTTATGCCACACATTCTATCTGTTTTAAATTGCAAATATTGCAAGGTCTCCTCTTTTGTTTTTACAGTGCCTACCTTATTGCATTAAGGCAATTTGTTTCATATCTTAATGTGCCTTTGCTTCATGGCTCATTAGACTGCCAAGGTATGCATTTATCAGCAGTATTTCATACTACTATCTGGTCTTACTTGTTTCGCTAAAATATAAAACATTCTTAAGAAAGAAACTATATCGTCAATAAATTCTTGGTCCCCCCCCCCCAAATAATGATCTAAGCGGCCTTCCTTTACCAGGCAACCTTTAGATGTATTGGAGTACAAGACCTCATCATCTTTGACCATGCATTCTTGGCATAGATAGAGATGTAGTCTTGCACATCTGGAAGCACCAGCTTTGGGAGTTTTCTTAATCAAGTAGTATGGGAGTTTCCTTGATTAAGGAAATTTAGCTGGTGTAGAAGATGGATTTCTATGCTGGAGAGAAAATTTAATACAGGAACACTAAAAAGATCAGTATTCCATAAAATCCAACATAAAATAATGTACAGAAGCATTTAATGTTCTAGAAGTCTACATCCTAACAAAACACATGGATATAGTGCCACCTAAAGCATGTCTTGGAATTAGCAGGCACATATTTTATCAAATGGACAGGGTAGTTGCCATTATGATTTAGTATGAAGAGGCCTAAGAAAATATGAAAATCATTTATATGGCATGATTTTCATTAATGTCATACTGTACACACACTGACTTAAAGAAAATACTGCTTTAATCATAAACTACATTTTGAGAAATGTAGAGCTCTAAACATTTAATTTAATTTCAGCTAGGAAAGCATTATTTTCATTCAGCTTTACCCCAAATGTGTGATCCAAAGTCACAAAATTTTTAATGCAGATTTCTCCCAGACTGCATGATAAAAGACACAAAAATAGCTATAAAAATAAGCCATAAAAATGCAGAGTTCACTTATAAAGACTTACATTTATATCCAAAGGCACTAGGAAACAGGATTGTCAGGTGGAGAAAATTAAACATCGTATAATATTAATTGGTCTGAGAAGCAGTATGCAAAACAAATTGCAGTTCAGGGCTTGCAGAACATTTCAGACAAACATGTCTAAAAAAATGATTTGCAATAGACAGGTAATAGAAGGAGAAAATATTCTCCCAAGGAATTGCTTGGTTAGAGACTCTCCCAAATTAAGGAAGTTAAAGCTGATTTATTGGACAAAGCTTTCCACAGTATTACACAGAGAACGGAACCACAGTACACAGTTCTAGCAGTCTGGTTCCACTTTTACTGGAAAGGCCATTCCCTATGGAATCATAAGATTTGCAGTTTAGTGAAGTACTTGAAATTCTCAGAATTCGGACTTTGATTGTGTCTTTCTACACAGCAGAGAGTTGAACTAGATGTCCCTTGTCATTTCCACTTTTATGCTTCTATGAATTTGGGAGAAAACACACAAGAGCTCTCTAGCAAGGATGGAGCCTTGACAGTTAACGTGGTATCATACCACTAAAATTGTGTAATGCAAATAAAGTGTACATAGTTTCTTACACTGCAACATAAAAGAAGGAGTGAAGCATCTATGGGAGTTGTACTTCCTCTTGCTTGATGTTTAGTGCAAGGGTCATCCTACTAACAGGATGAGTGAGGTGACCGATTCTGAAGAACGTAGGACAGTGGCAAGATGTTGGAGGATAGCACCCAACAGGTGCAGTGAAGAATGCCTGTCTGCCACCACTGTTAAAATAAGATGCAGCTAATAGTTAGTCAGTTAACATTTGCATCAAATGACAAAATATCTTTGAATGGCCCTGTTTGAATGGAGTGCATGAAGGTAAATTGATTGAGATGACTTCTTTTCAGATGAGCAGTTTACCATTTTTGCTCATGAACATTCCTTTAAGTATATGACAGCCAACTCTATCTGTGCAGCTTCTCTGTCTGCTTTGCAAAGACTCTGGAAGCCCTTCTTAATCCTGAATGTATTTGAACAATGAGTGGGCCTCCTAAATTAGCCTCACCTTTTGCAGCTGCTGATATTCCATGTAGAATATGTGTTGCATGCCTGTATTTTCTACAAAGAGCCTTCCTGGCACCATTATTGTTGTTCTTGGAAATGACTATATGAAATCAGACAATGATTTAGGAGATTATCCCATTCAAAATAAAGCAACTTATTCCTGCCGGGATACAGTCATGTTAGAGGATGTAATAGGGAATTGCCATGGAGGGGAGTCACCACAAGAATACCAAAACACATGTCAATTGGAAGGAAAAGGCCAAAACTTTATTGACAACAACTGTGATGTGGGTTTGGCTCGCCAAAGCATGATGTCTGGATTGGTCATCAACCAATCCCTTATTGATTGATGAACCCATTTGCTTGGTCACAGCCAAGCTGTGGGATAACAAAAGTGGTGACCGGTTAATCACCCATGTGCATCTCTGGTAACCGTTTGATTGCTTATGCACATCACCACCCCTTGTCACCGGAGGATGCTGACTTGGTGCTGCCCCTGCAATGGCAACACCGCAACACCCCCAGCACCCTTGGCTCCCCACTGGACTCCTGATTCAGTGCTATGCAGCCCCTTGAAACCATGGCCACCAGATCCAAGAGGTATGCTATTACCCCTGGAAAGTTGTGACAGCATAGCCTCCTTTCATCAACTGGAGGGAGGGAGAGTGGGAAGAAATGAGTAAGAATGGCACTGGCCTGTGGCCTCCCATACCATGTGGCCTTTTATAGGCTGATGCACCAACTAGGGGCCAGGATAGGCTGACACCCCACCTTTCCTGGCCCCTTGACCAATCACAGGCACTGCCTGACTGTTGTGCCAGCCAATTGGTGCCCTTTAGGACTTGTAGTCCTGGCACCGGGGGAGGAAGTACTGCCTCCCTTTGATCCCACTAACTAATCCAAGCCCAGCTAGCCTGGCGAAGGCTTGCTGGGCTTCTGTGGGACGGGCCGCTTTACCAGCCAGCAGCTCCTCCCCCTGCACGGCAACGTGGCTGGCCCAGTACGTTGGGCAGCCCTCTTTATTGCACTAAAAATGCCACCAATGCTGCCGGGTGACTGCATCCTGGCTCCCAGCTGTGCTCACCTTGCCAGTTTGCAAACACAGGAAGCTCCCCTTTTTGAAACGCAGCAGGCTAAGTATGTCTGGGAGCTGGGATGCAATCGCCCGGCTGCATTGGAAGCATTTTTAGTGTGATAATTCCCTATTGCATCCCATAACACAACTGTATCCCGGCAGGAGTAAGACGCTTTATTTTTGAATGGGATAATCTTCTTAATCTTTATCAACTTGCTTTTGTGGGTTTCTGTTATAGAAAAAGTGGCATAGATTTTATTTGTGGTGGTGGTGGTGGTGCTTGGTTTTTGCTTACTCTTGAGGCAGGGAAATATGATTATGTTAAGTTTCAAAAGAAAGTTCTTAATTTGTATTATGTGGATTTGAGAGACAAGCTTTATAGCTACCATACTTCACTGCCATTTAAAAGGACTGGATTGCACCTGGAGATGAATGAAGACATTTTGCAGCTTGAAACAAAGATCAAGAAACTATCCCATCTTATTCCATGTATACAAGCTGATTGTAACATCAACTGAATCTTTTTTTGGTGCTGGAGATTCAGGAGGCTAGCTGAAGGGACAAAGAGCAAGCTGTGTGGTATACAGTTTTTATACTGTATTGTATAATTTCGGTATTACCCCCTCCCCATCTTCTGAGATGTATCTGTCACCTCAACACTCCAGCATCTAGAACCATAAATGAATGCCTCACCCAGCCTAATAATGGGGCAGGCTTCAATACATCACTCTCATGAAAATTAGTGTGAGCCAAACAAGCAGGTGACCATTGTAAATCTAGCTATTTGAAAACTCTGGACCTCATTTCATTACTGATGTCTCTTGAACAGCATTCACCTACAATAAAATCACTGAAATGACTTCCAAATCAAAACAAAACAAGGTGTGAAATCTACCCAGTGTAAGTCAGTCTAATATGTTTATATTCTTGACATTTACCTTACAATGTGAAAAAAGGCACTGCTAAGCATATTAGCAATAGAGGCCAGATATACTTTCCTTTGGAAATATATTTAGGAGCATCCGTGTTGGCTATTGAGTCAAACACAACAAAATGCCATAATAATAATAATAACAACAACAACAACAATCCACAAAGAATCAATACCTTTCTCTGCCAACAGAAATACAAAAAAATACAGTTATCCCTTGACATTTGCTTGGGTTAGGGATAAAGGACCCTCGTGAATGTGGGAAAAATGCAAATAAAAACACTTATTATTTTTACCTAAGAACACCTCTCTAGGAATCTCTAAGTCCTCCGGTGCAACACTGTGGTCAACATCTGCCAAAAGTGGATCACAGAATCATGCTGGAGGACCTATAAATCCCTAAATATGTATTTTCTCTAGGAGCTTCTAGCTTCTCCAGCACAACTCTGTGGTCAACTTCTGGCAGAGTTGTGCTAGTAGACCTAGAGCTTCCAAAAGAGAAGAATATACAGTATTAACCAAAATTACACATAATCAAATCCACAAAAGTCAAAGCTGCAAATGCGGAGGACCAACTATACATCATGCAAGTTTTTCAAGCTCCAGGCAAAACATGTTTTAAAATCACACAGAAGAAGAAAGGTGACAATGGTAGAGTCACAGACCTACACTTTGTATCAGATGTTGTTTCTGTTGTTGTTCAGTTGCTCTGGAGGGATCTCAATGCAGGCAAACGCTACTACTCCCCCTCTTGATCATGTGAGGACCAGAGACAATGGGCAATAAAAGACATGCAAGAACATTTCAACCCCATTTGCAATAAAAAATGTAACTTCCCTTGAGACTCAGATTGTCTCTGTCCTGAGTGAAACTAACTGTTCCTTCTTAGTATGCAAAGGGATCTTGTAGTACCTTTGGGGCTAACTGTGTTAAAGCAGTTGTAGCATATGCTCTTGTAGCAATGGTTTACTTCCTCAACTGCAAGGAATCTGCATCTAGGGAAGTAGACCATGTCTATTTAAGGTTATGCTACAATTTCTTTTGCACAGTCTCAAAGGTGCTACAAAATCCCCTTGTTTACTGATAATCTAGACTAACACAGCTACGTATCTGAACTTTGCTCCTTTCCTAGGCAGAGAACCTGTACTATTTGGACAAACTTCAGGTACTATACAGGTAAAACCTATCAATTGTGGTGCAAACAAAAGATTTTTACCTTTGCTGGAAGTAAAAGAGTTAAGTCTCAGTCCATTAGCTCCCTCTTCTTAAATTTTCCTTTGGATGGTAGCTATTAGATCACTCAGCCTTAATCCCTTGATAATTGCTGCCACCTACTGCTGAAAGGAAGAGTTCAGACATATAGCAAATGGAACTCTTTTTTAGGGGATATGTACAGTCAGGAGCTTGAAAAAATACATTATTGTTAAGGTGTGTGTGTGTGTGTATATATATAATATAAAACTAAGCTTTTTTGGCAAATGATTTTTGTAGTGTTTTTGAACGCCTTTATGAAGCTTCTGAATCATATTTTTGGAAAAGCACACAAGAAAGGCTTTAAATCACAATGTACAGTCCCAAGATGACTCCACTAACAGTAAATACATCAAAGCAGTCAGAAAATAATATTCCAAAACCCCAGCTGCCAAAATACATGGTAACGACAAAATCTGGATATGTCAGGGTCACAGGGGTTAGGCCTAAGAAGCAAAAGTGTCTAGAGATGTTTTGTTTCCTGAGCTGCCTGCATCCTAGGAACCTGTGTGGCCATTCTGCTATTTAAATAGAATCCTTAATAGCAAAGACCAATGCCAAAAATGATTGATTGTTTTGCTTTTGCTGACAAGGCCAATCCTGCCTCAGAGAAAAGGAAGCATTACCTGCCTTGGTTGCCCTCATGCTATATATTATTAGTTTCTGCTACTCAGCTGAAAGCTAAATGAAAAGTGAGATAGGGATGAAGTAGAAATTCATTTGGTTCATGTTTTAATGTGCTAATATGTAGTTTGGTATTTTCAGACCAATACATGAACTAAAACTCAGTCCCTTGAGTCCAGCATTAGAGTTTTACTACCAAAGAATTATGTACAATGTGTATGGTGGATGCAAAAAAAAAAAAAAAACTGCTTGCAAAAATTAATATACTAGGCAAAATTGTTTACAAAAATTAATTCATTAGGTCGAATGCACACAAAAATGGATAGAAATGTTTATGTACTCTTCAAAAGATCATTCTTGAAAACGGGGGGAAACCAAATGTTGAACTAGAAAAATTCAAGACTTTAGGACAAATAAAATAGACTGGAATAGACTATGGGAGGGATGAGAAATTGAAATAAACCAGAATAACAAGGTTGATCCATCCCAATGTATTAACTGCATGCATGCAATTTAAGATGCATATTTTTTGGAGATTCTTGCTCAGGAAAACAGGTGCAGGCTGTACATATCCCCTAAAAAAGAGTTTGTATCCGTCTCTGACAGATCTTGCCCCACTGCACCATACCCAGGCAGTAGTCAGCCCCTAAGCAACCCAGGCTTCTCCAGAAGCTTTTCAAGAATGGGAAAATCCCATTCTTGAAAAGCTGCCAGAGAAGCCTGGGTTGCATATAGGCTGACTAATGCCTGTGCATGGTGCAGTGGGGTAATATCCATCAGAGATGAATACAAACTGCATGTAACCCATGTCTGTTTTCCCATGAAATAGTTTTGTGAGACATGTAGCCTTCTCTGTGAGAGAGCTCTGGTGCCACAAGTAACTACAATTCCCAGGATTCTCTAGCACTGAGCCAGGGCAGGTAAAGCAGTTTCAAACTGGATTATTTATGCAGTAGGTTTTAAACCTTAGTTTGTATAGCAGATGAAAATTAGAGGTGGGGAGAGGGAGTTCACACCTGCTGGCGTTCAAGTCCTTCTCTCTGTCCCCATTCCAACTTTGGCCCCATAAGAAGTTCTATTTAATCACATTATTATGGGGGAGAACTCTATTTGTGGAGGCAAAATCCAAGAATGAAAGAAGAAGGCCCCATAATGTCTGGACAAACTCATAGGGATTAGTGCATTACTGAGGGTGGGAAGGATATTCCCTCTAGCAATTCAAAACAGAAATGGGATTCTATTTGGCTCAGAACAATTAACTATGTTCTTTCAGTTTCTGTCTTAATACAAGGGTAGCTTTGGGAAGCTTGTGCAGTGCTAGTTGTACCCTGTGCCAGTTTGAGGCTTCCACTTCATGCAAAGATTTTCAGCCTCAACTTTAAAAGATTTATGAAAGGAATCAGATTCATCCCTTGGATAGTTCCTTTCAAGCTCAATCAAAACTCCAGGATGGATACCTTGGGCCACTGCAGGGATGTAGCCAAGGGGGGGGGTCTTGGGGTCCGGACCCCCCCCCTCCTTCCATTAGGAAAATGAATGGTGTGTGCTGCTGCGCCGCCGCGCCCAAGCCCCATTATAATGGTGGCACTTAGTCTGGACCCCCCCTTCCTAAAATCCTGGCTACGTCCCTGGCCACTGAAATGGAAGCTGGCAGGTATCATTGGTTGTAAGGGAGCCAATATAACAAGATGGATGCAAAGTTTTATTATGTGAAGCCTTGTGTAATTTAAGTAATCCAAAATTCAAGAGAGAGAGAGAGAGAGAGGTTCTTGTGACTGAAAACCATAAATGATACACGTGGGCAGGTGTGTAAAAAAGATGAATTGGTCAATGCAAGTTCTTTGACATTGCACATGTTTTTAAAAGTCTCACTAACACCCTGGCTTTTTGAAAATCAGTGGATTTTGTATGAAGAGCTATCATCATATGCCACACTGAGTCGAAGATGATCAACTATGATTACTGGGAAAGCTATTGGGTAGAGTTCTAGTGCATTAGTTTACCATGCCCAAGTGGTGAGACTCCCTCTTTTGTCTTCTGTGAATGAGAAGGACACATTTTCTTGGATTCATTTACAGTTATGTTCATTCAACAATAACTGAAGGATAGTACATTGCTTGCTGTAGTCATTGTCTGTGAACATGGTTTACACCAAAGTATTTCTGCTACATTACATTTAATCTAATAACATGTCCTGCCTTGCTAGATAGAGGGTATCTGATCTGAAAATAAAAGGTCCTTCGAGTTTCAACATCCCTTCACCATTGCTTCATAGACCATGCCCTTGACTACACTATACTGCTATAAAATATGACATATGCACCACAGCAGTGTAATAATATTTGACATCTAAAATTTTGGAAGGGAAAAGGGGGAACACATTTCTGAAGTCAAACACTGTATAATTCTCTTGAGAAGAGAGAGATGGAATTCTGGCATGATAACTAACAGTTTGCCTCAATATTACATGCATCAGTATAATGTACTGTAGCTATAAGGCAGAGAGATGATGGCACATTTAATTTTAGAAATGATATGGTCATTTCTATCCTAGCTTGCACTGACTGGGGAAAGAACAGTTATATTGGGTACATTGGCTCTGAGCCATATATCTACACTACATTATACTGTGTATTTATAGATTCATACAAAATCTTGTACTCTACCTTTCTAATCTTTACAGACCACTTAGGACAGTCCAAACTAACAACACACAGTAAAACAACAACAATGACAACAACAACAACAGCCATTACATGAAACCTAAGAACCAAACACTAATCTGAACTATTGAACAGTAAATAGATCTTTCTCTTTCTCGAACTCGCTCTCTCAGTTTTGATCATCACAGTTCTCTGTACAGCAGCTGATGAAACCAAGGGGCAGAAATATAGAGTTGCAATGGTCCATCATGATTCCATCCCCATGGTTCAAAGTCCTATTTCACAGTCTACCAAGCTTTAGTGTATCTATTTGAAGGTGTGTGGGACAGAATAGAGATTCTGTTGGTGTATCATCCACCCCCCTGGTTTGTTAGCATTTCTGTGGTCCCAATCCCTATTCAAGAGAGCTCTAGGCTGCCCTGAGCCCCAGTTTCCATCCTCAAAGAATACACTCAAATCTCACCGCCCACATTGGTTCCTTCCCCACCTCTCTACTGAGCTCTCTTGCTTCTGGGATCCACCCTGGCCTCTCGGGCCAGTCTTTAGACATCTTTCTTGGGGGATTCTGATCCAGGTAGCATCTGGCCAGGGTGGGAGTTGATGGTGGGTGCCCCAACCACCCGTGCTCCCTGTCAAAATATCCTATTACCCCCTCCAGCTGAATATTGGATTTTCATAATTAATATGTAGTGTGGAGCAGGACTGGAAGTCACGACGATGTGGGATCACATTGACCCAAGGAAGCTAAAATGCACCAGAGTTTGGATCACTAGACCTATGGCATGCCCAGCCTAGATAAGACAAGCACCATGGGTTATGCTAAGCATGACATATTCCTCCTACCTGCTTATTTTGCACTTCCTATGGAAAAGGATACAAAGGAAGACATTTGTCAAAACAGACTGAGACCATACCCTGTTTTCCATCTCTGAAGTCCTTACATTTTCCCTGCCTGTCTGATCATCAAAGGGTTGTTTCACATCAGTGCATTAACACCTTGGTGCTAAAAATCATTACGTTTTCCTGACCAATTTGTCCATTCCTTGGGGAAATCATCAAAGCCTTTCTTACACCTTTGGGTACATAACACATACCCTGAACACAGGTTTTGGGTTATAAAACCTGTCAAATTTCAAACATTTTGTTCACTTTCCCCAGTGTACCTCAGATATTGTCGGAGAGGCTATAAAGCCATCCCTTTACTGGCTGGATTGGTGCCGCAGCAACTGCATGATCTGTAGAGCACAAAAAGGAGCCAAAACAACAGTTCCTTTTTGTACTTTCAAAGGGGCACCATAGCTGCCTCTGCATGGCATGATGATGTCCCTTTGGCGATGCACCATTTGGTCACTGTGCCAGAGGTGTGTCATCGTGGTGTGCTCTGCATGGGCCAGCGCTTGCTACAGTGGCACCCTGTCGGCAGCAGTAGGGCTTGGAGCATGCCCTCAGGGCCGGCACTTTTTGCCAGTCTGTACAGGGTCTGAGTCTTTAGGGTTCACTTTTCTGGGTGTACTCTTGGGGCTGTCCAAGTCTTCAGTGCTCACTTTTTTCGTTGTATCCTCATATGCTGCCCAAGTCACCAGCATTCACTTTTCCTGGTGTTGCCTCAGATGCTATGCCAATGGTCCTCTCTCTCCTAAATTGGTAAATATACTCCCTTCTTAAGCCTTAATCTTCTGCTATCTGACTTCCCTTTCTGTAGCCTTGTATGAGTCTTATTGTTGAATCAGTTGGTGTGTGTTTGAGTGCTCCCTTGCACATTTCTAAATTAAAACATCTCATTTACTCAGCACTGGAGTTTCCCAGGGCTCCAGGGCTGATTCAGCCTTGCATGCTTCTACAAGTGCCTAAAATAAGTTAATTGTTGGGGGCAATTAACTTACACTTTGTAAACCGCTTAGAGACAATTTAGTTCAGTATGAAGTGCTACAGAAATGTAAGTGCTGTTGCTATTGTTTGTGGTTAGTAATGGTGTAAAAAGGTTCTAGTAAGTTACCCACTCCTCGCATGCCTCTTTTTGAACTAATGAATTCTCAACATTCAAAGGAGATGCTGACAATGCTGGTGGGGACCTCAAGTGCTCCCACTTTTTGAGGTAACAGCTTGATAGTCTCTTTTCCTGAGTTAGGAGTTTTCCACTCCGCTTAAATAACCTAGCTTACCTCATCTGAATTCAAGCCTAAATTAGGAGGCAGCCAGGTTCTACCACAAGGATTTTGCCGCCTGCAGCTCAGGTCCCAGACGAACTCCAGTGGCCATTTTTCCAAGTTGGAAAGCTCCCGGTTTTGAAATAAAGCCCCTGGAGCTCACCTGGGACCTGGGCTGCAGCTGGGCTGTACTTGCCCAGTGGCTTGGTGGCAAAATCCTTGCAGTAGGGCCCAGCTACCTCCTGATTTAGGCTTGAATTCAGATGAGGTAAACTGGGTTATTTAAGTGGAGCGATAAGCTCCTTAGCTGGGATGGTCTCAGGAAGTGTTGTTGTTCCCTTTGCTTGTTGTGCTTCATTCTATTACAAAAATACTTAAAGAAGCATATGATAAATGACAGTAAAAACAACAGAATAGTAAATGATCCAGAAAAGTTAAAAATCAGGAACCAAAAACAATTTAAATACAGTGGTACCTCGGGATACGAAATACCCAGGTTACGAATTTTTCGGGATACGAAAAAATCCCATAGGGATTTATTGTTTCGGGTTACGAAAGTTTTTTCGGGTTACGAAAAAACTCCGGCGCTGTTTAAATGAAGCCGCGGCAGAGCCGCGGCTTTTTTCCCCATTAGCGCCTATGGCAATTCGGGTTACGAAGGTTTTTCGGGTTACGAAATTAGCCGCGGAACGAATTAATTTCGTAACCCGAGGCACCACTGTACCCTGAAAATTCAAAACAGGCAGAGTAAAACTATAACATCATACAGTTTCAGAACTGCTACCTCATGCTCCGTTATCATTGTTGAGGAGGAGACAGAGGAAATATAGGAGGAGAATGTGTTTTCTATCATAAAGTTAGTTATTTCTGAGAAATGGGAATTAAAGTGTTTCTAAACTTTAAAGCAACACTCACTACTTGGGGAGGTCTAAGAACCATATCTGAAACTGTAACCAATTTCTGTTTGAAACAGATGCTCTGATATTTCCCCAATTGTAGGAACTTACTTTATATGGCTCTATGATTTAGTTCCAGGAAAACAATTCATGGGGGGGAAATGAATGCAGCGCACTGACGTTCTACATAATAACTCCCCAAACTTCAAACATCATTTTCTTCCATTTCTTTAGGCATCCATTAATAGAAGCTTTGAAGTTTTTCCACCACTTATTGCTACTCATTCTTATTGTCATGTTTATCTGAAAGAAAACTATTTGCACCCCCATGAAAGAAAGAAAGAAAGAAAGAAAGTTATTCTCTGCCTTTCAAAAATACCATATAAGATAGTATTTGAAAGAAAACATTTTAAGCACAAAACAAAGAAGATTTGCGAAGTTCTTCTCTAAAAGGAACTCTAGGGATTCTAGTTTGATATATGTCAGTGGTACATGCTCTCTCACTGTGTACCTGTAAGTATAACCATACTCTGATAAACAGACTTGAAGCAGGGGGCTTTGTAAGCTGCAAATGTGCCTACATTCCCTTTATTGGCAGTGGGAGCTCCTACCATGATCTCTAACATTTCCCCCTTAATTTTAGTAAAGAAAATACATTATTGGAAGCACTTATCTCAGTGGTGGCTAACCAAAAGCACAACAACTCCAACAGAGTGGTCCTAATTGCTAAGAAACAAACCTCAGAGATCTGCTTTCTGCATTCATTTAGATTTCCTTCTTTTTCCTCATTCTTTCGTGAAAGGAGTGGCTTTAATTAGTAAAGAAAGTGTAAATGAATAAAGATATGAGATGCTCTGAGACTAATAGGTGATTGTATAATGGAGCTTATTTGAACCCTAGCTGTTCTGCTATAAAAGGAATAATAAACTTCTGGTAACATTCATGGGGGTGGAGGAGAAAGAAAGAAAGAAAGAAAGAGAAGAAGGCTGGGTTTGTTTGTCTCTAGAACTCCATTCATTCAAGCTTTTGTTTTTGGAAGAGCATACAGATGTATACCAGAATGCATATCTTCTCCCTATGTGTGGTCCAGATCTCCATTTCCCCAGTATATGTTGCCTAGATTGATAACCTGTTTAATGCCAGTGGAGCATAAGTCTCTGCCAGTGTATGTAATGTAGATGGAGGCAATTATCTTGATGGTCATAGGGAGGTTGGTAGCTTCCTAGCAATTCCTGAGGCTTTTCCAAGGATATGCTTGGAATGTAGAAAAATTTGCAGCTCACAAAGTTGTTCTGATCATGGATTGGAAAGCAGAACTGTACCAGTACACCACTGTGTTGTGAGCGGATGTGGGGGTATTCAAAGGTTCCTTATGAAAATATAGGCAATTATCTGGTACTGTTTTGATCCCCGGATCCCACTCTATTGCATAATTATCAGCCAGTTTCCAAAACTCCATTTTTGGACAAGGTACAGTAGCATGTGATGACTTCCCACCTCCAGGGATTCCTGGTTTAAATGTCATATATGGATCCATTTCAATCTGGCTTTATGTTTAATTATGGGACAGAAACAGCTTGTGGTTGATTTTCACCGGAAACTGGAAAGGGACAATGTGTCCCTGATGGTTTTGCTAGATCTTTCAGTGACTTTTGATACAATCAACCATAGGGTTGGGATCATGTTCTACTGTGGCTGCATGCCATCCTGGAAGGGTGAACCCAGAATGTGGTGCTGAGGAACTCCTGTTTCATCCCGTGCCCATTATCTGTGGAATCCCAAAGAGCTCTGTCTTCCATGCTATTAATATATATGAAAATGTGAGGAGAGTTTGGGGGTCAAGCATCACCAATATGCTGATGATATCCAATTCCATCTTTCCTTTCCACCTAAATCCAAGAAAACAGATCAGGTCTAAACCAGTGTCTGTTGGATGGGCAGATCAAGGAACAAGGATTTAGCCTATACTGGATGAGGTTACACCTCTTGTAAAGACACAGGTTCAGAGTTTGAGTGAATTCCTAGATTTGAGGCCTAAACTTTGATATTCAGGTTTCTGCATTGGCCAGGGGTATGTCTGCATTGTTATAGGTTATGTGCCAAGCCAGTGCTATCCTGTCCCATGTCTTAATCCAAGTTGGTCCCCAGACCAGTGTGGGCATGGGCAGGTATTTACATGCTTTCCTACCACCATGCACCATCTTTCTTTCCTCTGTTGTAGCCATATTGAGAAACCCCCATCACTGCATCTGACGTGGAAACGAGGTAACTAGCTGCATTCACATGACATGGCACCCCATTTTCCATGGTGATGGGGGTCTTCTCAGTAATAACAATAGCAGAAGAAGGTATGGGGCACATGGGGCTGTCTGGTCTGCTAGGAGTTGCTGCAGAGTTTCCAAGGAACTCTGTGGGAAATAGCAGGTCATTTTCACCCACACTGAGGCCCCTTTGGACTAGGATCAGACTGGGACCACCAGATCAGCTTCTGGTCTGCCTGATCACGACCCAGCAGTATTGGCCTGCATCATTGAAACAGGATAATGCAAAGCCAGGGGATCATAGACCTTTGGACGTGTCTGGACACCCCCTCTACATGGTACTCCCTTTGAAGACTGTTTGGAAACTTCAGCTGATCCAAAGATTTACACCAGATTTCTAGTAGGTGCTGTAATCTTTGTTGCTACAGGTCCAGTGGCTGCCAGTCTGCTTCCAGGCACAAATCAAAGCGCTGGTTATGATCTATACAGCTCAGTTTCAGGGTACTGGTAGAACTGTATCTTACAATACAAGTTGGCCTGAGCTCTAAATCTTCAGGGAGGCACTTCTCTCTACCCCATTGCCTTCACATGTACATTTGGTGAGAATGTGGGAGAGGGCCTTCTCTGTGGCTGCTCCTAATTTACTGTTAAGCAGGTGCACATTCTTTTCAAACTCATATAACTCCCTTAGCATTTTAACTAGTTTGCATGGTTTAGTATGTTTTATCATTGAATTATTTACCATTTTTAATTCAGAATTGTTTAAACTGTTTATGCTATCTATCTGTTTGCTACTCTGAGATCTCATGATAAATGGGTAGGAGATATATATATATATTGATACTGCCAACAGAAAGTTGTTGGACTCTGTAGTTCTTGGCCAGTGTCATAGACAGCTGTTCAAGAAGCATTAAAGGATTATTTACATTTAGCAAATCTAAGCCCACAGTTTATATTGGCTTGGCAGTCCACAGGATAAGAGCCAGAGATCACCGTCTTTTCTATTAGAACATCAAAATCCATACTTGCACGCAGAGACCTCATCATGGACTAGCTGTGAGAGCTGGGTAGGAGTAAATTTTCTGTTGGCTGCTCACTTTCAGTTACCTCATTGCTACAGTTTCTAGAAGGCTGAGACGGCCATATCTGCTTGAAAAGACCCTCCTTATTTAGAATGTCACTGCTTAAAGTTTGGTACTTGAGCTCATATCTATTCCTCAGATATTTTTCTTGCCTTAAGAGGCAAGTTGATGAATATATGCTGCATCTGTGCTGCACAATTAGTGCAGTTTGACAACCCTTTAATGACCATGGTTCAATGCTATGGTACTCTGGGATTTGTAGTTTTGTGAGATATTTAGCCTTCTCTGTCAGAGAGCTCTGGTACTACAACAGACTACAAATCCAAGATTCCATAGCACTGAGCCATGCCAATTAAAGAAGTGTCAAACTGCATTAATTCTGCAGTGTGGCAGCAGCTTTCCAAAGCCTGTGTTGGTAGTTCTGCAGTAACCTGGATAGGATCATTGTTAAGAGAGGCAGCCTACCATCTACTGCTAAGGGATCCTGGTCTTTATCAGGATGCCATCCTCTGCTACAAGACAACTGTTGTATTTATTTAACATCAATAAAGACTACTTTACTCCAGTGAAGTATGTAAGTTTCAGTACCTAATGAAGCCCTTGGGGAGCCTAGAATCCTGGCCAGTAGAATAACCACTCCCTAGTCACATTTCTACATATAATGAACATTGTCACAAACTTGTGTTTCTTTACTGCTCTATAATTGGAACAACAGAGGTTCTTGCAGAATTATCAGTTTTGGTAAAGAAACATTTCTGTAAGAAGCATAGTTATTCCAGTACCCAGGAATAAATTATCATAATAACAAAGCACACACAGTTGTGTTAAAATGTAGATAACTCATTTAAGCTGGTAGAATGATAAGGCATTTGTTGCAGGATAGTCCAAATTTTCATCTAGGTATGTCCAGAATCATAGGCGCTTTACAGACCATCCAAAAAGGGTGGTCTGCCGGCGCCGTCATTTGCTGCGTGGAGGAGCCCCAGCGGCCAAACCGCGTGACTCCTCCACCCAACAAAAAGAAGCTGCAAAATGCAGCTTCTTCTTGCGGCACCCTTATGACGTCGCAAGGCGCCAATGGCACACTTGCAGCATCATAATGACGCTGAGACGTGTGGATGCTAAGCATCTGCTACGTCAAAATGGCAGTGCCCATGTAGAATGGGTGCTGCTATTTTGTATGCGCTTGGTGCGTACTAGGGTTAGGGGCATCCGGAAAGGACGCCCCTTTCTAACCCTAGTACGTGCTGCACACGTACTTTCTGCCCATGCGGAACAGGCCTTAGACATATCTGGCTGCAAAGAAACCAGGAAAAGTCTGGTAGAAAAGGAAATTCAAAGTGCTATATCAAAATCTACTTTCAAACCTCTCCTTATTTTCAAAAGTGGTATAGCATGCAGTATAGATGACTTCTATTTCAGAAATCTTAGGTGACTAAAACCAAATGATTATTTTTTTGATCCAAACCACTGCATTTTATCTACTTTGTATCCAGTTATCCTCCTTGATTTTTTGGAATACTTGTAGGGACAGATTTTTTTAAGTGCAACCTTACAAAACTATACCTTTGTGTGAATGGAATAGTATGCCATCATATCCAAAAGGACTCATACTTAGGGTTGCCATAAGTAAGGACCTCCAAACCGGGACAATTGTAGGACAAATTTTTCAAATGTAGGACACTTTTAAAAAATGGAGGACACGCAAAAAAAATTGATGATTTTTTTAAAAAAATTCATATAAATGCATGTTTCTTAGGCATGATCAAAATGGAGGACATTTGGCATTATTCCTAGACAGATGGCAGAAATGTGCTTCCCTTTCTGGCCAAAAACCAGAAGAGGAGGAAGAGTGGAAGAAGCACAGGAGGAGGAAGAGGAGAA
>NC_056524.1:122565855-122631285 GCF_019175285.1 Sceloporus undulatus
ATTTCGCCACCGGAGGGCAGCAGAGAGCTATTTTTTTCCATTAGCGCCTATGGCAATTCGGCTTACGAAGGTTTTTCGGGTTACGAAATTAGCCGCGGAACGAATTAATTTCGTAACCCGAGGTACCACTCTTTGTATCCAGTTATCCTCCTTGATTTTTTGGAATACTTGTAGGGACAGATTTTTTTAAGTGCAACCTTACAAAACTATACCTTTGTGTGAATGGAATAGTATGCCATCATATCCAAAAGGACTCATACTTAGGGTTGCCATAAGTAAGGACCTCCAAACCGGGACAAATGTAGGACAAATTTTTCAAATGTAGGACACTTTTAAAAAATGGAAGACACGCAAAAAAATTGATGACTTTTTTTTAAAAAATTCATATAAATGCATGTTTCTTAGGCATGATCAAAATGGAGGACATTTGGCATTATTCCTAGACAGATGGCAGAAATGTGCTTCCCTTTCTGGCCAAAAACCAGAAGAGGAGGAAGAGTGGAAGAAGCAGAGGAGGAGGAAGAGGAGAAGAAGAAAAAGAGGAAGAAGAGGAGGAGGAAGAGAGGAAAGGAGGAGGAGGAAGAAGAGGAAGTAGAGAGGAAGAAAAAGGGGAGGAAGAGGGGAAGGATGAGGTGGAGAAGAAGAGGAGGAGGAAGAAGATGAAGAAGAAGGGGAAGAAGAGGAGGAGGAAAGGAGGAAGAAGAAGAAGAGGAGGAAGAAGAGGAGGAGGAGGAGGAGAGTAAAAAGAGGAGGAGGAGGAAGAAGATGAAGAAGAAGAGGAAGAAGAGGGGGAGGAGAGAAGGCAGAAGACGAGGACGAGGAGAAAGAAAAGGCTCTTTCCCCTGCCTGGCCGCCTCCCTGGCCGGTGGAGGACACGGCAAGGCAGGGGAAAAGGGCTTCGCCTCAGCCCTTTGTGGAGAAGAAGAGGTGGAGAAGAAGAGAAGGAGGAAGAAGAGGAAGAAGAAGGGGAAGAAGAGGAGGAGAGTAAGAAGAAGAGGAGGAGGGAGAAGATGAAGAAGAAGAGGAAGAAGAAGGGGAGGAGAGGAGGCAGAAGAAGAGGAGGATGAAGAAGAGGAAAGCCCTTTTCCCCAGTCAGGCCACCTCCCTGGCCAGTGGAGGATGCGGCAAGGCAGGGGAAAAGGGCTTCGCTGAGGCGAAGCCCTTTTCCTCTGTCAGGCCGCCTCCGTCGCCAGCGGAGGAGGCCAAGCAGGGAATGGGCCTTGCTGAGGCGAGGCTCCTTTCCCTGCCTGGCGTCTGTCATGGGGGGGGATCCCGGGGGCGGGGCCAAACCAGGGCGGGACCGTGCGGACCCGCCCCAAACCTGGAAAGTCCCGCCCCCGGCGGGATATGGCAACCCTACTCATACTGTATATGTACTAATTAGGGTTGTTAATATTAGTCACAAATTGTCTCATCCTCAGTGATAAAGTCTGTTTCAAGATGGAAAGACATCTTGAATAATTTGCCAGGCGCTACAAGTTCTTTCTTCTTCCTTTCATTAGCAGCAGCAGCGATAAGCGAAAAGATTAAATGCAATATTTTAGGAACAGGGAAAGAATCATTATTTTTAAGTGGGGAGATTTTTTAAAAATCTTTTAAGCAAAGATTTACATCCCTAGTGCAAATACACTGAAAGGTATCTTTTGCTGAAGATTCTAGTACAAATGTATGGAAAAATATGTTCTTACAAGTTCTTCTTGAAAGCAGAAGTCTAGGCACAAGAATATAAATTTCTTGTAATGAGCTCTTCTGACCTTTCATGTCACAGGGCATTGCACTTTTTATCTTTCTTCTTCTTCCTCTTCCTACTATTACTTCTACTACTACTGTACACCCAATTCAGTGAGTTTATTAACATTCAAATGTCCTTAGGACAGAATTAATGGTGTCGTGAAACCATCATTGTTTTGACAGCCTGTAAAGAACATGCAAGAGAATTAATAACAACTACAAATTATAATAAGTGTTGATCTCTAGCAAGAGAAAAAGAAAAAGTCATATATTTCTATTGGTCTTGAAATTGTCTTGAATTACTAGCATCATATGTTACTCACAGCTTGGTAGCCAAATCACTTTGAAAATCAGCTCATCGTGCTTTTTTTTCTGGCTTGCTGCTGAAACTCGGTGGCTTGGTTATTGAAAGATTTGGGTTGTCTGCCTATAATATAAAACATTTGATTCCACAAGAGAAGTGTTACTTGGAATTTGACCCATTGTTGGTTTGTTTTCAAGTTACTTTCCTAACACTAGTAATATCCTGTAACATTAGTAACGTAATGAAGGTTTTCCTTTGCACTGAAAAGCATTCATGGTTATTCTAATATGGTGTCATGGAAAGCTTATATTGCAGTTATATTTTATTTTGTTTTAATTTAATTTAATTCAGAAATGCTATGATTTTCCTCTGAGTGGAATGGCACTAATAAGATAATCTTTCTTGACTGTAACCATCTGTCTATCTTGTGATAACGGCTACCAGCATTCGGAAGTGGTGGTCCTTGAGGTCTTGCTATGGCTCTGACTGGCATGTAACCAATTACCACATCCTCTTCATGCATTTCAGGTTGTAAAACTACATGGGTCTGAGGGTTCCTCATTTCAATTCTGATTATGGCCTTTGACAAGCAACCCCTAAAGTCCCTAAATAAGATAAAGGAGAGAGATTTCAAGAGATAAAGTCTTTGGATTTCAAAATTGTGAGCTTGAAAAAATTACTTTTTCTCACAACTGCCAGAATTCCCCAGCCAGCATAGTGTTTACAGCTTTTAAAGAAAAAAGTAAAGATATATTTTAAATCTAGTAGTAGTAGTAGTAGTAGTATCCACCTTTCCCCCTAAACTTGGGACTCAAAGCAGCTTACAGTTTAAAAGCACAGTGCAATTAAAAACTTACAAAAGTGACAATTAAAATAGAATTAAACTATTTCAATATTTAAAACAGATCATTTGTTTAAAAATAGAATACAATTTAAAAAATAAAAACACTTAAAAACCATAAAGTACAGAACATCTATACTTTAATGGTACTATGGGCCTGAACAGAGGCCAAAATAAAGCCGCTTCGAGTCACTTTGGAGGTATGCTGTTTAAATGACACATGTATTTTAAGAGACCAGAAGTTGTGCCAAAACTGCACTAGTCCTTAGCACTAGAGCATGGCTTTGGAGTGGCTTCCGGACTCTTAGGACACATGCAGCATTTAAACAGCATACCTCCAAAGTGACCTGAAGCAGGTTTATTTTGGCCTGTCTGTTCAGGCCCTATGTTAAACATATTATCAGTCTTTTATACTAGAGCTGGGCCTATGCACCACGTCGCAGGCATGAGATGTCCTCCTCATGCTAGCAGCAGAACCTGCATGTTTACATCGTTTCTTGAGGAATATTGGTTACACTGGAAATGGGTAACCTACAGTTCTCCAGGTGTTGTTGGATACAGCTCATCTCAGCATCAGCTAGTATGAACAATGGTTAGGGACCATGGGATTATGTAGTTTAACATTAACACAGTTCTCCTGCCTCAAAATGAATGTGTCAGTATACAAGTGAAAAGACCCAAGTTCAAAACCTAGACATATCCATGCAGGCATAACCTCCAACCAGACACAGTCTTCCAGCTAACGTACCTCAGGGGCTTGTTGCACAAATAAAAATAGGAGGATCACGTATCCCACCTTAAGCCTCTTGGAGAAAAGATGGGATATACAAAATAAAAAAATAAAATAAGTAAACTGTAACAATGCAGGTGCTTTTTGGAGTATACCATACAGATATCATGTTCAAATGAGGAATTTGCCCTATATTCAGAGCTTGGAAAAATTACTTCTTTGGACTGGCTCTATACAAAAATGGGTGGGAACAACTGGAAATTGCATGGGGGGGGGAACCCCTTCTTCAGGCTCTGGCATGGGATTGGATAGTTTTTCAGTAGGGAAAGATTTCCTAGTAGTAAATATAGGCAATGTACTTATAGGAGCTGAGCTAAACAATGCCTACGAAAAGGCTTTAAATGTTGATGATATGTACAAGTACAGGAAGCACCAGAACTGGGTTTTGTGTTATTAGGCCAAAGACTATACCTACCCCGGCTCACAATAAACTGAAATGAAATTGATTTATAACTTCTAATCAAATAAGCTACTGATATAAGGAGATAACATGTGTTGGCAGTTGGTGTTTTTTTTTCTATTCAGACCTCATGTCATTGCAGTTTTCTCTCACCAGTTGCAATAAATACATAAAGAGGAACTGACTCAGACACTTCGTGTAAATGGGCTTCCCTCACACAGAAATAAGAACCAGGGCATCCATTTCCTTTATATTCCACATAAGAACAAAGATTATTGTGTGTGTTTTTAAACAGGGAAGAGTTATACTTTATATGTTTAAGATTTTCTTCATTTTTTTATTTTTAATACTTTATTCGATTTTTCAGACCTAAATTTAAAGAAGGAGGGGAAATAGACAAAGATGGAGATTGAAATGCAAAGGATATGAATGTGGATTGTGCAAATGCTTATATATGACCTGAATTTCACATGTGCATATATAAAAATCTGAGCTGCACATATGTGGATACACACATGCACGCACACACACATTTACAAATATCAAAGATTTGTCCAATACAGAATTAATACATTGTAATATACCCAGTCAGAAATATACCCAATACCACAGAGGAATATTATCAATATTATCCTGCCAACATTTAACTGAAGTGCCCAATTGCTTTCTTAAAAGGTGTAGTAGTGACCAATATACCCCAAACACCAATTTTTGTTGAAATAGACATGATTTTAAATCCAGAGATTTTACATATTGAGACTAAACCAAGTTTATATTGTTTGGCTTGCATGAACAATCTGTATTCATTCAGTTCTAACTTCACTGACATCAAATTTAGTTTTTTTCTAAACTACTTTTGTTGATTTCAATTTCTCAGAGGTTACAATTACAGCTTTGAAGACTGCAGGAATGAATGAAGTAAAACACGTTCACTACATATTCCTAGAAAGTAAATGGTGTTCACTTCAAAAATGTGAAAAGGTAGAAAATGTAAGGGCTTGCTGAAAAGGAGGATCATTTCTTTATATTTGCATGAGTTCATGGAGAGTTTGAATAAAATGCATTTGGAGCTGAAGAACTCTGTATCACACACCAGTCTAGCCACCAGGTGGTTGTGCCTTATAACTACAAGCATGAATCTGGAAATATTGGCCTTGGGGGACAGCCATTATTTGTGGCTTCATTTTCTCCTGCACCTCACAACATATCTTCCAATATGTGCAGAATTGTCTGAATTTGATTTAATGCATGTTTTAAAAGATATTCAGAAGCCGTTTTAAAACCAAAGAAAAAACAATTTGTTTCTCCTGGTGCTTCAAAATTTGGAACACAGTGATGTACCAATTTCCTTCCTTTGCTCAAATTCACTCCATAAATAAAATCAGTTGTAAGAAGCCATCTCAGTTCTTCTCAGCCAGAGAAAAGTAAGAGTTCACTGTGATATGCATCAACCAAGATCCTTGTCATTTCAGAGTTTTCTGTAATAATGCAGAACCTTCAGGAACAGATGAAACTGAGAGCCTTATCACATGAGAAAAGAAAGCCAAAATGAAGCAGGAGACCAGTGGTTTTTTCTGTACCTCTCCTTGTGCCATCATAGCCCTTCCATTCTCTTCCCAAGGAAGATGGTCATAAAAGTGTGCCTTTTGCCAAACAGATTTTTCCAGTGTGATAAAAGGAATGCTTTCATGACCATCTCCCTCAGGGAGAGAATGTGAAGTGCTATGACAGCATGTTAAGAGGCACAGAGAAAGCGGCTTTCCCCTCTCCATTTGGCTTTCTTTTCTCATGTGATAAGGGTGCTTTACTTGGCATTGACAATCATGCCTCAGCAAGATATCTGTGTTTGCAACTAGGTGCTATACTGCGCACCTCCATTTGTAGGACCCCTGACAGGAAGCTTAATTAATCATTTTTGTCTGATTTGTATGAGCTAGACTTTAATCTGTTGAGAGGCAAAGATTTAATGCCACCCATTGAAACAGGAAAATAGTTATAACACTTCTTCTATCATTTTACCTTCAGAACATTAACTTTACCGCACAGGACTCCAGGCACGGAAGGAGAACGGTACAAAAGGGGCCAGGATGGGAATAAAATGAGTGGGGGATGCATTTTACTGCACACAGGAATGCTGGCGGAAGTCCCCATTCATTCTGTTCCGTTCCCAATCTGTCCCAGAGGAGGTGATTTTTTAGAACTGTTCTGAACAGTTCTCAAAAATTGCCTCCTCTGGGACAGAATGGGAATGGAACGGAACAGAATGTGGACTTATGCCGCTGCCGCCGGCATTCTTGTGTGCAGTAAAATGTGTCGCCCACTCATTCCCCATCATTCCTGGCCCCTTTTGTTCCATGGAGCCCTGTGTGATAAACTTAACCGTTTTTGAGGTCCATGGCCTCCTGGTACATTATGCTAAGTTTCATTCAAAAATTCTGTTAGTGACTAGTGACAAACAACCTTCAAGCCTCCTCTCTAATCTGTGATGGGTTTCTTCAACTTTTACAGCAATCAGCAAGCAAATATCTCAACTAACCACAATCATTCTAAAGAATGGTTGAGAATTTTGTGGTTCTTCGGGTGTTGTTGGAGTGCAGTTCCCACCAGCTCCAGCCTGCATAGAAAATGGTAAACAATGCTGGGAACTGCAGTCTCACAAAATCTGGAGGATCACATTTTGCCCTCATTTTAGGTTTCATGTGGTTGACACACTGATAATAAAAAATGTGATAGCAATGCTTTTACAATATGCTTGGAGATGTGGATGACACAGTGTGGGTAAAGTCACTCTCCTATATAGTTTTACAAGTGTCAATAAATAAAAGCCTTTTCCCCCATTAAATTCCACAGTGGGTTTGGTATTAATTTCCATAGGAGTGTTGGAACAGGGCTATCCATTTGAGCACAGGACTGGCTTGAAAGCTCATTGAAGTCATTGAATATTGATTGCCTCTACCTTTGGGCTGTTGGATAGATGCCTGTGGTGAGCGGAACATGGCCCTGAATCACAGCTCTGCTTCCATAAATGAATAAAAGATAGGAGTATTTCTTCTTTTAAATGGCAACATAATAACCAATCACAAAAAGTCACAGTATGAATACAAGTGGCTCTTGATTTTGTTCCCTCAGACAATGTTCCATTTGGGCGCATTGGCTCTGTCCTATTAGCTCAGACACTATAGTGTAGAAATAAATCATCTACCAAGATCTTAGGTAATTAAGTTTATTAATTTATTTGCATTTTTACCATATCCTGAGGGATTGGGAGACTAGAAAGTAAGTATTTCTCAGAAAATGGCATATAATTCAATAAAATACATGTGGGAGAAAACATATTGGAGTTTTACATACATATGATGACATTATTTCTGTCTATCAGAAGTAAGCCATTCATCTGCATGCACTGGGACAGAACATTTTCATTTCCCCGAATCACATTCAGTTGAAGAATCCAGTGAAATGATGTGCTTTGATTGTTAGAAGGTTGATGCAGTTTGGAGAAAAGCTGAGTTTTCCTCTATTGAGGGAACATCTGAATACTCAGAGAATACAAAGTATTTCTATTGTATGCTTACAGGTGGAGTGACCCAATCAATGAAGCCATGGCTCTTTGGTAAGACATGAACAGGGTTGTTAATAAGAGACGCCAGAATCCTGTTGAGGCCTAACATCTATGTAAGTCAATTCACATCTGCAGGAATTAGAATTGTGCATGTGTATAACATCCATATCCAACAGGGCTGCTGTTACACTACTATGAAGACTTTCACGTGGAGACGAGATAAGGATGGGATCTGTCCTGATCCTGTCCTTATCCCATTCATGACTGGGATGACATGAAAGGCTTTCAAATCATAGTGCCAATCCCACCAGTCCTGATGCATATTTTGTGCTCTTGTCAGTATTCTGTTATGTATGTGTTGTGTATCTTCAAGTGGTTTCCAACTTATGGCAACCCTAAGGCAAACCTATCATGAGGTTTTCTTGGCAAGATTTGTTCAGAGAAGGTTTGCCATAGTCTTCCCCTGAGGCTGAGAGAGATTGACTTGCCAAAGGTCACCCAGTGGATTCCATAGCCAAGCTGGGAATTGAACCCTGGTCTCCAGAGTTGCATTAACACAAACTTCCATTAATGCAAAATGCCGGCCAATGTCACTTTAATGACAGATTAATGGCTGGCTAATGATGGGATCTGTGCAACTTCATCTGAAAGTCTTTTGCATAATAATAATAATAATAATAATAATAATAGGATTTAGATTCTGAAAGTCATTTGCATTTCCTGGACATGACATTCCTTATTTGATAATCCTCATTATAGCAGAGTTTGCAAAGTGCCCAATGTGCATCAATGTGCCCTATGCATCAGCACACAATACATATTGATGTACAATACACATTTGTGCATTATGTGCACTGAATCATACTGCACAGTGCTGTGCATTGCACATTAATGCACATTGTGCATAGATGCTCCCACGCAATGATGCACATCACACACCAATGTGCATCAGTCCTGATGCACATTTTGTGCTCTTGTCTGTATCTTGTTATGTGTATGATATAACGTTAGCGTTACAGATCTACATTTTGTTGAGATCTTTTTGTTGTTGCTGTTCTCCTCCCTTTTTCCCATGGGGGTTCTGGGAGACAACGAGTCATAAAGTCCAGGAAATAAATTTAAACCCCATTAGCAACAGAAAAAGATATTTCCTTTGAATCCAGGCTACCTCTCTTCTTTTTGAGGTTACCTGCCTCCTTCTTAGGCAGGGAAAATTGAATTTCTCCAGAAGCCTTTATGCTATTGCATTTGGGAAACTTTTAGGTGCAGTCCTAATTTTTAAAAGATTTACCTTTGCTGGACTTAGAAATTTCAGAGTTAAGTCCTAGTCCTTTGGCTCCCTCTTTAGGATTCCTCTGTTTAGGTTAAAAGGCCTAAAATTCAGCTAAGTATATGTAAGGTTACATAACATAATAGGTCATATAGGATTCTGGAAAGAATCCCTGGAGGTTTTTTATTCATAAACTGAAGCTAAACTGGATAGGACATAATAACAATAACATATACCTGAGCCTAGACCTCAATGCATTGGAATTCTCATTGTGATCAGAAAATACCCCACCGTTCACACAATGTGATATTGTTGCTGTTTTAATCTCAGTACATGAGGGTTACCCACTTTCTCCCAAATAATTTTCTGTATACTGAGGGTATTCATACTACCACACTCATGGTGTCTAGCCTTGACACGTTATTTGACCAGAAATTTGATGAAATAACCCGCAGGTCAGTTAATTTCTCAAGATAAAAAGTGTGATAACAGAAGAATGCTAACTTCTTCTTTTTATTTTTTTAAATAAAAAACTGCTTTTTAAAAATCCAGACACTTTATATTACCCCCAAATTAGAAGTATTTCTTGTAATATATTGCCATCTAGGGGTCGAAATCTGGATTGCTTTGGAATACAATAACTGATAGCTTTTCAGGGACGATATTCAAAAGAATGGAGATGATGGAAAGTTGTGGGAAGATGCAGCTGACATTCTGCTGTATACAGAGCATGACAGAAATATATCATGCTCCACATTCATCTCAAAGCAAGGGGTAGTAGAAGGCAGGGTAGAAAGTTAAACATCTCTTCCTCCCTGACATTTGAATAATCTTTGACAATAACAAGAAGAGGGTTTACTTGACTGCTTCCATCATAGTACTTTCTTACATCTCTTCCCATCATCTCTTCATTCTTTCCCATCTATAAACCATCACTCCATGTTTCTTGGGTTCATAAAGTTAGAATATTCCACAGTATCCCTGCTATGATAGTTTATTTCTTAAAACTAAAGTGGGAGAAAATGGGTAGGATGGGTTTCAGAAAAGTACTGCCTACTTTTGTATTCCTTTGTTTGTTTGTTTGATAAAGTAAAATTATATTATTCTGAATCTTGCTGCATTCTATGGTTTAATTTGATATTTCATTTTAAGACCAGGATAAGTATCCAAACATGGTGTTCAGAGACTGGCATTGACTTCAATGCTATGATGTAGATGACAAATATGAATATAGATTTGCAAAATATTGAATAAACCAGCCTGAGCTAAGTGTTCACAGTGTTAAACAAGTCCTTCTCTACCCTCTGATAATAATTGGTGAAAATGAGAAGAGGGGAATTAAGGATGTAGTTTATTACAACCTTCTGTGGATTTTGAACCTTAAACAATTAACAATGCAGTCGTGACTGTCTACTCAGAAGCAAGCTGCACTGGACTGCACTCTAGATGCTGTTGAGTTGGAACTCCCATCCTTCCTCACCATTAACCTTGCTGGATAAAGTTGATGGGCACTGCAGTCCAACCATATCTGGTGAATTCTCAAGTACAAAATATACATAAAGATTTCAAAATCTTCAGGTGTTTCTTCCATTCTTCCTTGAAATACATGCATGGCAATCGTACCATATGAAACCATCTGTTCCAGACTCCCCTCCCCCCATGTAAGGGAAATTATGTGGATGCTCAAGCCCCATTAAAGATAATCTTTAATGGGGCTTGTGCCTGTGGCGGTGTGTGGTGGTCCAGCGTATGCTGGAAGTCACATAAGGCATGCCCACATATGACGCAGGTGCACTATACATGAAGGTTCACACAATAACAAAAGCATTTAGCTGTCAGTTAGTAGTGCTGTATTGGTAGATATTTGATTTCTGCTACACTGTAGTTAATATTTCATATAGACACTCATTTTATTTTCCAAATCTCAGGCTGAATTTTTTGCAGTACAAATGCAACTAATCTGGAATGTGAGTGGGACTGACTCCTGTTTAAATAACCTGTATTTCAACTGCCACCCAGTAGTTACTTAGAGAGTTTCTGCACTACACAGTTCTAGAAACTTGATAGCACTTTAATTGTCAAGGCTCCATCTTATAAAATAGTGGTTTTGTAGCCTGATGTGTTATTTTGCAGAGAAATCAAAATACCTCAGTACAGTGGCATCACTTGGAGGTCTGGGAGTGTGGACCACACCTGGTGACACTCAGAAGGAGTGTGACACTGGGCTGGTCTTCTTCAGGGCAGGAGGGACACATGTGTGCCCTTGCAGGCTGCTCCATCCAAGGCATGCCCCCATCCAGCATGCCCATGTCGTCCCCCAGCAAAACAACCATTTGCGAAGTTTGTGCAGAATAAAGTCCTGAACTGCACAGATTCTCATCAGTCCAGGATTCTTCTTATCAGGGTTTCTTAACACTTGAAAAACATGTTTTTCAACCATTTAAAAAATATTTTTAACATATTCTTTCCATTCTTGGGGGGGAAAGTTTGTTCTTATTTTGAAATTACTATTCCCTTTTCTCTCTCTTTTTTTTAAATAATACACAGAATGAGAACCCTGCAAGTTTGCTAACTATTATCTAACTGTTTGGTTATTTAAAAAAGAATTATCCTGTCACAGTTTTCACTTCTATATTCTCATGGATCCATACGGCTGCAAACATTAGGCCAACTAATTTTAAAGCTTCATTTCTCTGCTTCCCCCCCCCCCCTTTTTTAAATTTTTTTTTTTGAAAAAATCATGACCTTTTTGCAAAATCATGAATTGTCTCCATACAATCAATTTCTCTTGCATATTCATACTCAATAGATAAGATGACTAATTGGCTTAACCAGTGGTAGCTTACTGAAATATTTTCCAGCCTTTACCAGTCACTGGCCGTGTGCAAAAAATATGCAGAAATGTCCACACTTCACTGAAAGCTGCAGTTGCTTCTTGTAAAACACATCATCACATGTGAGGATATATATATATTTTGTTGTTGTTTTGCTTTGGCCATTAAATTAAAAATTCATACAATAAATTCCCTGAATAATCAGTGAGACTTTTGCAAAATACTGTAGTATTCAGATGCTTCTTCCTGGTCCCGGTGTTCCGGTCTCATATATTTTAGAACTGAATTTAGTGCAAAAATAAATGGTTACTTTGAATCTGATTTCTAAATGCAAAAATGGCCAATGCCCAAAATTACATCAAAACTGTAACTGTGAGTGAATTAGGCACTTCTGCAGGAACCTGCAAATTCTACCAGAAAAAGCAGCAGTTTGTGTCTCCACTGTGTTTTAGCCCTTCCCACCTGTCACTCCTCCGTGCCAAGATTTGATGAAGTCCCTCTTGTTTTTCTCTCTCACGTGGTCCTAGGGCATGTCTACACAGGCCAAAATGACCCGCTCCTGTGAGTATCTGCATTACCCAATTATGGCAGTGTCATGCTATATGGGTGCTATACTATGAAATCTTAAAATATATAATTTGTTGGAATTCTTGGAATTCTCTGTAAAAAGGCACTAGAACTCTCTAGAACAGAATTTTAAGTTCCACACCAACCTACAAATCCAGGGTTCCAGAGGCTATAGTCATTATCAGTTAAAGTTTTGTGAATCTGCTATAACTGTGTTCTGAAGATAATTATTACTTCATTGACCAATCGCATTCTTTCTTTTTTAAAAAACAGCCTTGAGTCAGGGCCGGTCCAGTGGCCCAGGAGTTCAGAATGTCACTTGAGATTATCCAAATGCAGCTTCTGATAGGCTCCAGAAAATCTTGCAACATTGGACAAGGGATGTACAAAGAAAAGGAAATGTGCCGGCCTGATTGTGGAGTAGCACTGAACTAGGGCTGGACATTCACATGTGCCCAGCTGTAGTCCCATTATGATGCATGGGCAGCGGAGCACCCAAACGGCGCTCTGTGAAAGGGATGCCATTATGGTGCACAAGCTCCACTATGGCACCCCTTCCAGGAAGCTGCTTTGATCAGCTTCTTTTTGCTCCCAAGAGGGAGCAGATTATTGCCGTGGCATGTGGTCACCGCAGCAATGATCTGGGGCAAACAGGGGCGGCATTTAGCTGCCCGTCTGTATAGCCCTATGTCTCTATAATTATCCTCAGGAATGATCTATTATCCTTACCTTTTCTCACCCTCATAGTAATAGTGATTGTAGTGCACCTATGTTCCTCATAACATCCGGGCCCCTCCACCTAAGTGAACCTGCGTACCATACAAGGCTGACTGAGAAGCAATAAGAATGAAAACTAAACTAGGATGCCACATGAAATGTATACTTGTGTCATGAAACCATATTACTATTCTTACCATGTTGGTAAATTCATGGGCTCCAATTTGAATTTAGACCACTATGCACAATAGGAGAGATTTACATTTCCCCTTAGTTAGCTCTCACCCCCTATTTGTAAACACTTGCCAATGGAGTTCTCTCCTTTTTTAGCCCTGTGAATGGAATTCAGGGTAGGAAAATGATGAATAAGGTTTAAACTATAGGTAGAGTAACAAATATTAGGTGTGAAAGCTGTTAAGTCTGGAATAGAAAATGTAAAACTATGTGGAAGCTTCCAGGATTGTTCCTTTCCTGAAGTTATGGATACCTACATTTGGGTGTGATGAGAGTGATGGATGTATGGAGGTAAGAAATAATGTTTGCAAAGTTATGTGTCACTTTACAAGGTAAGAAAGTAAATGGTGCCCACTATGTAAATCAAGCTACATACTCTCTTAATCCAGTGAAATTTGGGTACATGAGGCAGAAAATCCCACAAAATCTCTACCTCCCCACCCCAACAGTAAAAAAACCACTCATTTACAAGCTGCACTCCTTTTTTGAATCGCATTCTGGGAGAAAGGTAAGATGTAAATTCCATAAATAAATAAATAAATAAATTTTAATATATTTTTAGGATATCCATCATTAGTGGTTTGAGTTGACTGCCTCAATCTGCCCAATATGGGGCTGATCTTGATATAGATATTTGCGATGTCATTTGTATGTGCATATATCAAACTGTGAAGCCCATTTACACGGGCACCGCAATGCTAATACACAACATTGAACCTCAACACCCCCATTATTCTCAGTTTCTTTTTCCTATCTTCTCTGTCCTTAAAGGGACCTTATCCTGTAGGTCTCTGCTACCTGAACCCATCGCATATACTTCTAACACTCCTACTTTACAGAAATAGTCCTAATTTGGGGGTACCTATTCTGCAAAAAAACATTGCTTTGCTTGTTTTCATAATATACTATCCATCATGCACGTCATCAGCATTTCTGTTTTCTACTTGTAGTTTACTTCCACAAGCTAACATTTTATGAAACAATGCAGTCAACCCTCCTTATCCATGGATTCAATCATCCCTGGTTGGGAAATGCTTTAAAAATACAGAAATTCCAACAAGCAAGCCTTGATTTTGCCATTTTATATAAGGGATACCATTTTACTATGCCATTGTATCTAATGTGATTTGAGCATCAATGGATTTTGGTATCCACAAAGGGGGGGGGGGGGTGTCCTGGAATCAAACTCCAGTGGATATCAAGGGCCCACTGTAATTTCATCTTTATTCCACAGGGTGCATTTCTGTAATATATCTTTAATCCAATATTTGCTTTTAAATCAGTACAAAACATGCTGTAGAGTCAGTGAAGACACTGGGCAGACAAGAGCTTTCAGCCATGCACGAAAATGACAAACAGTTGGGCCAGGAAAAGAGGTACGCCAAAAACGTATCTGTTTTCATCTGCAGAAGATATCCTGTTACAGATTTCGCTGCAGTAGCTTGTAATGGTTCTCCTTTTGAAACCACTTCAAATAGCCACAAGAGGGCAGCATGAATGTAAAAAGAAGAAGTTATAAAAGGCAGCTGTTATGTCTTCAAACAATTAACAATGTAAATAGGCTCAGAATTTATTGTCTGCCAATAGTTTAACACTGAGTGATGGGGTTTTGGTGGCGGTGGGAGACAGTATTATTATTTGGTGGCTGCAGATAGTTAACTTTAGATCAGTTCTTTCAGCCTGTAATGGGAATGCACCATAAATGTTTAGACATTTAGAAAACAGCGTACTCCATATTGTTTTAAGAGCAACGTTAGGATACCTTTTGAGGCTAGCACAGTTATTGAATATTGTCAGGTCCTCCATATTCACGGATTCCGCATTCACGGATTCAAGCACCCATGGCTTGAAAATATTTTTAAAATATAAAAATTCCAGAAAGCATTTTTTTTTTTTGCCATGTTATACAAGGGACACCACTTTACTACCCCATTGTATATAATAGGACTTGAACATCCATGGGTTTTGGTATAAGTTCAATTATTGTGGTTACAGCAAAAAGCAGATTGCATGTTGCAATGCCAGTATGTTCTCTTCTCCAAAGTGGTGACCTCCATGTATCATAATAAATGTGTTCGTTTTAAAGATGTCACACAGAGCTTGTTGCTGCTTTAGCTGAAACAGCCTGCCCTGTCTACCCCGGTGGAAATAATACAAGCCAATTCTTATGGGTTTTAAACACAGAAATACTCTAGTTTATAGATCCATTGAGCCCTTTATGTCTCACTTATTGCACATCTGTGTGTTATAGCCGTAGCCACTGAAAAGGTGCTGGAAAATGATGATCTTCTATGCTAGAGGCGGGCAAAATGGTGCCTTCTCGGTTTTTGGAGGATGGTTACTATCACCAACCTTCGCTGCCAAGACCAAAAATCCTCAGCTACAGAGTGATGGTGCTTGGTGAGTCATAATATCGGGTCCTAAATGATGGTGATTTAGAAGATCCAAGAAAAGATCGCCCTAAAAGTAACTGCAGGGCCAGTGATTTGGAATGGGACTGTGTCACATAGGTAGGAAAGGATTTTTCTCATGCCACTTCCACAGTCGGCCCTTCTTATACACGGATTTTTTATACACGGATTCAAGCATACACGGTTTGAAAATATTCCAAAAAAGTATAAATTTACCTTGATTTTCCATTTTTATAAGGGACACCATTTTGCTATGTCATTATATTTAATGGGATTTGAGCATACACGGATTTTGTTATACACGGGGGATCTTGGAACCAAACCCCAGCATATAACAAGGGTCCACTGTATTTGTTGCCCAGAAAAAAGAAAACATACCAGATCCAGAAAAACTTGACTCCCTAATCCTAACCCTGCACCATGATCTCAGTCCAGATCAGGTCGGGTTGAAACCTGAGGCTGCATCTACACTGCAGCATTAATGCGGCTTGAGACCACTTTAACTACCATGGCTCAATGCTATGGAATTCTGGGATTTGTAGTTTCATCGGCCATTTAGCCTTCTCTATCAGGGAACTCTGGTGCCACAACAAACTGCAAAGCAGTGTCAAAGCACAAAAATTCTTGGTTTGGCAACAGCCCATATTACCTGGAGATCCAGTTATGGACTTTCTTCATTTTTTTAGTGTGGCTTTCAAACTATTTTCCCCTCACAGGTTAACAATATAGTAGAGAGGGAGGGAACCAGGAAAAGCACTAAATCCACTGTGCTGAAGGAAGGTTGAGATACAAATGTAATAAATAAATGCGAGAGGAAGGAACTTGTGCAAGGCTGAAGCGCCTCTTCTAGAAACAGGAAAACTGCTTCATGACAGGAAGAAGGTACTATCTCATCCTAGAGAATTCCAGTCATAAAAGAAAGTAGGAAGTTTTGAAGGGCACTGGTGAAACCACACACCCAGGTTAGAGGAAGCTCAGCACAGACAACTCCTTCTCCACATTTCTGAGCAGGAACACATCCGGATTTTCCTAACATTGGCCTGTTACAGACTGCCAAAATAAAGCTGCTTCGGGTCTCTTTGGAGGTATGCTATTTAAATGATGCATGCATCCGAAGAATCCGGAAGCTGCACCAAAGCTGCACTCCAGTGCTTAGGAATGGAGTGTGGCTTTGGCGCAACCTCCAGACTCTTAGGACCCATGCATCATTTAAATAGCATTCCTCCAAAGAGACCCGAAGCAGCTTTATTTTGGCAGTCTGTAACAGGCCTTTGACACTCATACAGTTTAGTGTGCATTAGGAGGTTATACTGAGATGCTGTCCCCTACTTTCTTAAGGAAGGAGATTTCTCCCTCACGCTAAGATTAATGTCTAGTTCTACATACAGAGAAATAAAAGATGTAAACAGGTAATGGAAGTAATAACTTAAGAAGAAACTCATTCCATCTTTAGGCAATGAAACAATGCTACATTTCAAAAGTAGCAACATGAATGGGAATAATACTATTTTCCAGGTGTAACAAGTAAAGTTGTGAAAATACTCTTTGATTAGTTTCAAATATATTTTAGAGGCATTTTAAGCAGATTTTTTAAAAAGTTTTACGCCATTTTCTTATCAATAGTATTTTTTAAAAAAGAAAATTGAATGTTTTAAAAGTAGCACATCATCATTGCCATCACCATCGCCATCTTATTTTACTTTCCTGTTTGCTATAGGTATGAAATGATTGTTTTTTGTAATAAAGATTGGAGAGGCTAAGAAAAAAAGAGGAGAAGCGTCTAGATCACAGAGAGAAGTGGGAAGTCTTTATTTTAAAAAGGGAAACTGAGATTGTCTAGATGTGTTTATGTTTGTATAACTGTGTGTGTGTGTATATGTTACTTTTGGATATAGGACAAAATCATTTTTTTAAAAAAAAAGTAGCATTAATAGTAAGTAATCGCTTTAGGGATTTATGTTATGTTACACACAAAAAATTACTTTGAAAAATATATTTCACAGATTATAAAATGGGGATAAAAATGAACACCTTGAAACAGTAGCACACATTTGAGGAGTGCATGTCTGAAGTGCTCCACCAGTCTATCAGCCACAAATAGTTAAGGCTGTTTTTGTATGTGTAAAAGTGCTTTTAAGCATCCTTATCTTATTGATCCTCACAATAACCATGACTTGCAGATTTGTCAGATGCATGAATATTCCCTGAGAGAGCTCATAACATATGTGAGATGGCCCTGCGAGATTGTGGTGGAGCTGCCAATTAAATTCTTTATACTGAATCACATCAGCTCTCACAGATTATTTTTAAAAGGGAAGCATATTTTTAATATGGCTGAAGGAGCTAGAAGACTGTTTACAGTTGAGTTTTTGAAATATAAATGCATTTTTAAAATATATATATTACAGTAAAACTTCTTAAAAATAAACATTATCAAAAGGGAAAATGCAATATTCTATGAATCCTTCTCTTAACTGACACATCACACTCCCTCTGATATATATCATATATTGGAGTGAGCCCACTTTCTAGGAATGCCCTCTTGAAAACAACTGCACCTTTTAGTATTCAATATTTTGAATATACTTAAGGGATGCCTTTTTGTCATTAGTGTGCACACACACCTACAAGTTTGGTTCAGATTTTACACATCCTTCCCCATTCTATAAATTAAATTTGATTAGAGCAATCCTGTGCATGTGTCTAATCCCAGAAATAAACCTCATTGACTTCAAATGAATTTACTACCTCCCAGGTATGTTTTGTACAGGTCTGCAGCCCTAGTGAGTACACACATTTCAAAGCATTGGCATTTGTGTCTAATGCATACATTCATGTGAGCAGACACATATAGGCATAAACTGCCAGGACACTGTATCCCCAGAAACACAAATGGTAAAGGTCACTGCCTGATGTATTTTGAATTGCTGCTATCCATTGTGGGATTACACATTCCGTTAAGCATTGATTAATTTTTAAAAGCTACAATGGTCAGCCTGCTAATGCAATTTTTCAAAATTTCATGCTAGATGGGTTATTACAGAGGAAATGAATGCAACATACATGGAAGGAGGTTTTTTTTGCCAGGACATGACTGTCTCAGCCCCTGAGATGTCAGGATCAAAACTTAAGAGCCAGGGATAACCCCAGCGATGTCACAGGAGACAGGAGGTGGGCCTTGACAATGTTGCACAAGGTAGCCCCTAATAATGCCATCAATTTAATGTGAGACATTAAACATCAACCATGTTTGTGCCAAGTCCAACCAATAGAGTAATACACACATTTTAAAGGTAATATTTTCACCATAGTATTCCTGTCCTTTGTTTTTTGGATTGGAGAATAGAGGGCAGGCTCTGAGATCTAGCAAAACTAGTGGGGTGTGTTTGGCCGTTTGTGATGGAGAAAGAGACCTGAGCACAGATAATTCATGTGAGTGCCTGTTCTTTTTTAAAAACTGGAAACTACAAAATGGATCAACATTGTCCAAACGGTACTTGTTGAAACACTAAGCTTGCCCCACAGCCTTTATTGGGCTGGACATGGTTAGCTGTTAATATTTTAAGACTAGCAGAACATTCTAGTCATATAGCAGTTCAAGATAGTGTTCCTATGTGAGAATGATGCTTACTGACCTCAATACAATTTCTACACAAACATGTATAGGATTATCCTTCACATTTAAAACTGTGGAATTATGAAATTTAAGACCCAAATGGTACAGTAATGTGAGTGTTAGACTATGACTGGAAACCAGGGTTTGATTCCCACTTGGCTATGGAAACCCACGGAGTAACCTTAGGCAAATCACACACTCTCATCCCCAGAAAATCCCGTAGTAGGTTCATTTTAGGGTCACCATAAGTCAGAAACAACTTGGAGGCAAGCAACTAAAACAAATTCCAGTTTCCTTCCAACACTGTATCCAAACTGCACAGAGCATTTTGATATCGCTATAACTATCATGGCTGCCACCTACAGAATCCTAGGATTTGAAGGCTTCATTGCTGCATTAGCATTAGTACTTTTTTGAAACCAGGGTGATTTTAGGGCTTTATAAAGGCAAACAGGGGAGCTCCAATAGTTCTGTTCCCCATACCAGGCTTATCAAAACATGTTGACTCCAATGTTTGGTCAAAAAGACATCCTCTGTGGCTGCATTAGGTCCAGAATAAAAAAGGTAGTTATGCTTACCTACAAACTAACAAGCTGAAAGAGAAAACATAAAAATAGAAAGGAACGAGGAGAAAAGAAAATTTAGGTGCCACTCTTTAAAGTTCTTCTAGTTATCAGCATGAATGGAAACTATCAAGGAGAAGGAAGAGCCAAATAGGACTTTAGCCTAAAGTCCTATATCTTCCTCTAGCAGGCTATAGATACTGGTGCTTGTGTGTGTTTCTGTGTATGCATGGAGATCAGGAAGCTTTCACTGATGATCATAATTATGATGACTGTTATTGATAATGGTTGCTGTTGTTTCTGTTGATACCCTTACGTCTGTTTTTAACAATAAAACAAAATCAAGTACTTTCAGATCCTACAACAATTTAAGAAATGTGCAATCATATTTAGACTGTGGAATTTGCCACCAAAGAAAGACTATTCTGTTCAGGGAGGCAGCTCTTTGCCCTGAAAGAGGTTCTTCCCAACCTGATGCTGTACTTTTTTTTACTGATTACCTTTTAATTCAATAGCATCTTAATATTATGTTTTATACCATTGTATTTTAGTGTTATAAAAATTTTCTTTTAAAATTATATATCCTTATTTTTAATAGTTCTTGATTTCCAGTTTGTGGAGAAAGACAGAATTTAAGTCAAAGAAAATAAAGGAATAAATAAAAGTTGGGGCAATTTTATTTCTACTCTGTGTTTAAGTGTACAAAACAATTGCTGTTCATCTAAAGATCAGCAGAGTATTAGAATAGAAGGCAGAAGACATAAATTGGGATGTGATTCAGATCACTTTTGAAAAGATAAATTGTATACTGAATACTGCAGATTAATGGACAACACTGCCATAGGATACAATAAGAGCTCACATCACATATAGTCTTTAGGTTTACCCATAATTTCCCAAAGACCCACTTTATTGAACTTTCATGAGTCAAAGAGCCTTTTCCACCTCTTCTAATAATTCCCTATAGAAAAGTTTTAAAATTCCTCTACAAGGCAATAGCTTTCTGGGGAAATAAAGTAAATATTCACCTCTTTTATAATTCCTTGTCATGTACACACGCATGACAGATCAGAAAACATATGTGAGCTGACTTAGATGTGTGCAAGAGAAATGTAACTGTAGAGCTATACTTTCATTGGACACAGTATAAATATAAGCCCTAGTTTATACTCATCAGATTTTTAATACTAAAAACAAGTTTACAATTTCAAGAGAAGTAACAGTGGTTATTTTTCATTCAGGAGTGAACAATATTGATAGATTTCCCCCTTTTTAAATTAATTGTTCCTACTTTATTGTGCACAATAAGCTTTTGTTTTAATTTATTTTTATTTTTACTGAGATTAGCAAGCAAACAAACAAGCAGGCAAAAACAAAAACAAAAAATGCCATGTAATTGCAAGGAAGAATGTTCCTTTTTATTTCAGTTTCTAAGATAAAATCTGAATGAAATGTTATGGAACAATAACTGCAACAAACAAATGTTATGTAAAGCTTAAACATTTTCTAACAGACATCAGTTTGCCAAAACTTTAATGAACTGGGCTCAGAAAGACTGATCGCTATCAGTCTGGATTCTACTAAAGAAAAATTCAAGCCCTCATGAATAGTCAAAGCAATTCATCTTTGATACTATTTTCCAAAACAGTGTATTTTTAAAGTGTGTGCTTTGTGTGCTAAAGTGATTTTGAGGTGTCACTTTTCATTTTAATTCTCTTTTCATTGGCGTTTCCTCAACACTACCCTTTGATTGTTAGTTTTAGCATCAAAAATATGTGCTTTGTTGATTACTTAAATACAATCCGATTCATGTTTACACATAAATTCATTACCACTGCTTTCGGTAAGGTTTATTTCTCAGGTTGCATTGCTGTGAAAATTTACCTGGAAGTAGGTTATGTCAAATACAGTCAGACTTAATACTTGTCAAAACAAATACAGTATGATTGTGCTATTTGAAAATACCAGACACATTTTTTAAAAAAGAATGCAAACCACTTTTACTAGCTTTTCATTGTTCTTCTGCATTTTTTTAATAAGATTGCACATACTTTGGAGTATGATTAAATGCAGCCTTGCATGTACTGATAATGGAGACATTACATTTTGGCATAAAGAAATGAAGTTATTCAATAAAGCACTTTTAGTAAAAATTCTCAAACCTTAAATTACACTAAAGCTTAAAAACTGGCCACTTAGAATGATTTTGCAATTAAGTTTACTTGGGCATAGACAATGACTTATTTTTGTATTATTTTTCCATCACTCTGATTGCAATATTCATAGGGAAACATGAATGAATAAGCAGGTGGCATTTAGTAGCTAATGCATTCTCATTTGTCACTGTTGCCTATATCACATAGAAATCACTCCATCATCCATCACCTCTTCTGAGACAAAAGATAGTATTGTTCTCCTGTCCATATATGAGATTCAACCCCGTCCAGCACCTTGCTTCCATTTCCTGCAATGCATCACTGGAATGGAATAAAAAACCTTGGTGCGCGGGAGAGAGAATTTTGATTTCTTCTTCATTTTTTTTAAAGAGAAAGATGAAATATCAAATACTTTAGCTGAAGGTGACTGAAGTTATATGTATTATAATTCATGAATGGCACCAGGTACAAATGATTTGTGGGCATTTGGTTGTGGGAATATGGCATTCAGCTCCACTGGAATCTTAAATTGGTCTTCTGATTTTTCTTTCCACAACTTAACATTAAGTTACCATATACAACTTTAAAAGCTGTATTTGAAGATGTAACCCTATATCCTCTTCCAGATGATCAACAGAAGTTTATTGAATAAGAAATAAGACTGTACTCTAAATGTTTATTAACATGTTTTTGAAGGAGGAAATAATGTTGATAGGTATCATTACTAAGCTTTGATTATCATGTGGATGTCATAAAAGAAATTTCCAAATCAATAAATCTGCTTAGTATTTTAGCTTAGCTTTAAAACGTGATAGCCACATTTGATTTAACTCTCAAGTCCTGCCCACACACACACCTGAGTTGTTTCTTATTTAACAGAAACAAGTGCAAGTATTTAAGCTCATTATAATCATGCTTGCATGTTTCTTTAGGGCTGCCTTGTACGCTTAACTTTTGTGCCTTGACATACAAAATGCATAGTTGGTATATCAAATTTGAATAAGGTCTTCATGTGGAAATAATTTCATGACTCTTTCCTGATCCGTGTTCACATCTATTTTAAAAGGAAGAACGAATTCTCCCTGTATGTCCCATTCAAAACCAAAACATTAAACATTAAAGTTTTACTCATGTATTTGTACCTGACTACAAAGTGTAAAGTCTGGAGGGGTAATCTGAGAAGTGGGATTGAACAAATTTACTTTTTAGACTCTCTCCACAATAACAGTTCTATGGTGGCACCCATTTACATGGTGAGATTTAAATGTGTAATTCAGCATTTGAAAAGAATACTCATATCTAACACAAAAGAATGTTTTAAAGCCTGTAATTCAATCTTTGCTAGTGCTGTTGATAACACATAGAAAATGGGAGGATTCCATTTTAAAAACTGAATGTATGTATTTTCTACCCACTATATTTTTTTTTCCTCTTAAAATTGACGATTTAGGAAATGCTGTGTGGGAGACAGCTTTAAATATTGTATCAAAATGGCCCTTCGCAATAGAATATTGAAATGTTTTGTTTCATTAATTTCATTAGTGAGACTGGGGGCTGCTGAGCTAACAAGGCTGTCCTGGTTCTAAAACTTGTACAGGAGCCATTGGCAGAACTGTTCCACTGCTCTCTCCTAACCACAAAAATCCCACCATGTATAAAAGGTTGCTACAGAATTCATGGTTTGTACCCAGACTTGGGCATACTCAGAAAAGACCCATTGAAATTTATATAGAAAAATTCCCTAGTGAAAAACAAGGGTCACTACTGAATTTGACACACTATCCTTTGCATGTGCACTTTTGTCTGACTTACAGCCAATTACCCAGATGTAAGTAAACCACTTCTGATTAAGGGGCAAAACGGACCAGCACAATCTAGCGGCATGGGGGCATGGCGTTTAGATGACATATGTCCCAATGTTGCCCCCAAGCCAGCTTCACACCGCCTGCTCAACCAGATGGCAGGTATCTTTGTGGCACTCTGGTGGCATGGCATTTCTATATCGCACGCCACACACCACATGCCTCACATGACTTATCCTGATGGGACAGATGTGTGTTTAATTGTCAATGATGGATTTTATCAAATTTTCCCATGGCCAGGTGCCTGCAGCCCATATGCAGCCTGCATATATCCCAGGCATATCCTGTGGCTTATCAAGGATGGGAAAAAAACCCTCCTTGAAATCCATTGGGACAAGCACAGGTTGCATATGGGCTGCATACACCCGGCCAGGAGGAATGCATTAAGATCCATCATTAACAGTTAAACACACATCTATCCTATCAGGAAAAAGACAGGATAATTAGTGTGCTATAATCTGCTGATATTGTCCACTTGGTTAATGTGTTGCACAACACAATTCTGTTAGAGATGGCCAAATCTGATGATTTCACTTTCTCTCAGATTTAATTTTTTCAAGTTCCACTTATCTAATTTATGAAGAAATCTAGAAATTTTGGAAAGTTCTTATTAAAAATTAACTGAACACAAAATTCTCAGTCTGCACTGGCAAAATTCATTAGGACATTTCCAATATTATATGGAGAGAATAATCACATATATTTCTATTAAACATGAGGAGTCTGGGTGGAAGCAATGCTAGTGATCATAATCCAGCAAAACAAATGTAGTTGAATATTTGAATAAGAGATGCAAAGCCAGAGCTAAGCACCCAAAACCCTCTGCCTGGATGGCAGGCCTTTCTGCTTAATTTTCTTCTATATTCTGATTTTCTTACAGTCTCTCCACCATATTTATGATGAAATAGGTTAATTTTGAAAAGTTTTTTTTAAAAAAAAATTGAAATGAACCAAACAAAATGTTCACCTCTCTCACTTCTATACCTTTTCTCAGTAAAAGAACAGAACTTTATTTGATATGTGCATAGAGTGAGTGTCGTATTATGGTCTGAATGCTCGACTCAGAAGCCAGGTTTTGAATCCCAGCTTCACAATCCTGCTGATTTCAAAGGTAGGGTTCAAAAAAGGGAGAGATACCTGTTACGGGGAATAAACAAATAAAGGACTTAAAGCTGGTTGAATCTTGCCCACTGTGTATCTGTGTGCTGGGGAGATAATCTTGTTCCTCTGCAAATGTTCCAGAATGTTCCTTTTTTGATAACAAAATACAAGAAAATTCAGATTATAAATCTAAAATGTCTTCATATGTGTCATAAAACTAACATTTACATGCACTGGATAATAACACTTCTAATACTTTTTCTAGTTTCCTTTACATGGAATTTTGTTTTCTTGCCCATGGTAGGAAACTTGAGGGGCGGGAATCTCAAACAAGCAGGAAGTAATTATGTTTCCACATATTCATACTCTTTACAAACTGTTCATGTTTCAGGATCTCTCTTCATTAGAAACCTACAGTATTTCCCCTTATATTTTGTAAAGGCAGAGTTTAGTATCTCAGTTTCACTTTGACTTCATTTTCAAAAGCAGATGTTTGACAAGGAAAAATATGTCAAGTCTCCAAAGGCAGCACAGGAAAATAAAAAGAAAAGGGAAAGAAAACACTACCAAATCAGTGAAATTTATTTAATTTGATGATTTAATAACTTTTTTATTTTCCCTTGAGTATTGGCTATTTAACTGATGAATTAATATATTAAATCTGTATACATTTGGATATGAGAAAAAATACTCTAGCAAAACAGCAATTTTCTCTATATTTTTAGATTAAACATAGATGGATTACATTTTGTAAGAGACATCTTCCTTTCTCTCAGATATGGAATAGAATACCTTTTTCAGGGTGCTTAACATCTCCAGGTTTTAAAAGTATGTACATAAAAAAAATTACAAAAATATAAAAGTTTTCTGACTAATGCAGACTAATTTTATTTTTTAAATATTTTATTTATTGCCTTTATAACAGCTTGGCACCCAGAACACATTCAATGGCAATTCTACTCGTGGAGTGTTTCTTGAATCTTTGCTTCTCAGGATCCTCACTCCAGTGGTTAGTGCAAGAAACATGATTAGCTTAATTCCCATTAATTTCAATGGATCCATTCTTAAGGCAGCTGCCACATTGCAAAATCTATGCAGCTTGACACTACTTTCACAATCATGGTTCTGTCCTATGGAATCCTAGAATTTGTAGGTTGTTGTGGCTCCAGAGCTCTCTGGCAGAGAAGGCTAAATATCTCATAAAGCTACAAATCCCAGAACTCCATAGCATTGAGCCGTGGCAAATAAAGTGGTGTCAAACTACATTAATTCCACAGTGCTGATGCAGCCTAAGAATGACTGATTTTGGTTTTCATTTTTATTCAAATGAGATCTAGTGGGAAAGTTGTTGAATTACATCCTCAAAAGCCGTTCATCTAATTTGCCCGTGCACATTTTTCTAAAAAAGAAAAAACCTACAAAAAAAGGATTTCCTTCTCTGGCTTTAGCCTAAAGGATGCAGAATTTGTGACATAGAACTGGAGGAAGAAAACACCAAAGTTTTGTCCTCTCTTTTAAAAGCAGGTTTAGGAGGGGAAAAGTGGAGGAGAACAAGAGATAACTAGAATAAAGTCACAGAGAGAAAAGTGTGAGGAAGGCAGGCAGGAACTTTCTTAAAGGATTCAACATAAAGGCAGAGAGATGGAAAGATCTTTCAGGGTTTACAACTTCATTTCTGGTTTCCAAACTCTTATTAAAGTTGTTTCAGGTGAGTGGTGATGATGGTGGGAACATACAATTTCCCAGATGTTCCCTGACTTAAAGTTGAATCTCAGAATTTTTTTTGGGGGGGGGCATTGCTTCAGCCTTCCTGTCACCAGGCTGTTACCAAAATCCAGAAGTAGAAATCAGATACCTCTTAAGACAATTTATCCCTTCAAGAAAATGGAGAGAGATAAATTCTGCATGCAACCTCAAATAACATTTGCGTTGACAGATAAGTAGGTGTAGCAATGGCAATTTATTTATGCAGCTGTATTCCCCCCCCCCCCGACCCCTTTTGACTAACAAAAAATACTGCAAAATGTTTGTCTAATTGTGAGCATTCTTACAAAGGGAGCATCTACAGTTACACAAATGTTATGTTTATAGTTGCTGGAATGGTTGCCATGGTTTTCCATAAGAAATTCTGAAAACACCAAAATGGTTCAGGGAATCTTTCTTAATGTAATTCCAGGGTTGAAAGAAAAATAAGTGTTTGGAGCACACAAAACTACTTTATATCTGTGTACTTTTGCCTTTGTGCACTGTGAGCACTGTGAATAAGACCCAATCTAAGGCATGTTTTGAGTCCTACACATATTGAGCCACAAAGGACATTGGAAGTTACAGACAAGTCCTTCAACTATCTTGATATGGCAGGGACAATCTCTATGAATATTTTGTTGTACCACTTTTTAAGCCACTTTTAGAATATTCCAGTTTCTCTCTCCTCCTCCCACTTCCCCCCTTGGTCACCGGCCTACTTCCACTGCGGCAAACTTTCAAAATGCAAAATTATTTTGCAGTTAACTTTGCAAGAGGGTGAGTATAGGAGGAGATGGAGTCTTGCCTTTCCTTGTGGGCTCAGGCAAAGACCAACCGCTGCAGCCTCTTCTAGCTTATGCGTTCTCCAACATTAATAAGTTTTGCCATCAGTGGACCACACTCTGAAGTTGCTTGGCCACACATGTCCCGGTGTTCAATCGTCATGGTCTCCATGATCGCAGCCTATGGCTTAGAGAGTTTCATCCAGTGGTGTCCTCCTGTAAATGAATCAGCATTTGTCAATTATGTGTGTGTTTGGGGCTGGAATCCCTTCCCATAGGAAAAGTTCCATTCCACAGATGCGATTTCACTCATGAAATAAATTTTACCCATAAATCGTGAGATAATTAAAAATAATCCTGTATATGCAGAGATATAGCATTGTTAGTCTGTAAAATTAGTATGTAAAGAAATCTTGTAGCATCTTTAAGACTAACTGAAAGAAACAGCAATTGCAGCTACATTTCTAGACCACTTCATAACGAACTAAGCAGTCTCTAAGCAGTTTACAACATGGAAGCTAATTGGTTCCATCAAGCTGGGTATTCATTTTAGCATCCTTGTAGGGCTGAGTCTACCCTGGATCCCCTGGCTGGTACTGAATTCACAACCCTGTGACTGTGAATGAGTGGCTGCAGTAATGGCATTAAACCACTGTGCCACTAAGGTTCTTTGATTTTAGCAGATTAGCCTTCATAGACATAAGTCTACTTTCTCAGACACACATCCTGTATATATCACTTTAAACTTTTTGGGGGTTGGCAGTATAATAAGGACATTGAAACACATAAAAATATATGTTTTGTTGTAGTTGTTGTATGCCTACAAGTTATTTCTGACCTATGGTGATTGTAAGGCAACTCTACCATAGGGTTTCTTGGCAAGTTTCTTCAGAGTTTCCATTGCAATCCTTTGAAGCTGAGAGAGTTGACTTACCCAAGGTCCACTTAGTCTCCATTTACTGTATTCCAAAATTCTCTTTGTTGATATTATCTATGTAAAAGAAGAAGAAGAAGAAGAAAGATTTTAAATGGTTGGCATCTAAATAATGCATACTTGAAAGGTATGAAACAAATGTGTTTGAATTAGGAGCTAACATCGCTCACCATTAATTCCTGTGTTTCAGTTAGTTTGGATAAACTTCTTTTGGAAAAAGCATGTTCATGTTAGAATACCACCTCACTTATACAGTGACAAGTCCAAAGTATCATTAATTTTAGGGCTAATTCTTACAAACAGATGAGGTAGTAAAACTGTGTTTGGAACGTACCACTGCATATTTCAACTGTGGTTTCGCAGGGCTAAGTGCTCTTCCATACAAAAAGCCAACGAGAATCAGTGTGAAAGCCCTGTGCAGACCATACATGATGTCAGAGGGAAGAGTGTTCCAGCTTACACCTTTGCAAGTTAGGTTTCTGTGGTGTGGCATTTTTATTATGATTAATATTATTATTATGAAAATGACAGTTTCATCCATACAACTGTCTCTCTTCAATCTGATGTGGCACAGTCTATAACTGTATCTGTAAGGCAGGACACAGAGAAGTAATAATGAACACCAAGTAAGGCAAAGCCCTGGTTTGTGTTCATACTGGAAGAACAGTAGTTAAACAGTTCTTTCTCAAATGAAAACGTGAGCTCTATTAAAAATGTAGTTGCCAGTTTTAGGTAGAGAAGACCTAAAATGAAAATGGCCCAGTTCCCCATCATCACTTACTGTTTTATACATAAGCTAAAAATTCATGACTGTCTTGTACAGTAACATTCACAATCTACACACACAAAAAAGATATCTTTGTTGGATTGACCAAACTGCACAAAAGATATGTTGCAAGCTTTCGAAGCTTCTTCAGCAAGCCAAGATGTTAAAGAAGAGGGGGAAATGATGTTAGTCACATTTTGCATTTTGCCAAGGTGTGGCTGTTCTCAATTCAGGTAGTACTGGTGGAAAATTCGTGCAGACAGCCTTCTCCTCCTTCTGGCCATGCGGGTACTACAGTAAATAAAACAAATTTCTATTAGTTCCATTAGTGCATGGGTAAGTTTAGGTGAGTTCCATTAGCAAGACAAAAAGATTTCTTTAAATCCAAGTTGCCACCTCTTAACAAAATGCAGGCTTGTGACTAGCATCATCATATATATTTTTTCTCCTGTATGGTTTTTAACATCTTTGCTTGATGAAGAAGCTAGTGGAGCTTCGAAAGCTTGCAACACATATTTTGTGTATTTTGGTTGATCCCATAAAGGTATCACTGTTTTGGATGTTATTGTACTTCACTACATGGCTAAAATAGCTATGTTTTCATTACTGTCTAGTTATACATGTTTACCCAGACCTAAGATCCACTGACTTTAGTAGAATTTGGTTCCTATTTCAGATATTTTTTATGATATCTTACTTACAAGACAAGCCTACAGACAATCTACCACAATCCTGTAGGACTGCAATCTAATTTGGGACAAAGTCCCCTTAAATCAATGAGGCTTACTTGTCAGTAAATATGGGTAGTTTAGTCATACTTAGTATCATACATAGTGCATGGGCAATTTAGGCATACTCAAAATCATATTTAAGTGTAATTATAGGACCATTATTTACACCTCATTTAAAGTTTCAATGGGAACTTCTCCCAAGCAAGTATGGATAGAAAGGGATGGGTAAGAATTTCATTTTAGTTTATAATGAGAATTTACCAAAATCCACACATTTCTTTGTATCCCAGCTGGAAAGAATGTGGATTTTAAAAATAAATGGATGTGAGAGAAGCTGAAGCCAATTACTGACCAATTTCTCCATCCATACACAGATTTCAATGTAGTTCTTAAATGTCTGAATCAAACTCCAGCTTTGAATTTCTATTTAACCATGCTTGTAGAACTGAATTAGTCACCACTGTTTTTTGTTTTCGTTTTTGATTTCCTCATCTTTAACACTTATATGGCATGCAGGGAGAACACAGTCCTCTCCATCCCAGGAATAGCTTGTACCTATTGAATGTGCACAATGCAAATGAGAAAGAATTTCATTTTGGTTGATCTCTTTGAAGAATCTACCAATCATTTGCAATCATCTTCATATTCGGGGCTGAAGGAACCTGAGGGTTAAAAGATTCAAAGGAGAAAAAAGGAATAGATTTCTCCATCCCTTGTCAGCCCTATCTTACCTACCTGCCTATGTATGAAATAAACTCAGGGAAGAATCCTAAGGCTGATGGGCCACTGCAATCCCAGAGGCTCGGATCCATCCCAAGTTTTTCTCTGTCTTTGCAGAAATAATAGTGGGACCTTTTTCTGGCTCTGTTTCTCCTCCACAGGCTTTGGTTGGGGAAAACAAACAAAAAAAACATCCCATGTAGTTAAATCATGAAATGTACACTGAAGCAGATCCATATTCTTCCTCCCTCTGCTATCACACCCCTCCAACAAACCTCATTTTGTCCCTTTCTGGGGTTAGACTTTCCAGCCTTGGAAGGAAGCTAATGTTTCCCTGGTTATGAATAAGCAAAATTAGAAGAAAGAAGGTTTCAGCACAATTAACAGCTTCAGAGGAGTTCCAGTTTGTCCTATGGGACCCCTGCACATTACACAGTTATAGTGCTGTAGTCCATTTTAACTGACTTGGTACAATCCTATACTGTACGATCTTCTGGTTTGTAAAAAAGATGAGGCACTACAGCTCTCCAGCTGAGAATACTAAATACATCTCCCTAAACTATAGATCCCAGGATTCCATAGGATCTTGCCATAGCAGTTAAAGTAGAACAAGAGTGCTTTACTTTTGTATTGTGAAAAGGCCCCCGTCTGTGTTCACAGGACTTTCCTTATGTAATGGAAAGCATGCAAATATTCTTGTATTCAGTAAGCCGCGTGTTCTAAGTGTTTTATAAAGAGTGATTTCTATGATTTCAGAACAGCTAAACTGGTGTCAATTTTTCCCCCTTTAAAACTATATATATATATATATATATATATATATATATATATATATATATATTCTGTATTTACTTGCTAAATATGCTATTTATAGTTCCAAAGGGATGTGGCACAAATCCTCATATCCTGTATCTCACACTGTCTTCCTCTCAAATCTGGATCAAATCTAATCTGGAAGTGTAACTGTTACCTTTAAAGCACCAAGAAAAGCAGTTTAAAAACCATTTCACAAGCTCCACAGGTCTTAATAAAACATAATAAAAATAAAACTTTTGTTATCCCACTTTTCTGCAACGAGACAACCAAAGTGGCTCACAACACATTAAAATAAGGAAGGCCTAAAATTATGCATTAAGGACATATGTGTGTATGTGTGTGTGCATAAGTTTGTGTGTGTATACATATACAAATAACCGTAAAAGTCAAATGTACAATTTAAGATGGTGAATAATTTAGGAATGTATTATCGTATAGTCATGTTAACACACTGCAGATATGGGATGTGGTGGTGAACATGGATAGAAAAACACCAGGCAGCTTTTTAACATTGTTCGGCACGTCAGCCATTAATGTTGTGGTATTAATAAAACGTAACTTTCCTGAATAAATACAGTGGAGTGTAAATAAATAACCGTAAACATCCTTGAGGTTCAAGTGACTATGATGAGTTTGAAAGAAGCAGTGCATAAATACCACAGGAATCTCATTCGGATTACTTGGCATAAGCGGCGTCTAATTTTTTTCTCCTCATTCTCTTCAAACTTTTGCTCTACTGTTTTTAAAGGTAGGGCTTGTAATAACCTTAAGGGTCCCCCTCCTGCATGCACACTGGATAGTTAACCCAGTTTGGCAGCGCTTTAACTCGTTTGCGGCTCAAAGGCTGTGGAATTCTGGGAGTCAATTCCACAGCCTTTGAGCCGCAAGAGTTAAAGCGCTGCCCAACCGGGTTAACTATCCAGTGTGGATGCAGCCTCGTCGTGTGTTTGTGTGTCTTTCCTCGCCGCCACCGCCATGGCTACTCTTTACAAAAAAGTCATGAAGGGAAACCGAGATACGCAGTGTGTGTGTGTGTGAGAGAGAAACGAGAGCACTTTGTTCAAAGCGGGACGAGGGAGCTGCGCGTGAACTGTTTCTGTGGGGGGGGAGGAACGAACGGCGAGCGCGAGCGCGCGCACCGACCGTTTCCCTCAGATGAGGCTGGCGCGCGCCGGCACTGGATGATGCGCGGGCCAAAAGGGGGCGCGCGCACGCAAGGCACAAGAGTCTCACATGGAGGAAGAGGAGGCGTGGAGGGGCGCGCGCGCGCGCACGCTGAGGCCGGCCTCCTCCTCCTCCTCCTCCAAGCGAACAAAAACAACCTCGCGGAGAGAATGAATGAGCCCCTCTCGGGGGAGTGAGCAAACACAACGGGAAGAGGGACTGTGTCTGTGGGGGAGGGAGAAAGGGAGCCACCATGAGCTCCTCTTTTCCCCCTCTCCCACACATACATCATAGATACTGTTCCTCGTCTTGATTGGAACCCGAAGGAGAGGGGTGTGTGACTCCAGTCTCAACCGACCTCTCAGAAGAACTCAACTTTCGCTCGGGTTTTTTAAGTTTCCCCCTCAGAGTGCTTGCATTTTCTTTTATTAACACTGGTCTTGAGGGCCGGCGGAGGGTTTAATAGCGCTTCCCGCCCCCTCAGAAAGTTTTGCCAAGAGTAGTACAGGGGAGAGTCGCTTCTACGTGAATAAAGTTGTAAAAAAGAAACCCTGCTCTTCCTCAGAGAAACGGTGCGAAGGCTCTTCGCGGAGGAGTCAATCCCTGGGACCTCTCGGGGGGGGGGCCCTCGGAGTAGTCCCAGCAGAGCACGAGTGGCACCGCTTCCCTGAGTGGAATCTCTGGTTCTCTCCTTCCCTCCCCCCACACCGAAGTGGCCCAAACGGCACTCATTCTCGGCGGGAAACGTCCCTTCCCCTCCCCCCCTTTTCCTCGCGCTTCTAACGCTTCTAACGGCCGCGGCGGCCGTTGAGCGCCCATGAGGGAAAAGAAACACGCCGTGCTTTGGAGCAGGTTAAAACCCTCCGACTAAAAGCGGGCCACTTGTTTACACCGAACAGTTGAGGATGGCGGGGGGGGGGGCGGTAATGTTTTACTGCGGAGGGATGATGCTTTTGCGGGGAAGGGGTCACTATCCGCCCGGATCCCCTCAGCTTCGGCGGGATGCGGGGGCGGGAGGAGCGTAGTAGCGAGGAGGAGGAGTAGAGAGCGTCCGTAGTAAGGGGCGGGGCGGAGGAGGAAGGGGGCGTGTCCGGGCGCTGATTGGGCGGCTTGGCGCTCGGAAGCACTTTGTTTTCTATGCTAATGAGGGCGGAGCGGAGGCTTGTGGATATTTACGTTGAAGCGGGAGCCGCCGCCCTTCACTCCGTTCTTTTTTTTGTTTTTGCCCACATGGCCCGCCTGCCTCTTCCCTTCCTCTCACCCCGCCCCCCGCGCGCGCTCTCTCGCATGATGCCGCCGCCGCCGCCGCCATCATCATCATCATCCAGGGCGCTCCTTCCCGCCACTTCCGAAGGAAGGGAGGGGGCCGGCGGTTGGTCGTTGTTGGTGAGTGTGTCGGGAGCTCAGCGAGGCAGCAGCAGCAGCCCTAGCCCTGTTGTTGCTGGGTGTTTGCTGCTGCGTGCCTCGCCGAGGTTGGCTGTGACGAGAGAGAGAGGGAAAGAGGTGGGTTTGGCGGCTGCGGTGCTGCTGCTGCTGCTGCTGAGGGAAGAGGGAGCGGGCGCGCGCGTAGTGTGCGTAACAACGGCGGCGGCGCCTCCTCCTCCTCCTCCCGCGCGACGGAGCGAAGCTCGCGCGCAGGGGGGCGGGCGGGGCCGGAATGAGGGAGATTTGAAAAGGCCGCGCGGCCACCGCCGCTCTTAACCGCCTCCTCCTCCTCCTGGTGCCGCTGTCGGAGGGAGACTGAGGTAAGTAATGGCGGGAAGGCGCAGCGGAGGAGAGGAAGCAGCCCGCCTCGGAGCAACTCCGCAGAACAAAAGCAGCGGTGGCGGCACAGGCACAGGCACATGGGGCGCCGGGAGGGCGAGGGGGGAGGAGCGAGGCGTGCGTTGTTCAGCCGGACGCGGGGGAAAGTTTCAGTCTCCGCCGAGCGGGACTTTAAAGGCCCTCCCTGGGGCCGCTCCGCGTGGGCTTTTGTTCTGGGAGGGGCGGCGGCGTGGTGGTGGCGGCTCAGAGGGGCCCGGCCTGGTTTGGCGGCGGCATCGGCAGCAGCAGCCGCCCTTTCTCCTCCTCCCTCCGGAGCCCTTTCCCGCCACGGTTGCGGCGGAGGAGGAGGAGGAGGAAGGAGTCTTGTGTGGCTGCGAAGTCTCCGGCGGCGGCTGCGGCGCCATGTTGCCGAGGGGGCGGGGCCGGGACATGGCGGCGGCTGCGCGTGCTGAGGCCGATTGTTCGCAGCTAGGCCTCGGCCGCCATGTGGGAGGCAGGCAGGCAGGGAGGGAGGCGGGCCCCGCCGCGGGGAACAAAGTGCAGGGAAGGAGGAGGGAGTCCGGACCCGGTGGCCTTCCTCCCGGACGGGGCTGGCTGAGCCAGGCGGGAATGGGAGCGGAGAGAAGGGCCTGGCTGGGAGCGGAGGGGACGGCGCTGCTCCACTAGCCCAGCGCTGACCTCCCTCCTTCCTTCCCTCCCTCGGCCGCCACAGCGCCCCCTGGCGCCCACGGACGGACGGACGGCTCTTCTCCCGGGCTCAGCAGCACGTGCTGCACCAGCCCCGGCCGGAGGGAAGCAGCGGGGCCCGGGTCGGGGCGCCATTGTCTCCCCGGCGCCTTGGACCCTTCCTGGCGGAGGCGAGGAGCACTGGAGAAGAAGAAGGGGCAACCTGTTGGCCCAAGGCTCCCGAGGACCAGGGTCTTGAGGGCGGCCCTTGCGAGTGTGCCAGGCTTGGCTTGCCTTTCCCCTTCGAAGTTTAAAGGCTCTGTTTGTTGTTATCTCTCGACAGGACAAAACGGGCGAGCGAGGGAGCGGCGGGAGAGAAAGTGCATGGCTCGGTCCTGAGGGCTTCGTCCCCAAGAGCAAGGCTGCTTCTGTGTCCGAGGGGTAAGTTTGTCTTTCTTGGGAGGTTGGCGAACAATAGCCTGGCCCTGTCTGCTCCAGAAGGGAGGAGGAAGTTCCTGGGTGACTCTTAGATAAACTGTGTCTTAATGGAAACAATAAGAAGTAAGGCTCTGCTGCAAGGAAAAAAGGTAGTCTTCTAAATGGCAAGGGCTTTGTGTTGGGTAAGAATGGCCTGAGCAGCTATTTCCTTCTGACTGAGCACACATCTTTTATTAAAACACTTTGCTGTATACTTTATAAACTTCAAGATCATCAGCACTGGGCAGACTATAAAGAGCCTTCTTTCCTGTGAGATTGTTTGAAGACTATAAGCACGTTAGTAAGCATGGCTTTACAAGTAGCTGCTCTCAGTAAACAATATAGTGGTTCACTGCAGTACTTGGAGGGAAACACTGAAAAGGTTAAAAGTCACACTGTTCCCTAAAGAAACCCTTTGATACCTATCCTGTTGCCTTTTTATGGCTTTGGTGGGCATTTCAATGGGCTTAATTCACAACATATTTGATATTTCTCCAAATGAACAAACGTCTTTCACACAAGAAGGACAGTTTCTATTTCCTTCTAGAGAGGATTTCAGTACTCTTGGTGACTTCCTTTTGCTAAGTCAGTCAGTGACCCAGGGAGCAGTAAATTGGGAACAGGTAGAAATAAATGTCATTTTTGTTTTTGTAAATGGCAACCATGACTACATACATATTTGCAACATCCCTGACAGTGTAAATTAATGAGAACTTGTTTTCTTTTACCAGGTGAAAAGATGATGAGAGGAGAGGAGCCTGTTCAAGTCAGAGTAATGTCAAAGTGCTTACAGTGCAGGTAGATGTGTAGAACCTACTGCAGTGAAGGCACTTGTAGCATTATGTTGGCAACCGCATCGAAAAGGTTTGGGAGGTGACTCTGCCAGAGCCACTGCATGATGACTGCTTTTTGTTCTAAGGTGCATCTAGTGCAGATAGTGAAGTAGATTAGCATCTACTGCCCTAAGTGCTCCTTCTGGCATAAGAAGTTGTATTTTCACACAGTCATTTACGCTGAACGTAAAGCCTAGTAATGTTTTGCAGTCCTCTGTTAGTTTTGCATAGTTGCACTACAAGAAGAATGTAGTTGTGCAAATCTATGCAAAACTGATTGTGGCCTGTTATTGTCTACATGTGGAGATTTTAAATGTTTTGTGTTTTTTTGCTTTTAAGCTAACCTGTCTTTCTCCAGAAGGCTTGGCAAGACAGCTCCTGTAGCACTAAAGTGCTTATAGTGCAGGTAGTGATTTATAATCTACTGCATTAAGAGCACTTAAAGTACTGCTAGCTGTGGAACGTCGGTGTTCTCCTGCTTTTTCCATGTGTTCTTTTCCATATGTCAGTTGAGCACTGTTCTCTGGTTAGTTTTGCAGGTTTGCATCCAGCTGTATAGTACTCTGCTGTGCAAATCCATGCAAAACTGACTGTGGCAGTGAAATTCGATGAAAAGGTGATAAGTTGTACCCCTTTCTGCACAGGTTGGGATCGGTTGCAATGCTGTATGTGTGTCTGGTATTGCACTTGTCCCGGCCTGTTGAGGTTGGTGGGTCTAGAACCTGGAAGAACATGGAAAGTTGCCATTTCAGCTGATGGTTCAGGAACATCATAGAACTGCAGTTGGAGTACCCTTATGCAGACTGTGCATTGAATACCGTAGGGCACATTTGGCGCTTTGTATAGTGTCTGTGACTTCCAGTGGCTGTTTTATGCACCTCTTCTTGCCAGATGAGTAGCTTTTGCATGTTGTTTGACCTGGAGCTTTAAATAAACAAGCATTGTGAACTGATATGAGGTGTCTTTCGTTCCTTCTTGATGTTAAACTGATACATTATCTCCGATTATTCTCAGAATACTTCCAAACACACTACAAGGGAGCAGTGGCACATCCTTGTCAGTCTTCTATACCAAGGATAAGAAGAATATCCTTCAGTTTTTGGGGACTCTGGCAGCTTTCTAAATTTACGTATCTGAGGTCTGTGGAGTGTCTCAAGTGCCTCTTCAAAATTCTCATGCATGTAAGCTGTTTAATACCCGGTTCTACATCTATAATACAACACTCTGTCCAAAGTTGTCCATTTCTGTTAAGTACAGCAGTAGCAAATCTTCTGTTTGCCGTGTAGTGCTGTTTAATTAAGTGGGACTTATTCCCAGATCACCCCAAACCAGCAAACATGAGTTGGTGACCAAACTGTTTTGTATGTTTGGGATATGTAACATAAATTGATCCATGCATTTTCTGTTGTGCTTAGTGTTGTAGGTTTTTTGGCTTAATACAGAGCAGGATTACACTTAATTTGTAGTTCAGTCCTGTTTCCAAAATGGAATTTGGATTATACGTTCACTACATTTGAAAGGCACAGCTGGAGGACAAATGGCTTTGGGACCAGATTAAGCCTGAACATTTGAAGCCAAAATGGCCAAGCTGGGGTTATTCTACTTTGGACATACCTTGAAATGGCTCATTTGAAAAGAGAAAGACCTGATTACAAATGGATTAACTCAAGGAATCATAGAGTTGGAAAAGATCTCAAGGGCCATCTAGTCCAATCTCCTGCCATGCAGGAACTCCCAATCAAAGCACCCCTGACAGATGGCCAACCAGCCTCTGGCTATAAACTTCCAAAGGAGACACTATCTGAGGCTGTGGCCCTGAGTTTACAAGACTCAAGACCCTCTGAGGTCTCATTCATAGAATTCCCATAAATTAAAAGTCAAACTGATGGCACATAATCCTTCATTACAAGTTCTAGAAACAAGGTAGCATTTGGCCTTAAAGCATTTGGTCTTTGGGGCTTTGCTGGTAATCACTGGTGGTCTCCCATCCGTGTACTTAGCTTCCAAGATCAGATAGGATCTAATGCCTTTGGGGTATTTAGGCACAAGTGTATTTAGCTACAGGTTGATTTCTAACCAGAATTCTGAAATCTAAAGAACTCCAAAATCCAAAACTTGTTTGCTTTCTAATAGTTAAGTGTACACAAATTTTATTTCATGCATACACTTAAAATATTGTACAAAACTGCATCTAGGCTATATGTAAAAGGTGCATATGGAACATAAATGAATTTTGTCTTTCTACTTTGGTTGCATCCCCAAGATAGCTCATCTATGTTTTTGCAAAAGCAGGTACTGTATTACGAAATCCAAAACCACATCTGGTCCCAAGCATTTTGGAGAAGGGGTACTTGGCACGTGCCTACAATCCCGTTAGGGTTCTAGATCCACTTTTATGGTACTTCCTTAACATGGAATACGGTTTGCAGTGGCACACAAATCAAAGCTTCTTCCAATAGCAGTGCATAAAGTATATTTGAATATCCTTATGGTGCGTTTGTTAACTGAACGTATTCCATCAGCAGCGGCATGGTTGCTCTTGTGAATTTTCTCAGTTGCACTAAGTGTAACACTGGCATACTTGTAAACACTCGCATATAGTTCCCAGCATAAAAGTGAAACTACAGTAACAATTTATTGATTAATTTAAAATCATAACTTATGTTCTTTATAATTCATTGAGCTAGAGTTGGCTATAACAGGTAACCATTTTATTGGTTTGCTGTTAAGAAAGGCCTTAAAGTGAGTCAGAACTGACTACACAGTAACCTAATTGCTATTTTGCTGTACAGTAGTTTAATTATGACAAGAAAATAGCAGTGGTAAAGACTTAAGTCAGTTGACTCTGACTTAAGTCAGTCTTAAGTTGCTTCAATGATGTGAATTGGACTTGGAAAAAATGGCACACTTGAGACTTGCATATTTTTAGTGCTGGTGCCATTCACTTTAAGCAGCAGGCAAAACCTATCCCCTAAAGTGCCATGTGCATTTTATCAAAGACTTGAGAAGGTAGAGACTTGATTTGAGACTACTGCACTGCACTCTTACAGCACTACTATTCTACTTTTACTGCTCTGACTGCCCCCTTTTGCATACTGGGATTTGCAGTTGAGCACCTTTGAATTCACAGCCAGAGAGCTCTTAGGCCTTACTGAACTACAACTACAAACCCCAGAATGCAACAGGAGGCAGCCAAAGCAGTAAAATAGAATAGCAGTATTATAAGAGTGTAGTGAGGTAACAGCCACTAAAAGACTTGATTACATCACTACAAAATAGTGGGGGAAATGGATTGACATTCCTTTTACATGCTACTATGCCAAGATCTTTTAATAAGTATTGTATTTGCCAACAGTGCCCACTGAGATTTTAAAACTTAAGATGTGGGTGGTGTATCCCAGACTCATGCATGTAACATGTATACTCACTAGCTTTCTGGATTGCACTAAATTACTGAAACATCATTTGCCTTTTCAATACATTTTTCTTTTTTAAAAAAAATGTTACCTGCACAGAAATCCTGTTGGTATGCCTCCATGGTTCATACTTCCCAAACCAATCAAAAGAATTTTACTAAATCACACTAGGCTTGTACATTCTGTGTGTCACACATTTTGGGGCCCATATGTGACCTAATGTTCCTGCATAACTCCACATGTCACTTCTGGGACCTAGAAATAGTTCCAGTATGGATCTGAGAAGAAAAATTGCTGTGCATAATGAGTGTTTGAACACAACATGGCCCTGCCCTGTTTAGAAGAAAGTTGGGTAAACACTTCTCTGATTCCATACCTTAATATAAATCAATCAAAGGGCAGCCTGGAATACAAAGAAGTTCTTACAAATAATTATTAGTGAATCTGGGAGGGCTTTTCATATGCCCTGTTGCTGCTAAGTTAGAATATTGTAGTAGTTTTACATATTTTTATGACAGGCAAAGGACAATTTTCAATTTATGGTCCTAATTAGATTACTGAGGAAGGAGATTATACAATGTACAAACTGGAATAAATATTTGACTTGCATTTTTAGTAGTAGGTAATTTTCATCACATCAGGATCCTGCTTCCAGGAACTTGTGTACAGGATGAGTCACTTACTCAAACTGCTTAGACTCGAAAGTGTTTTGAAATTGAGATTTGTTTGTTTGTTGGATTTTGGAATACCTGTTAGGCTGGAGAGAGACACAAGGCTCTGCAAAATGGTGGGAAGTGTGGGTTTGCACTGTATGCTAATTCAGGTTATGGATTTCTGGATTGCCACCATTTCACAGATCCTCATTCTCCTGCCTTGCAGGATTTTTTGCTGCCAGCCACCCTTTTCCGCCTTCCAGATGACAGCTGTGGCTGCTAGTTTGTCTATCCAGCCTTGTTTCTCCACTGCTTGTGTATGAGGTGTGAGGCTGGAATGAAACTGAGGAGATGAGAGATGAACAAGCCAGGAGTATCACAGCAAGTGCATCAGTAGCAAAAGTGGGCAGCTGGTGGCAAAAACAATTCAGGTTATGGATTTCTGGATTGGGGTACTCAACTGTGCTTTTGACATTAGCTATCCCTAATGTGTTTTTGAAAAATTACAGAACGCTAGAGACAAAATTGCTCAGCTCTGTTCTGACTCGGATGCCACCGGGTTTAATACTATTTAAATTGGTAATCCAGGAACCAATTCCAGTCCACAGGCAGTCAGCCATCTTGGAAACAAAGAGACCCTTGTAGCCCATGGACATGTATGTAGTACTGATCCCTGGAACATTGGGAAAAATTAATAATAGTCATCCCCCACTTCACACAGCTCAGGAATCACTGTTATCATTGCTACAGCTACTGCTTGTATTGCGTTAATAAGATTCAGTTTGTGCAGCCTGGAGATGTAGGCAGGTTTCTTCAAGAGATGAGAGCCACCACATGTTTGTTAGAAATGTCCTTCCTCTCAAACACGTTCCATGCAGAAGGGAACTAGCAGAAGGTAAGGGAAATGGTAAATGCCTTGTTCTAGAAAGGTACGGTTCTGGTCTACCTAGAAGAGGCATTAGTGGAGCATTTATGGGGCTGGGGTGAGGGGGGCTATATTCACCCCACTGACTTGGATAATTACTAGACATTCTTTAATACCCATGTTTTTGACAATGTACTGGAACATGGGGTAGTCTCCTGAAGGGGATGCATTCCTAGATTCATTATACAGACTGTTTCGTCACCTTGGTAAATGACACGCTGACAGCTAGACGGGAGAATATGTTCCTGTTGGTTAGTATCTCTGAGGTGGGATTTGGAGGCGCTGTTGTTTCAGGTTTCAATTTTCCCACTTATGCTCAGCATACACTTGAAACCCATAGGAGATGTCCTGCATTTTGGAGTACCCTGGCAATGATATATATCTCTAATTCAAAAGAAACCATTTCAGTGCTGAACAACTATGATGACAGTGGAGTGGATGATGGTAAACAAATTCAAAGTTGATACAGACAAGAGGTGTGTCTGCTCAATTGTAATACAGATCAGTGGGTAGGGATCTAGCCTACTATATTGGATGTAGTCATACTACGTCTGAAATGAGCTTTGCTCATCTAAACCCCATTTTTAGCAGGTCTGGAGAACATTTACAAAGTTAAAACTAGCTACGCTCATTCCTGGAGACAGTTCATCTGGCCATAATGACAAGTAACTTGAATACGCCTTGTTTGCAGTAGTAATGTACTGTATTGGGGCTACCTTTGGGAGATATTCCAAAACTTTAGTGGGTCCCAACTGCTGTGGCCAAACTGTTAACCAATTCTGGACAGAAGGAACATAAAATTATCCTGAAAAAAACTACCAAGTCCATTTTCAGGCACAATTCACACCCATCATGATCGGTGAAACCCTAGATGGTTTGAGTCCAGACTGTCTCAAAAGAGTTACCTATCTATATAAACCTGTTAGAAATGCTGAGATGTCCAGAGGAAGGCATTCTCTCTGTCCTGCCATCTTCACAGGTACATTTGGTGAAAATAGGTGACGGAGTCATCTTTGTTGCTACTCCCAGACTTGATTCCCTCCCATGGAATGCTAATTTCTTCTTTCACCAGCAGGCGAAGATGATTAGGTAGGCTTTTGGCTCTGACTGAAGAAACAATCGTAACTTCTTTCCCCCTTATTTTTGAGAATTGGGTGAACTTAGCTAGTATAGCAGCCCCTAAGAAATTATGTAGACAGATGGATCTGGGGTTCCATGCCTTTACAAACATGATAGCATGTGCCATGTGCAGCACACGACGTCACACTGCCATGGGGGCAGAGTCAAGAGTGACAAGTGATCACTGAGGAAATTGAAATCAGATGGGACAGTTGTGGAAAACACATAAATCCACAATACTATAAATCATTCAATATTATAAAATACTATAAAATCATTAAAATGCACTCATAAGAATTCATACACAAATTAAAAAGTCATGATTTAAAATTAACTGGATAGGTCTACTAGAAGAGATGTGTCTTTAATGATGTTTTAAATGCTATCAGCATTTTCAGCTGTTGTATATCTTTTGGAAGCTCATTCCACAGTCTGGAGAAGCAGACGAAAAAGTCCTCTGGGAAACTGTTGCCAGTCAAGTCCTGGCCTATTGATGCAAACATTTCTTACAGAACCGGAGCATATGGAGTGGATTGTACAGGAGAAGATGATCCTGTAGGTTACCTGGACCCAAATAAGGGTTTTAAAGGTAATAACCAGCACCTTGTGGTAGTTCCCCAGAGACTAATTGGCAGCTAGTGGAGCCATTTCAATCTATTAAAATCTATATTATACCTAATTTCAACATGAGTCCCCCCCCCCCCCCCCCCCCAAAACTGACAAAATACAAATTGGTGAAAACCACTCACAATTAACAATTATTATTATTATTATTATTAACCTTTATTTATAAAGCGCTGTAAATACATACATTTTTAATTGTGTTTTGTATTTTAACATGCTGTACCCCACCTTCAGACCTTGTGGGGAGGTGGGAAATTAATCATCATCATAAAATTGCACTGATATTGGATTAATTTATGCATTATTCTTAATTAAATTATCAATAAGCATATGTTTGATTTAAAAGGAGAAAAAATATCTTAATGAAGGGGTTTAAATTTTGAATTGTAGTTACATTATAGAAAAAAACTGCTCTGTACAGTGGATAATTTACCTAATTCTTAGTTTTAATGTTTAAATATAAAATTTCAGGGAAGGGGAGATAGTTATTGATAGAAGTTTATTATTTGAAGTTTGAAGAATGGAGACATTTTTGTTCAAGTGGAATTAGTTGTTATTATTAACTATTATTAATGGATGTATACTAGGAAGTTAACCTTGTATCAACCTTTTGTAAGAAGTGCTTAGTATGGTAACTTTTTACCTTAAGTCTGTACTAATAAAATATTGATACTATAGATTTTAGAAAGAAGTGGTCTTGGTCTTTTTGAACTGGAGGTGTCGTACTTCGGATTAGGATATAGCAGGTGAAGACAAAAATTGAAGTTTGTTTATTTCTTCTTATTACTATTACTTTCTTTTTGCTCTCATGTTTCTATATGTAAATGGTTTATCCTATTATACTTTTATTTTGTAATTCTAAGATCCTTTTTTAAAAAGAAAGATCTTTGCATGAGATACTTCTCTAGACCCTTCACCCTCATGGGGATGGTGGATTGAACTTAAACTAAATGTTGACATGTAATTTTGGTCTCAATAAACTACTGCATTTTTTTTTTTACACTGTTGAACATTTGAAGTTCTTCTCCCTGCAGTCCAACTTAAGGATTCTGAAATTGGTCAGGGTTTATTTCAGGATGTTTCTGTATCTAAATTAGAGCTTTGATGGACGTCAGACATTCTGCCCTCACATGGAAAGCAAATGATCAAGGAGACATGGGGATTCCTGCCTCTCATTACTACAGCAGGAGCATATAGGAAACACTGTTTATAATGACATGAAAAAAGCATTGCTTTTCCTCTTTAAGTCAGGGTGGTATAGTGGTCTGAGCACTGGACTGTGACACTGAAAAACAGGGTTCAAATCCCCACTCAGTCATAGAAACTCACTCCATGACTGGGCAATGCTTTTTTCTGCAAGCATTAGTTTTGAACTAACACACTACCCACTGATGTTCACATCCTTTTGCCTTCTGTGTTTGGTAGGAGGTCATCTTAATAGATTTTTTGTAGCCATCCAGCGGCCTTCATCTGACAGGTAAGGAGATATAGAGCATCCTAGCCGGTGACCTTCTTTTGGGAAAGGGCATTGGAAACTACAGATTTTATTACATCAAGATCTAGGGATGTACATCAAGTGCGTAATAGATCAGCTACTCGATCTATTTTCTTTGGCTCTGCCAAGACCAGTCAACTTTCTCAGTGTTTGAGACACACAGCCATGTGACTTAGACTGGGATCAAAACAGATCATTACACTGAAGCCTGCATTTAAAAACTGCAGAGCCAGCTGCAGATTCAACTAAGAAGAAAGAGACATTGATGGTATGTTGAATACTAAAGAAGTCAATAGTGTTGTGGCAATCTAGAGCATCACAGTGAGCGCGGAGTGATGGCATTCTCCCTTTCCCATCCCGGTTTTGAAGAAGTTTGCCATTACATCCCCAAATATGCCATGAAATAACACCCCAACAGCGACAACAGTAGAAGGATCAAACTGCTTCCAGGTTTGAAATTATTGACCTCGTTCCAGTAATCACTCCTCTGGTGTTTTCAAAAGGGTAACAATCTCTGTGTACTTCAAATTTCACTCATGCCACCTCACAATTCTTTGTATTGATTGCCATTGACTGCGTATTATGATTATGAATATACTGAACCAGGGCTTTATGAACAATCTTGATCATTGCTGTTCACTGTTTACTTGTTTACTGGGAGCCCCATTCTTCAATATAGATCTCCACAAGCCCTAGACATGATTTACACTTATCATCATAATCCTTACTATTTATTCCCTGGTGTACATTGGTACTGATATAAGTCACCATCACCTACCTATGAGGTATTTCAGCTTTTCAAAGCTTTTCCGTCACAACCAACCTACCTAGGTGAAAGGTTTTCTTTCTACTTCCAAACCAGTAGTAACTCCATCATCACTTAACAGCACCTAGAGCACTGCTGAATGCTTTGTTTACATGACTCATCTTTGTAAATGCCAGTTGCTTTAGTGCCATGTCTCATAGTTTCTGCTTTGGAAGTTTTGTGTTGGACCCAGATTGTGGAAAGCACACATTTCAAAGTTGTATATATGTCATTTCCCACTCTCACTGCTTTTAAGAAAAATGACCTGTAAAATTGTTTTGATCTTAACTAATTATTGATTTTAATTATATGTTTATGTTTAAAGATGACACCCATTTTGTATACTATTTGTTTAAAGTGGAAAACTGAAAAATGCAATAGTGATGATTTCTGAAGTGCAAATTATTCAATCCACACTTTGTTTATCCTGCTGAGCAAGGTTGGATTGCTTCTTATCTCATTCTTCAGTAGGTTTTGCTCTCCCCCCCCTTTTTTTTTCTTTGCTGTTTTTGTTTTGTTCCGTTTATTGTCTCATTTTGCTTAACATATAGATAGATCACTGTATTTACTCATGTAAAAGTCTAGAAATTGTAGTAAAAAGTGACTCCCAAAACCTGGGTCAACTTATCCATGAGTCAATGTAAGTACTGTACCTTAAACTCTTACCAAAAGTAATTCTTACTCCTCTGAGTAGAGTGGCAAAAGATGAGAGCCTAGTCCTTCCCATGAGCACCTAAAAGAAGCACCAACTCCTTTTATTCTGTGCCGCAGTACCACTTCTGAGCTTTTTGAATACCTGGGTAGAAAAACTGACAGTGGCAGCTCTTTGGTGCTTCCCCTCCAAGAAGCACTGAGGAAAATCAGACTTTACAGGATCTGAATAAGACATTTGTGCATTTTTGTCAGCTTTTGGGGGAATTAAAATCAGGCAAAGTTATCACATTAAATTATAGGCTACAATTGCTAATAGCGTAGTCTCAATTTGCTTTGCTTTGTCTTTACATCATATTTGATATATGTGCATTTTCTCAGCCCTGCTTCACCCTTTACAAACTTTCTTACTTGCCCTTAGGGTTTACCCTCGACTTATCCTTGGGTCATATTGAAATCCTTAATTTCAGCTCCAAAACATGTCCTTGACTTATACTGTACATAAGGTTGACTTATAGTTGAGTATATATGGTACATTTCCTGAAGAATTTTAAAGTTAGCTTAATGTTTCTGTGACACTTGGGATTGTCCTTATAAAAGTATTTCCCTACTGTAGATTCTGATTTTTTTTTACACATGTACCATCTATACTATTTCTCATTTTAAAAGCTCCCAGAAGAGCATTTATGAAGAACCTAAGTTACAGGGTTTTCTTGGCAAGATTTGTTCAAAGAGGGTTGCCTTTGTATTCCCCGAGGCTGAGATAGTGTGATTTATTTCAAAATAATTTTGTCAACTTGTCTTCAAAGCTGCCACATTAGTGAATTTTGATGCTAAAATTGTTAGAAAGTAGGAAAATCAATAGGATTGGGAATCTACTTAGAGTTTTACATTGTAGCATTAAGAAATTACAGTGGACCCTTGCTATACGCTGGGATATGGTTCCAAGATCCCTGTGGATAACAAAATCTGTGGATGCTCAAGTCCCATTAAATATAACGACATAGCAAAATGGTGTTCCTTATTAAAAATGGAAAATCAACAGTTGACATTTGAAATTTATACTTTTTTGAACATTTACAAACCATGGATGCTTCAATTCGTGTATAAAAAATCTGTGTATAATAAGGGCTGACTGTACTCCATTCCTTCCCAGCTAGGCTGTAAGGACCTACCTAAGGAGAAGTTAACTGACTTGGTAGATCAGGTTTCAACCAGGATTCATATCTCAATTAGCCCATAGCAGAAAACCGAGCCAATTAAATATTGTCTATTTCATCTTGGTCTGATTTCTATTTTTTCTATTTTTTGCTTCAGTTCTGTACCAAGCATATCCCAGAAACAAAGCTAGTAAAGAATAATGTAGTCTCCAAAGCTGAATCTAAATGTAGACTCTAAAACGAGATAGTTTAATGCTTATCCATTTCTATTTTTCCTGCAGGCTAACTAAATGAATGAAGATGATAAGCAGCAGTGAAACCATTCTTCCTTATACTCCTCTTCCTCTGCTACATCCAGAAAAGCAGAGTTAAATCTGTAAATACACTATACAGCAGTATTTATGAAGATGTAAACACTAATTGGTATATTTTGGACTATATTTGATTTATAAACTTCCAGCTGAATACATCACATAGATATTTACACTGTCTTTTAATTAACTCAGTCACAATACTGGTATTTCAGACAGCAAAGCCTGGTGCTAAATGTTTGTACCACTATACATACATATGTGCATGTATGTATCTAGCAGTCTCTGTAATGAAAATCAAAATTTGAAGTGGCAAAGCCGATCCCACCGGATCTTTGAAACTAAGCAGATCTGTCCGGGTTAATACTTCAATAGGAAACTGCCAACAAATACTGGTTGCTCTAGGCTATATTTCAGAAGAAGCAACTGGCAAAACCACCTCTTGAGTACTCGTCGCCTAAGAAAACCCCATGAAATTCATGGGGTCGCCATGAGTTGACAGGAAACCCATGTATATATGTATACACAAAGCAGAGTTACTGTTACACACTTTGAACAGTTGGTGGCTCCAGTGTTTTACACCTGTGGATATTCTTTACTAGGATGGAGTGTAATGTAATGAATATAAAAGAATTTCAATTGAACTGCTTTCCAGCCTGCAAAAGTTCAAGGTCTAATGATTAATTATGACATATGAAATATGTTATAATTAATTATTAGATTAATTATGTAATTAAAAATTCTAAATTGAAATATTCAATTACATTGATTCCCCCCTTAATGCTAACCATAAGACTATAAGCTGCTAAATAGTTGGTATAAATCCAGTGTTGAGGTTAGGTTGAAGGAGCCTGTGGTCCTCAAGATGTTGTGGTACTCTTCCTCCCATACACATCACTAAACATGGTCACTGGCCAGAAATGAAGGATACTATGACATCTGGAAGGGTATAGGTTTTTCACCTCTGGTTTAGTATCCAATCCAGTGTACATTTGGAAGTAAGACCCCTTCAAAGACTGAAGTAAAAGTAGCCATGGTTGGAATGAAATCATACTAAAATACATCAGATATGCAGATTAGGAGTTAAAAGCTATTTTGATTCTCAGTCTGGGAGAAAGGTGGCACATAAATCAAGTGGTGAATGGATGGAAATATTAAATTTCAGAAAAGTCAATGTACAAAACTAGACACAATAACCTGAATATGCATGATTCCGTTCAGGATGACACTGGATTATACTTCCAATTTCAGTCTTGTGATATCGTCCTCATTCCTCTGCCTGGCAGCCTCCCTGCTTCCCCTCTGGTCAGTAGAATGGCTGAAATCCCTGGGTCAGTCCAGCAGGCTGGAGCCAGATGGGTCCTCCTCGTCACCGCCAAGGAGGACACTGGAGAAAAGTGGAGGGCCTGAGCAAACAAACAAACAAACAATTTTAATAGATTATTATAATATTTAAATGAGTTTAATTGTTTTAGGGAAGGGAGGGAATAATTGGGATTGTTGTGGCACCGTATGGATTTTTATTGGAAACTGCCTCGATCCTGAATGAGAGGCGGGGTAAAAATAAAGTTTTATTAGTATTATTATTAAATAAATAAAAAATTAATAGCACAAAACAGTCCTAGAAATATCAACTCATGCTTCCTAGTCATGCTCAAAATGGAGGTCGTCGTGGAATTCCTCCTGGACAGAAGTAGGCTGGAATGTAGGACGTGTCCTAGAAAAAAAGGGCCCTGGGTATGGACTCGCTACTCGACAATTGTTTCGACAGCTTTTCCACCATTAAAATGAACTACTAGGATGAACACATTATTTTTTGTAAAAGTTGTTTGTCGTGTGCCTTCGAGATACTTTTGACTGAGAGAGTGTGACTTGCCCAAGGTCACTAGTGGTTTCATGGCTGAACTGCGAACTGAACCCTGGTCTCCAGAGTTGTAGTCCAATACTCAAAACACATGACCACATATAAGCTAAACACACTAATATAAATGTAAATTCATGCTTCTTGGGCATGCTCAAAATGGAGGACATTGTGGATTCCCTCCTGGACAGAAGACTGAAATGTAGGACATGTCCTGGAGGAGGAGGACATCTGGTCACCCTGGACTCACTAGCCAATGATTGTTTCAGCAGCTTTGCTCGTGTTAAAACAAATCAGTAGGATTTTTATACAAAAGCATAGCCAGGGTCCTTGTGTTGGCCATATAGCAAAGTACAGTATTATCCAACATCCACAAAGCAGTGATTCTTTTACTGGGCCAACCAAAATGCACATTATACATGTTGCAAGCTTTTGAAGCTCCACTGGCTTCTTAATCAGACATAAGTGTTAGCATTTTGGGCAAAGGGGCCATACAAAGCTGTATCCTATCACCCTACTGATTCAACCTATATGCAGAACATATTGTAAAGAAAGCAGGCTTGGACACAGAAGAGGGAGGAATTAAAATAGGAGGAAGAAATATCAATAATCTGAGATATGCTGACGACACCATAATACTAGCAGAAAACCTCAAAGACCTGGAACAATTACTAAAGAAGATCAAAGATGAAAGTGCAAAGGCAGGCCTACTGTTGAACATAAGAGAACTTACACACAACTAGACATAAGAAAACAATTCAAAATAGACAATGAGGAATAGAAATAGTAAAAGAATTCTCATATCTGGGATCAAACATTGATTGGAACGGGGAGTATAGCCAGGAAATCAGAAGAAGGTTAAGAACGAGGAGAGCAGGTAGGAAAGAACTAGAAAAGATCCTAAACTGCAAAGACATACAAATCAGCACAAAAGTCAGAATCATACAAGCTATTGAATTCCCTATTACTATCTATGCATGTGAGAGCTGGACAGTCAAGAAGGAAGATAGGAGGAAAATCAACTCATCTCAGATGTGGGGCTGGAGAAGAGTGCTGAAGCTACCATTGGACAGCTAAAAGGACAAGCAAACAGGTCCTGGAGCAGATCAAGCCAAAAATATCCCTAGAAGCCAAGATGACAAGATTTAGACTGTCATACTTTGGACACATCATGAGAGGGCATGAAACATTGGGGAAAACAATAATGTTGGGAAAGGTAGAAGGAAGTAGAAAGAGAGGAAGGCTACATGCTCGATGGATGGACTTTATTAAAGAGACCACAAATATGGGTTTGCAAGACAGAGCAGTAGAGGGCAGGGGCGCCTGGAGATGTCTCATCCATAGGGTCGCCGTGGGTTGAGATCAATGGTGAAGATTAAAAAGGACTTATCCTGGTAATAACTAGCAACAAATCATTCACGGATTTCCCTGTGAATGATTTGTAGCTGGTTATTATCTGGTTATTGCCAGGATAAGTCCTCTTTAATCATGGTGTCGTGTGAAAATCTTCAACGCGATCACACAATTTTCATGGGATAGCGTCCACCTAAATCCCTGCTTTTCCTCATGTGATAAAGTACTAAAAGAGAGACCTGCCACCTCTACACTCTCTCCATTCTGAATGAACATGAGACAGTACATTTTTGCAAGTTACAGAATTCTTACCCACACCTGTCTTATCCCTGTAAATACGGTAAGCCACCTCTGAGTATTCTTTGCCTAAGAGAACCTTATGAAATTGATTGGGTTACCATAAGTCAGTGGGTGACCTGAAGGCACAAAAAAAATACACAATATGTCGGAGTCATAGGTTGTATTCTCACTACTATAGACATTCCACCTCCTTCTATCATCTCTGAAAAGTTTTCTTCAATGTTGTTAGGTGTCTTCAAACCCCTTTCCTAAGGCTTTGTTGGTCAGGTTATTCAGAGGAGGTTTGCAGTTATTTTCCTCTTAGTCTGAGAGAGAGTGACTTGCCCAAGTTTACCCAGTGCATTTCTATAGCTGAGCTGGGAGGATGCAAACCATGGTATCCTGGAGCCCTAGGCCAACACTCAAACCACTACACTGCTATGTTGATAATAATATCCCAATTTTGTTTTATCTTTACTGGCTTCCAGTTTGTTTCAAGATACAGTTTCAAGAGCTGGTTCTTACCTGCAAAGCCTAAATGCTTTGACTCCATTTCAGGCCTAGCCTGAAGAAGACATGCCCATCCTCCATGCCAACTGTCATCATCTGGCCTGGGAGGGAGTAAAAATGCAGGCCCAATTCCATCAGGGCTAGCCTCAAGAATAAGAGCCCTCCCTCCATGGCAGCTGACACCATCCGGCCTGGGAGGCAGTGAAATAACTGGGCCAGCTCCATCAGGCCTGGCCTCGGTTAAGAAGAAGAGCTACCAAGAGCAAGAAGGAGAGCTCTCACTCCAGTCCATCTGCCTTGGTCCAGCCCTCAGGGGGAGAGAGGAACTGCTGGACCTGATCCCTTTCCTCACCACCATTCATTCCCTTCTCCTTTTGTGTCATGACATTTTAGATTGTAAGCCTGAGGGCTGGGAACTGTCTAATTAAAAAAAAAAGATTGTATGTACAGCTCTGTGTAAATTTACAGCGTTATATAAATAAAGTTTAATAATAATAATAATAATAATTTGTTTGAAGAACTGTCTCCTCCATAAAACTTTGTCACCACTGAATTGAGCATTGGGGCTTTTTAATGTGACTCACCACTTTTTCATTTCAGGTGCAAGACAAGATATTTTCTGCAAGTGGCTTCTAGGTTGTGGAAGTCTCTCCAGGAAATGTTGGGTTTTTTTCTCTTTTAAAAACAGGTTCAGGTGAGATGTAAAATGTTCCACCAGGCTATTGGTGTGTGTAAAGTTCTGCCAAGTGCTGAAGGGGTTCATTTTCTTCTTGATTTGACTGCATAAAATTAATTTTGGTAACATGAACTTCTTCTTTTTACTACTGTTTATGAATTTTATTAACTTTTTAAAAGTTAACTAGCCTTTAGTTTCTTTTATAAAGTGGCATATGAATGTTAAAAGACATGGAATGATCTGTCCTGATCCTTTCACTACTTTCTTTGTGCATAAGTCCTATCAGATGCATGTTTCTGCAAACCTAGCTGTACAGTTCACATATGCTTTACCATTGGATTAGATTGGGGAAAAATTCCTATTGCTTTTGCAGATGATCATATGAACTCTCCATTCTCTTATCTTCCTTAGATTTAGTTTAAAACCAGTTATATGCATATTTACTCAGAAATAAGTTACACTAAGCTCAGTTAGTCTTTCTCCCAGGTAAATGTCTTCAGGATTGTAGCCACTGTCTTAATAAAAAAAGATCAATATAAGAAGTGCAGCCCTTTCTAAAAGGCAGATTGAGTATTTCTTACCTAATGAACTGGAAATATAGATTGTCAGTCTGAGGCTTGTGTGTACAGCTTAAATGAACAATTCATCTTACGGCGCATCAGGGGATATATCAGGATTTACATTAGAAAGCCTCCTTAAGCCTCTTTTCTACTAGATTATAATTTCTTGCTGCTTTCATATGCATTGAGCCACCTAATGACAATCTGCAAAAGAAAAGAAAGTTTTTTTGGGGAGGGGGTATGAATATTTGTTCGCTGCAATAAAAATTCTGCATGTTTTAATTTAAAGGCCATTTCTGTATCGTTTCTTGTACTTACTCCAATATACAGTAGATATCTTAATAATGAAAAGAAAAGGTAGATGTGAGATCAGGGAAGTCTGCTGGTTTCCCAAACTTTGTTCAGAAGTCTGAGATGAATATGAATTATTTCTCAGTTCCTAAAGTTTTTCAGCTTTCTTTTTTCCTTCTACTTCATCCCAGTGTTTTTTTTTTTTTTTTTTGATGAATACATAATAGCTGGCCCATTATAAGTCACATTTGTGGCTGATGCCAAAAAAGAGTATAATGGCTTAGATGCTCCTTGATTAGGCTTTTATTGTGCGATCACCCTGCCCAGTTCATGGAAATTAATGAGGGACCAGATGACAGTGTCTCCTGTTTGTAACTATCCCACATTGTGTGTGGCAACATCGGTGTACATGGTGCTGCACAAAATAAAAGAATAAAAAACATCCCTGCCAACAACATACAATCTCCTAATCTAATAATTTCATCAACTTCTTTCTCTCATTCTTTCTATAGCGACCTGTTAAAGAAGGATGGATAGAATAGCATCATCATACCTTTTAACAGGTAGCATTCAGAGCTACCAGTCTGTAAAATGTCCTCTGTAAAGGAAATAATAGTATCTGCTGAGAAGAAAGTGGGAATAAAATCTGGGAGACAAATTTCTTGGTCAAAATGTCATATGTGAGTGAGAATTAGGGTATGAGTAGAATTAATGTAAGTGCCAACATGGTGTAGTGGTTTGAGTGGTGGAGTACAACTCTGGAGACAAGTATTCAAACCCCCACTCAGCCATGGAAACCCACAGTAGTCTTGCACAAATCACACTTGGCCTCAGAGGAAAGCAAAGACAAACCCCTTCTAAAGAAATCTGGCCAAGAAAATCCTGTGATAGGGCTGACATAAAGTGGAAATAAATTGAAGGCTCACAACAACAACAACAACTATAAAGTTATTGCATACTTCTTCCACTCTGCTTCGCTTGCATTTGCTGAATATCCAGAATGAAGATTTCTGGAGAATTTGGAATCATAGGAAGCTGCCTTTTTATGAAAGGCATTTCCAGAAAGTGGGATCCTTACCCTGACAATCAGAAAGCAATTCCATCTTTATCTCTTTAACCGATTTTCTATGTCAAGAAAAAAAAAAGGTGGAGGAAGTAGTGGAAAAGCAAGGGAGCTTTATGAATGGAGGGCTACATTTTCTGTAACCTCCACAAAATTCTGTAAATGAGATAAAGCAATGGTATTGATAAAAATCTTTAGAGCCACTCCCAGTCAAACTGCTGGTTCATCTGGCTCAGTATTGTTGACAGACTTGCAGTGACTGTTCAGGGATTCAATCAAGCATTTTTTGAGCCACAGCTGGAGATGTCAGAATTTGAATTGGGGACCTTCTACATCAGATCATTTTGCTCTAGATCATTTTGCTCTACCATTGCACAAACTTGAACAAACATTGAAAGTGCTTACCATCTGATAACTTCTTAGGTAGTATTATGCTCCTTTAACTTTTTTTCTCCTCATAGATCAGACAGCTGTCCCTTCTTGATTTTTCCCCTTTTAGTCATGCTAGTAATTTTCATGGTTTCTGGTACTGGCCTCCACAACTTGTGGGTTTAAATACTCTGTAGGCAGGAAAATGAGGAAGGAAGGGGAAGGGAAAAAAAAAAAAGAAACATGACAGCAGCTTTAAGACTAACTTTTTAATATATAAAAATGTAACCCTCCTCTTTCCACCCACCCCCAAAATCAAGGGAAAATAGAATATCCCTCTTCTAATAATAATGAATGTTCACCTTAGCATTTGGGAATGTTTTTGGCAGTTGTATCTAGGCTGTGTTGGCACCTCAGGAATAATGCAAGTTGACACCACTTTTACTCCCATGGCTCAATGTTATGGACTTCTGGGAATTGTAGTTTTATGAAACATTTAGCCTTCTCTGTCAGAGCCATGGCTGTAAAAGTGGTGTCAGCCTGCATTATTTCTGCAGTGCAGACGCAGCCTATTGAAGGCCTGGGTGGGTTGATTAAGAACTTTGGCTTGACATAAGCACTGCAATTGCATTGAATTTAGAATGACCACTCTGGTCGCATTTTATAAAAACAAAGATAAGCGCAGCCTCATGCTATGACTGATAATTCACTGATGTCTTCAGGCTTGATCAGACACTGACAAACTGGAACTGGTGTTATAGGGCTGTGTAAAGCAACTAGTCTTTGGCACAAGTACCACTGATTAAAATTGTAAAAAGTCAGCATGCTGAGTGGGGCAGAGGTTTACAAAGGAGCAATGCTCTAGGGAGGCCTCTGCTTCCATCCTACCATTAAGAAGCGTTACTGAATCTGCCCAACCAGTGCAGCATGTATCTAAAAAAACATGCACAAGGATAAAGATGAGATCATGATTCAATTTTAGCTCAAAAGGAAGGGAAGCCAACTCTTATCCAAAAAGAAGCAGAGGTTACAAAAATAAGGAGATGAAAAGGGAAAGTGATGCAGGGGAGAAGGCTAGAACACTCAAAAGTGGTTTCAAGTGAGCTTCCTCTGGACTTCTGAAAAAGGTATCCATGACCATCAAGATTCCACAACAGGGGCCCTTTCACATGGTAAAATTGATAATATCATGATTCTACTTTAACTGTAGTGGTTCCATCCTGTGGAATCGTGGGATTTGCAGTTTAAGGAAGATGTTCAGAATTCACATCCAGAGAGCTCCTCTAGTGCCTTACCAAACTATGAATCCCAAGATTCTACAAGATGCTGCTAAAGCAATTCAAGGGGAACATAGCACATTATTCTGTTGCATGAAAGTGTCTCAGGTTGCCTGCCTGCACCATCATCAAAACTTTATATTGACCTGGCTGGAAGAATTCAGGGCCTCAAACAGACAGGCCAAAACCTCCACAAACAGGGCTGTGCTGGTGCTGTTTGTGCCAGGTCTGGGCAACCGCACTTGCCCAGCCCTGATATGGGCCACTGCCATGGTTTTGAGCAGGGCCAGCAGGTGTTGTCCACTCCTTTTTGGCCTGGTTCTTTATAAAAGAGGCAGCCTTGGCATGGTTTCCAGCCATTCTCAGGGTGTGCATCATCTTTTTGCTATACCCCGAATGCAGCCCAAAACTGGTTTATTTGGCCTGTCTGTTTTGGGCTCAGGTACCATTTTTACCTGAGGATTGAAGGAGCAGCCATCCCCTTTGCTGAAGTTATTAGGTTGAAGTAAATCATCATGATATCTTCTTCTGTGGTTGAGGAAATAAAATATGAGAGACTGTTGTGAAGTGGTTTGTTGGCCAATGCATAATATTTGTATTTAGTCAAACTGAATTGCACTTTCCCCCTTTTGTGATCTGGATCTCTGCTTCTAAATACACAACCTGTTAATATAGGCAAATTTTCATACTGGCTTCTTTTGGTGCTTATACTGGTATACGTTCAGTCTGAATCTCAACGCCCAAGTTCCTCACATCTTGGGATCACTTTTTAACGCACTTTCACCTGATACTTGAAGTAGCTTCAGACTGTATTAATAAATATATTTTTAAAGCTTATAAAACTGCAATTGCAGGTTTTTTTTGTGGGGAGGGGGAAAGAACACAGATAATCACTGAATTTCACAATGGTTCTAGTTTGAATTGCCCTCAGAGAGGTATGTTCAAGAAAGGAATAGGGAGTAGAACATGTGTCTTTTTAATTTGCTTAACCACCAAAATTATAAGAACACAAATGGTGGCTTTGCAACTATGTAGTCCTGCCTGTGGTAAAAAAGATACCCCTTTTGAAACAACACAGACAAGTGTTCAAATATAACAAGGAATTTGCTTGAGGAGAGTGGGGACAAGGGGGCAAGGGGATGAAGACAACAATTACAGAATTCCAAGAATTTATTGTATTTTAATTTATTTTAAATTTATTTTTATTTCATTTGTATTTTAATTTATTTTAAAAAGTCTAACTTAAAATTACACCATATCTACTTGAGCACAGCTCTCTTTTTCATAGCATATATGTAGCTCCTTGTAGGTTATGACAGAATTGTTGCTTCATTCCTCTCCTGTGAACCTTTCTGATAGCCTCAAGATTCTTATCTAGTTAAAGGGGGGGATGGCAGAAGAACAATATATAAATATTACAGTATAAAGATATTCCATTCTGCTCTATCCAATCCACATCTGCTATCAGCTTCTTTGCTCTTTTCCTCCATTGCGGTCTTTGTGTTCTTTCTGCTCAGAAACCTCTTGCATTTTTCAAGTCAACTTTTACTTCCACAAATCCATCACAGTAGATCACAATAGACACAAATATTGCATGCCTTGTGCCATTACTAAGTATATTAATTTGGGCTCTACCAAAAGCTAATTTCATGCTTCTTCTATACCTGTTACCTTTTTCTACACTGTTGGCTGAAAGACACACAGCTTTGGCTGTAAGGTACCTTATCAACTCATGTTTCCTCAATGAGGTGTAAATTATGAATTTTACTAGCTTCCCTACAACCTACTCAGCTGGAAGGATTACATTCCCCTTTCTGGTTTCCCTAGGTTGAAAGGAAACGTCTCTCTTATCTGCTCTGCTCTTATGCAATATTTAAAAAACTGTATATATGTATTCTTTTATATCGCTTTCTCCAAAGGCTTTCTGTCTGTCACTTTGTAACAATAAAGGTTTTAGCTAAGCTTGTTCCACATTGCAGCTAATTGCCGTTATCTATTTATTAGTTGGCTATTTTCATATTGTTTTCTAATATTTTGTCACTTCCTTACCCTTTCCACTTCGTGTATATCTCATATTCTATACCATCATTAAAAAACTGTGTTGGGGTTAGGATCCCTTTCACAGTTATAGTACAGTATTATGATTCTCCTTTAACTGCCATGGCAATATCCAATAGCTAATCTTTCATCATGATAAGGTGGTTTTCTGCTCAGATATTTCTTTCCTTCCTAGAGTGATCTCACTTTTTTACCAAGTTCAGACTATAGTTATATCTACAGTCATACAGTATTAACATATTGCTGCACTGTCTTTAGCCTTCCGTAAGTCTCAGACTGCTTCTTCCTGCAAATGGCTCTTCTTTTAGGAGGTCCTAAACAAGACTTGTTGGTCTCCACACAACATTTCAAAGTGAATTGTGCATACTTTTTACGATCCCATAAATAAGTGGCAATTCAATGACCAACTTCTAAACACCATTCATGAGGAGCCAGGATAGAATTTGACCAATGTGCTCCTAGTAGAATATGCTAACATAAAAAACTTTGCAACTTGCAAAACAGAATCTTTAGTGGAATCTGAAAAAAAGAAGGGACGTATAAAACTATCAGATCTTTTCCAAAATGGGAACTATGAATTACAAATTGATGTCTTTCTGATAAAGAAATATAACAGAATCTGATTAACTGTTTCAACCGTTCCTGACTGACAGAGGTAGATATGCTGTGCATAAGAAATATGTAAATATCTCCCATTCCAGTAGGATTGGTGGCAAAATATCAAAAGAAACCAAAGTGAAGCTCTGTGATATTTGGAAATTTCTAGAGCATCATCAGCCAAAGCAAAATTTATGCTGCAATTGTTTGCTACAAGATAATGTTGGATTCTTGCTCTTCTTAAAAAGCTGAATTTGAGGTCTGTTGCTTCATTGCTACGTAGCTTTGCAGGAAGACAGAGTAAGGCATTTGGAAAGCAGCATGGAACAAGAGTGGCAATCAAAAATTTACTCTGTTCTGCTTCTTGAGGTCAAAAGTCTTTATAAACACATAGATGAGAACCATACAAGGGTTAACATATTATTTTACCATGGAACACTTTCATCATATGCTAACCTCTGTAATGAAAAAGCATCTTAGGATAGAAACAAGCATTCCCAGTGGTATGTCTGAAATATTACTCCCAGCTGAAATATTATTCCCAAGTGTTTTATAGCCTAACTTGATCTATGAAACCATCATTAAAATGCAACCAATGCTGGGTGAACTTTTTATGAACAAAATTAAGCAAGAATTTTGGGTTTGTGGTGATTTATTGTGAGCCACTCCTCCATACAATATGTGTGGGTGTGTAAGGGGGGGCACCTGAAGATATCACCTAAGGTCCGCATCTGAAAAAGTTGAGATTACATTATCATCCATATCCATAGAGTAAAACAAGGATTGATTGGTTTGCTATTTTAGGATGGCCTTAGATAGGGAGTGTACTACATTCATATACACAAGATAAACAGTAAAGTGGCCAAATGCATTCCAGTTTCATTTCCCTCTTAACCAAAACCAAGAACAACAAATATCTTTGTAGGTTATACAGGGAGTTTCATTCCTGGACTTATGCAAAGTGACTACCTGGTCTCAGCCATCCACTTTCTATAGACAAGACATTTGAGCCAGGGCAGATGTTTTGTTTGAATGGGAAATCTGGGGTTTTCATTTGGCACAATGCCTTTCCTCCTCCAATAAGTTAGATCACTAATCACCCATCTGAGACACACTGAAGAAAAACAGTTCACTAGGCTCTGACTATGGTTCTTTAACTGGTCAGTCTACGATGCCATACTACGCACTTTCCCTCCTTTCTCAGCCTCCATCTTTGGTTTCTTTGGCTGCAGCAGAGTAGCTTGGGCTCACAAAATATGCATGTTAGGAGTGTGAGGACAGGATTCCTATCAAAAGCTTTTCAACTCCAGATTTTTCAAGCCATGGTTTTCTGCAGGAGAAACCTCCATTTGTGCAAATTCACAAATGGACACTTGACAAACTATAGTTGCAAGTAATTAACCTATTCTTATCCCTTGTTATGTTACAATGATAATTTCTTGTGGTTATACGTGCATTGTTGGGGGAGGGAATTAGTTACAAATAACATACTGTATACACTCATGCATAAGTCTAGAAATTTCAGAAAAAAATTGACTCCAAAAATCTGGCTCGATTTATCCACGGGTCAATGTAAGTGGTGTATTTTAACTCTTCTCTTTCTCTGAGTAGAGTGGCAAAAGGTAAGAGCTTAGTTCATCCTGGGAGAACCCCCAAAAAGCACCAACTTCTTCTACTCTTTCCACCATAATGCTGCTTCTGGCCTTTTTGAATGCTTGGGTGGGAAAATGGCAATGGTGGCACCTCTTTGGTACTTCCTCTGAAAAGAGTGCCAAGAGGAGCTGGACTTAGAAGGATCTGAATAAGAATTTCTATATGAAAACAGTAAACTTCATCCTTTACATCCTTTGTTGCATGTCCCATAACTTGCCCTCAACTTATATATAAAGTCGACTTATAGTCGAGTATATATAGTAAGCTCTTTGAGAGCAGCTGAAGACAGCAGTAATATCAAAACTGTTAGGTCCCAATGTTATTGCTTGGCTTTTACAGTCTTTCAATCTTTCAGACTCAATACTTTTGATTAAGTTAGGGAAAATTGTATTGTGGACCTCTCTGACACAAGGAAGGTACTGTGGTAATAACAATTTCCAAAAGGGATACAGGTATTAATATAAAATTGTATTAGTAATTGACAGCTATTGATACCAAACTTTCCTTCTGCCACAATTTTGTGACTGGCCTACTCCTTCATTATCAGAGTAGTGGGCTTCACACTTACATTCAGATCACGTAGGGCATCCCCGAGGATTGGAACTTTGAGAAACCCTAATCTAAAATGGCCCTGGCAAAGTCATAGGTTTGATCTCTGTACTGGCTTAAGATACTTGTTTTTTTTTAAAACCTGTTTTTGGCACAGTGCAGTTGCATTAGTTTTACAGGAGTACCAAAAAATGCTTAGGGATTAAGAACTGACAGGTGGCAACTTTGGAAATCTGTAGTGAGCCAGAGTGGTATAGTGGTTTGAGAGTTGGACTAGGGCACTGGAAAACTAGGGTTCAAATACCTCCTCACCCATGGAAATCCATTGGGTAACCTTGAACAAATCACACTCTCAGCATCTAAGGAAGGCAACCTCTTCTGAACCTTGTAATAGGGTTGCCTTAGCTTTGCCATAAGTCATAAATGACCTGAAGGCCCACAACAATAAAAGCATTTGTACAAAGAACCAAGTCAGGTATTACTAAAAGGGTGGTGTTCAGGAGAATACTAGCAGAGTGTCTTATTGCCGCCACTGAAACCTCTTTTGTTTCCTGACCCTGCCCTGCCCTATCAATCCTACCATCAGGAGGATTAGACTGACAAGAATTTATTTACTAAGGAGGGGAAAAGTAAGAAGAATGTAATGGTAGTAATTCAGTTAATTATATAAATTAAGAGAAGCCTCTTGAAAAACAACAAAAGCAAACTGAAGGGAATGTGATGCTACATAGCCCTGGGCTGGAATGCAGCTGTAAACCTCAATCGCTCGCACTCTAGCCTGAAATCTGCTGATGGATAAATGCTTTGTGTGGCCTGTTTGTTGCTGCCAGTCCTCCACTGTCTCCTGTAGCTGCTGTGTTCAATTAACTTACTTTTCTTGCCCCCCCCCCCAAACAAATCTCCCTCATTTCTCAAATCCCACACTCTCCCTCAGAAACACTTCACAAAAAACTTTTCAGATTTTGTTAGCCATCTCCCAAAATGCACATGAGGAGAATATCTTCTCCAGTAGTTTTTTGGGAGTTTTTCGGGCTATGTGGCCATGTTCTAGAAGAGTTTATTCCTGACGTTTCGCCAGCATCTGAAGATGCCAGCCACAGATGCTGGCAAAATGTCAGGAATAAACTCTTCTAGAACATGGCCACATAGTCTGAAAAACCAACAAAAAACTATGGATGTCGGCCATGAAAGCCTTCGACTTCACATCTTCTCCAGTGTTAGATTCCTCATATGTGTAGAAGATATGGGAAAGCATTGCCATTTCCAGCCCAGGAGAAGGCTCCAGAAGGACTTCAGGGACTGCATTTCAGCAGTCAGCAGAGTGGGGCCAAAGCAAATGTTTTTTCTTTCTTTCTGTTTTCCTGCAATGCAATGACATCTAAGCATTCAAAAATGACAGTCATTTTGTAAACAAAAGCACCTATGCTAGTCAGAACACTGTTAGTCAGCAATTGTTGCCTGCAAAGAAGAGGTCATTTCAGTGCAAAATCACCTGAGGTTTTAAATTGCTCCTTACAGAAGAAGCCCTGACCTGATAGGGAACTTGGCATAAGTACCCCAATCTAGTGTAGGACATGTTGGCTAACTCTGTGAGCAGAAAATCAATCTCATCCTTTTGCAACACTGAATCCCTCTGTAAATGCTAGAGTACTGGACAATACTGTCATCTTAAAGGTAAATGACATTGACTTATGATGACCGTGCCTAAGTTTTTATTGGCAAAATTTATGCAGAAAAGGCTTGTCATTGCCTTCCTCTGTGGCGGAGAGAGTGTGATTTGCTGAAGATCATCAGTACATTTCCACATCCAAATAGAGATTTAGATCCTGGTCTCTCAGAGTCATAGGAGTTTATCGCATGGGACAGGTCTTGTGCACAAACTGAATTTAAACTGAAAGAAAACCACAAAAACAGGTAGATTTTTAAACATCATCGGGGGTTAACCTGAACAAAAAGCAGACAGAACCCATAAATGCAGGTAGATTTTCAGACGACGTTTGTGTGAAGGCAAAATAATGTGACATTAACCCAAATGGAAAGTCACCCAAACCCACTCCTTTTTACTTTCAGGAACTTCTAACTTTTGGCTACAAAATGAAACTGAGCATGTATGAGATAATGTTGACAGGAATTGTTGCCATATGTTTGCATGAGTTAGAGAAGCTGAGGCCTGAAGGCTCCTACAGACCAGATCAAGAGAGAGGAAAGCACCTCTATTTTTTATTCTGTTTTTAATGTTTAATGATGATTGTATTTTAGTTAAGGGATGAGGGATGGAATTTTAGTTTCTATATGTTATGTTTTGTTTGGGTATTTTATTTATTTGCCTCTGTAAATCGTTTATGTATTATGTATTTGTTTATGTAATATTGTTTAATGTTTAATGATGGTTGTATTTTAGATAAGGGATGAGGGATGGAATTTTAGTTTGTATACATTGTGTATTGCTTATGTAAAATGTTTGTGTATTCTGTGTATTTTTAAATGTAATTTTGTAGCCACCTTGATCTTTTAGAAAGGCGGTATATAAATCAAAGTTGTTATTATTATTATTATTATTATTATTATTATTATTATTATTATTAAATACAATACAATGCAAATCTGGGAGGGATTGATTTCCTCAAGAAGCCTAAACAAAGTAAGTCAGGAGTTTTTACCAGAATTTGACAGAAAGATATGATATGCCTGTCTAAACAGTGGAATTGCATAGGTAATTGTGTCTATTTCCGACATTAATTAACTCACTATGTCAATATTTATTTGGTTGGCTTGGAATTTGATCACAGCCACAAATATGAAATTGTCAAGTGGCGTCATTGAAGCCTCAACATGGCACTACCCTTCCATGGTGGTAAGATGGCATACTCCAGTGAGGCAAGAGGCTATGCTGCTGGTGGCAGTGCTGCAGGCCAATCTATGTATAGTTGTGAAAGCTGGAGGATGAAAAAAGCTGATAGGAGGAAAACCAATTGTTTTGAAAGGTGGTACTGAAAAAGAGTTCTGCAAATACCAGGAACTGCTAAACAGACAAATGGATGGGTCCTAGAGAAAATCAAATCTGAACTTTCCCTAGAAACCAGAAACACTAAACTAAGACTGTGGGCATATCATGGGAAGACATGACTCACTAGGGGAAAAAATAAGGCTTGGTAAAGTAGAAGACAAAAGGGAAAGAGGAAGGCCATATTCCAGATGGATAGACTCAATTGAAGCCACAGTCTGCAAAACATGAGCAGGGCTGTGGATGATAGGGTGACTTGGAGGTCTCTCACTCATGGGATCACCATCAGTTGAAGTTGACTTGATGGCAGTTAACAAGAACAATCACTGGAGCCTGAGTGAAGGAAAACTACTATACTATGACAGACTTTCTGAAAACATCTAGTTTGAGTTGTTGAGTTTAAATATTTCATCCAATCAGTTGTGAACCTACTAACACTTTCAGTCCATAGCTTTAAAAATAAATAAATCATAAAAGCGATTTCTTGCATTAAAACAACAACAGTATGTCCAGCATTTCTAAGATGTTCAAACCAGTTTATTTATCTGTGTTGCTAATCATGAATGTGTTATTCAGTACAATGAAGAATATTTGAGCTACCACCCCATATTTGTTAACTATTAAATGATAACACCTTATGTTTTTTGCATTTAATTTCTTCTAACCATGCTGAACACACTTCCCAATGTACCTGTTTGTGCTTACACTAGTTTTTGACATGAATCAAAACATTTGATGGACCTGTTGAAGTGGACTCTAGACTCTGAAAGATAGTAACAAAACAAAAGATGCTGTAAAACTATATTGTTCATATTTCCCAAATTAACGCTATGGGGTATTTGAAAATCCTGCAGATGCCTGAAATAAATATAATAAGTAGTGATTTAACCTTTTAATAATGTTTAGAACCTCCTTATTTAAAGTGTTGTCTCTTAAGATTTAAGATCTTCAAAAGGGAGAGGCAGGATACAAATTAATAATAATAATAATAATAATAATAATAATAATAATAATAATAATAATAATAGTTGTTGTTGTTGTTGTTGTTCTCTGAGGCACCCAAAAATACAGAACAAATACTTATTCCCTTGTATGATGAAGAGATGAAAATATGTTCTCTAAACCGTTCATTCTCTTCTGTTCTGTAGGAAGTGGAAGAATTTCTTTCTTAGTTGGTGCCATGCTCTCATGAAAAACACTATTAACTGAGTGGATGGTATCAACTCTCAGTTATCAAAAACTGAATGTAACTTGTTATTGGTAATTCCATTTACACATTGTTGTTGTTTTTTGTCATAACAATGCCCTCCTTATTTTTAATGTAATGAATATTCATCAACTCCTTAACTGAAAATGTGTGTGTGTGTATGTGTTAAAATTGGAAGACTTCTCAGTCACTCCAGATAGATAGACAGATAGATAGATAGACAGCTAGATAGCTAGCTAGATAGATAGAGTGGCTGGGAAGTTTTCCTTTAATAAATAAATAATATTAATTAAAATGATTCAATGGGCAAATTATATAGGATGGACAAATTATATAGGATACCCAATACAATTGACATAGTGGGGGAAAGCATGGAACAAGGGAATGAAATGCACATTATGCCAAAAATTAAAAGAAAATGGGTATAAAATGTACCATAAATGGTACTTAGCACCTGACAAACTGGCAAAAATGTATGAAGAGACTCATAATAGATGCTGGAAATGTGGTGAAAACCCTTGGGCTGCAAATTAGTTAAAGATTATTGGAAAGTGATAAACCTAACAATTAGTAAAATAATAGGAGAAAAAGCTGAAATGAAATCTG
>NC_056524.1:122631295-122658341 GCF_019175285.1 Sceloporus undulatus
AAGGTGTTTTTTTAAAAAAAAATTAGGAATAATGGATGAACAAATTGAGAAAAACATGGAAAAATATTGTTTTTCTTATTGATAATTGCAAGAATTGCCTTCGCACAAAGTCAGAAGACAAAAGCTATCTCAAAATGGATGGACAGAATGATAAAGGAATGAGTCAGGTTACACAATATTAGGGATGTACAAAATAGTAGAAAATAATAGATGCATATATGTGTATATAAAATAACTAAAAAGGATTAAAGTAGTTTAAAGGAGAGTTAGATAGAGTATGACAAGTGCACTGTAGCAAAAAAAAAAGTCACCAAGGCAAAGAACTAAGGAAGGTAAAAGCATAATAAAGTTCTACATTTTGTAGTGTTTTTCTTTTTTCTTTTTGTTTTTAGAATAGGGAAGATAGGTAAAGAATGGAAATTGTTGATATAATAAACACAAAAAGTTAGAGGTTTTGAAGTTATAAGGTATGAGTAGGTAGGAAAGGGTAGGAATAGATAATATGAAAGCGGGATTATAACAAGGAAATAATAAAAAGAAGGTAGATAAGAAAGAGGGTAAGAGGAGACAAAGAATGGATTAGAAAGTATGTAGGAGAGAGAGAAGCAGAAGGGATAGAAGAAAGAAGGCAAAGTGATAGTAGGCGAAGTGGGGATGAAGTAAGGTAATGTTATAGGTTGTTATGTGTTGTTACTTTGTTATTTTTTGGGAGGGATGTTTTTCTGTCAGTCAGTTTGTTGGGGATAGGAAATAGAGTAGTTTATGTTGTATTGTGTTGTATGATAAGGGAAAACTAATAAAATATTAATTGTAGAAAAAATAAATAATATTAATTAAAAATAACAAAAATAATACATTGCAACTGGTCACCCTAAAACAATTAGTAATGTTAATACATTTTGGGGCTAATACTAATAAGTCAAACATTTTCAGCAACGTTTCTGGAATATCCAAAGGAACAAGTGTTTTAAAGGCAGTCTAGAACAGACCTAGAAGAGCTAGATGCCGAATTTATTTTCAGTCTGAAAGTGGAGTTAGGCTGCCACCCAGTGGATATGATTAAGAATAGTTTTCACTCTGTAACTTTTAGACATTTAAACAGAATCTGAATACTTTTCTCTTCAGCTCCCCATTTTTTTTAACCTTTTCTTAATTCATAATTTTAATGTTGTAAATTAATTTATCATGCATCATGTAAATTGGGAGGGCAGGATATATGGATTAGTAAACTGCAGTGTTTTCTTATTTTTTAAAAAAATATATAATTTTCATGTGTTTAGTATACACATTCTAATATATGTATGTATGTATGTATGTATGAGAGAATGAATGAGTTGTTGGAAGCATTCCTGATGTTGCTGAGAAAGAAATGAGTACTAACAATTCTGGTCACAATCCTCTATCAGCTTATTCTTAATAAATTCTTAATTAATTCTTAAGTAACTTCTCCTGGATCAGTTCCTCTAAATGGAAACATCCTTTAACTGTGCATCATTGAAATACCATACCTCCAAAGTGACTCGAAGCAGCTTTATTTTGGCCTGTCTGTAACAGGCCTGAGTCTGGATTGGTAAAATGGAAGTTCAAAAGTAGGGTTGAGTGGGTCATATTTCTCCATCTTTTGAGGGTAAACAAGAACCACAAGAATCAAAGCTCAGCAGAACCTCAACAGTGTTCAAGAGAATACCAGCATGGATAATGAATAGAGACAAGGAAACATCAACAAACAAGATAGATTCCTGCAGAAAATAGAAGTCTTATTCATATGTAAATGACAAAAGAACATAAATGTTGAACACCCTCACCCCATACAACCAGATAATAAGGAATTTAATGAAGATAAAAGAAAAGTGAAGAGAGAAAAAGAAACTGATCCTTACTACTGGGTTGTTTCCAGTCTTCTGGTTACTAGAGTTCCCCTGGTGCTGGAAGAAAAATGGCAATTTTGTCCTGTTTGCCTTTTTCTCTGCAGTCCTCAGTGTCCTGTGCTGTTTGGGAAAGCTGGGTAAATAAATAAACTTAATTGAATTGCTATTTCTCCTATCCCAGTCATTTCCAGATGGAATTGGAATTTCTGTAATGCTGCAGAGGGATCTGTGTCAGTTTCCTATTATTTTCTGTAGCAGTTCCTGAATGCTCCTTTTGGACTCATTTGTGGCAATAAGAGTTAACAAAAGTGCAGACCCTAAAGGCTATTCATGAGGCTGATGCTGGTTGCCTGCATGCCCCCCCCCCTGCAAAAAAAGCACAAGAAAATAGTGATCCTGCAATGCCCAAAGTGGCTGTAGCCATCAGAAGTTTTACTTCCCTTGAAGGAAACCCATAAAGGGAGGGGTTACTATGGCCAGGTGCTTTCCAAGCATAGCTCTGACCTGACTGTAGTTGCTCCAAAATCAAAGTGAAGGTTGAAGGAGTCTCTTTCTTGCCAAGGCTTGGATCATGTCCGCACAAGCAGAATACTCAGAATACACTGCCACTGTGGAGCAAAAAGAACCGGGAATTTCTGAGTTCTTTGTGCAACGCTGCACTGACAACACAAGTGCACCATTGGCGTACTCTTGACGTAAGTGACGTGTGGTGCCATGTGGATGGCGCATGGCACTTACGTCAAAATGGTGGCACCCATGTACTCAGTTCACCACCATTGTTAGGACGCCACCACATAGTAGGGTTGCGGGGCGTGCAGTTGCTCCACCCACAGGCAACCCTACTACATGTCCAGGCCGGTGCAAAGCGCCGGTCTGGATCAGGCCTTCCTTTACAATTTTAGCTAGTTTCACAGAGTTAAATGTTACTTATGGGCTGAATTTGTTGTTGTTATGATCCTCTTACTCATTTTTGACTTATGGTAACCCTAAGGAAAACCTAATGTAGGGTTTTCTTGGCTAGTTTCTTCAGAGGAAAATTCTCATTGCCATCCTCTGAGGCTGAGAGAGTGTGACTTGCCCAAGGTCACTCAGTGGGTTTTTATGCTCAAATGGGGAACTGAACCTTGATCTCCAGAGTCATAGTTCACCATTCAAACCACTATACCACACCATGAAAAGACTGTCTCACAGGTGAAAAAGTCATTGCTGAGCTTGTGTGGAAAACGGCACAATTTCCCTTGGAAATCATTCAAGGTCACAATAAATCTGTCTTCTTAGGTCTTTCATGTTAGGGCCACTTTCATCTTCTTCATGTGGTGCAGAGTTAGTTTTGTTGACACCAAAGATTGCTGATTCTCTATGTGGCCATCTGCAGTATTATCTTCTTTTATCTCACCAGGTTCCTCCTGAGTGTCTTTAGACTTGAACAAGACTTCCTTCTTCAAACAATAATATCGTCAGAAAAGGCCAGAGTTTGACTTTGTATTGGGATTCCACAGTTAACTTTGTCAGTTCTTTTGGTTGTGTTGGTGTAGATTCTGACATACGGTTAAAATGGACCCTGAGCTCTTTTAAGCTTTAGTTCTTTTCAGATGGAACAATTAATATGCTTTTTGTAGGAAGAACAGGTTGAGAGGTTCTGCCTTGGAATATAAACTTTTAAGTGAATGCTTTTTACAACAATTGCTCTCAAAATACCTGAGCTGTGGAAATTTCAGAAAGAAAGAAAGAAAGAAAGCTCCTCAATTTTATTAGCATCTGAGAGATTGTTGACTGACAATAGGTCAAAAGAACCCTTATCTTAAAATATGCTCCTGGGATTTTTTTTCTACTTTATTTAAGTCAACAGAGCTAGATTCTATTCATAGTATCCAGGACAATGAGAACAACAACTTCTGTTCAGATAGTTATTTACAATATGCAGTAAAATACAATAATTTTGCAGCTGAGGCACAGACCTGTTTTTCTTATTTCTCTGAAGTCTATCTCCCTTTATGGAAAATGGATTGATCTTCTAATAACTTTTGATGAAATGAACTGCAGAATGCTCACAGATATGTACATATTCAATCATATACTTTCATTCTTCCTTTCTTTGGGAAGAGTGGTATCTGTCCTGTTGTGCAGTTTAAAAACTGCTGGTTTAATTGTTTAAATACAGACACAATTGTCTCTTTTGTAAGGAAGCAATGATCTCGGAAGAACTCAGAAGAAGCTCTTTTGGGAAATCCTCACCACATTTTATATTTGTAGAGGGATTCCCCCAAAGCTGAATGGAGAAGTTGGTTGGGAGTTAGTACATTTCCTTCACAGAACTGATCAATTACAGGAAGATGCTGATCAGCCTTAGGATCATTTTCTAGGCCAGTTTCTGGGTTAGATTTTAAGATCTTACATTGTTAGAGGAGGTTAAAAAAAACAACTAGACAGGTCACCTACCAGATCTTGTAGTGGCAGGAGCTCATCACTGCACAGTTTGGAAGATTTAAAAGTAGAATATGAGTCAGAGCATATCCTCTTCTCCTTTTTTCTTCCCCAGAGATTAATTCATGATTCTCACCAAACAGATCCAAATAAAGCCAGCCACAAGTGAAGAGTGTCTTGCAGCAGCAGCCACTGCTGGGATTTTCAGAGATCCAAAGGGACCAGCCAAGTAGATAAAGAGAAATAAACATAAAACAAATGCCAAGCCAAACAGAAGCCTAACAAAATTTAAAGATTAGATAAAAATTAAAAAGGGAAAGGCAGAGTGACCTTCATTCAGCAGCAGCCCATTTGAGGGAAAACAACAAAAATGCAGCACAAGGAGTTTTTGGTCAACAATTCTCATTAGCCATAGCTAGTATATGATAAGGACATATAAAAACAACTGCAGCTGAACAACATAAATAAATAAAAAATTAGCAATGATTTATATCCTATATATAAAGTATTAAAATATGTTAATTATATTTCTGCATTGCCTCCCAGCCCACAAGGACTCTCAAAGCAATGAACAAATAAAAACAAATTGAAACAATACAAAGATAAAAAGATATTTAAAACACATCAAAATAACCTCTAAAGACTACTAAAAGGAGTCTAAAATCATTCCTTTTAAAAATAATTGTGAAGGAGGTACATAACAACTCACTGTCAGTATAGGAGATTTCTATAAGAACCAGAAGTAAGCAAGTCCTTGGCTCTAGCATTATATAGCAGCTTGGCTTCTGAGTAGCCTTCATTCATTCAAAGCATTTTCATCCTGCTTTTCAGCAGAAAAAGACTCCCAGAGCAGATTACAAAGATCAAGAGTAAGCAGTCCCTGCCCCTAGGCTTACAATCTAAAAGATACGACACAAAAGGAAAAGAGATTAGGGAGGAGAAGTAAGACAGCAAACCCAGGCATTAGTTCTTCCTTACAATTTTTTTTTTTTAGGATTATCAGCTAGAAGAAAAACAATTCAAGAAGAGCCAAAACATGCTGGTCTCTGTGCAGAACTGAGGCAGTGCCACTCCAGATAGAGGTATTCTTGTGCTATTGATACACTGGCATGTCAGTTACAAATACAGTGAGCCTCTGATATCTGATGGGATTTGGTTCCAGGACACCAGTGGATATCAAATAATAATAATAATAATAATAATAATAATAATAATAAATAATTTTTTTATTTGTATACCACTATTCCTGGGTAGATCATAGCGGTTCACAACATACAAAAATAATACAGTGAAATAACAACATATATCCCCAGTAACATCCAACAATCTTCCTGCACCAATTAAAACTTCAGAATACAACCTAAAACATTACATCATAAAACCATTTAAAGAAAAACCCAATACAAACAATAGCTGGGTTGAACAAATGTGCAACAAGGGGAGGACGGATGGTATAATTAAGGAACATGGGAGAAAGCTTGTTGGAAAAGATAGGTCTTCAAATTTTTCCTAAACAAGTCTATAGAGGTGACCGAACGGAGCTCGTCGGGCAGAGAATTCCAGATCTGTGGGGCTGAGATGGAAAATGCCCTTTGAGAAAATGAAATGTATCTCAACTTAGGAACTCTTAACAGATTCTTCCTGCCCGACCTGAGAGTGCGGGGCGGACTGTATGGGGAGAGGCGGTCCTCCAAGTACCCTGGGCCCATGCCATTTAGGGCTTTATAGGTGATAACCATCACCTTGTATTGCACTCAGAAGTGAATGGGCAGCCAATGTAGATCTTGTAAAATAAGTGTTATATGACTGGTCCTGGAAGATCCAGTGACCAATCTTGCTGAATGTTCAGGTCCCATTATATACAATGGCATAGAAAAGTGGTGTCGCTTATATAAAATAGCAAAATCAAGGTTTGGTTTGGGTAACACACACACACACACAATATTTTCAAACCATGGATAGTTGGATCTGTTGATAAAGAATCCATGAATAAGGAGGGCTAACTGCACAGGGGAGATTATTATTGGGGTTCTGCATAGTAGCATCTAAATCCATTTTGCTTCTTGCACACCTCTTAATATGAAGTTTTATGAATGTTTCCCTGCTAACCCCCCCACCCAGGGACGTAGCCATGGGGGGTCCTTGGGGTCCAGACCCCCCCTTCCTTTAGAAAAATGAATAACCTGCTGCACCGCCGCGCCCAAGCCCCATTATAATGGTGGCACTTAGTCTGGACCCCCCCCTTCCCAAAATCCTGGCTACGTCCCTGCCCCACCTCACCTTTGCCAGAGCAGTCTTATGTATTCCTATTCCAAAGCAAGACCTATTGAGCTTAGTGGGACTGACTTCCAAGGAAGTGCATCTTGGATTTTATCCTGCATGGTTGGGACTGTAGCCTTGTCTCCCAGGAAGGATTCCTGTGTCTCCTATAACTGCTTACTTTGGGACACATACACACACTCATTTTCAACATGACTCAAAGTGTACGGCTCATGGCGCCTCATATGTTTTTCAGGCAGCTCCATTGCAACACTGGTGTTGCAGTGGCAGCATAATACTAGATTTCGGTTTCAGTGTCTTGATCGTTTCAAGATGAAAAAGAGAGAACCCAATCAACAGATTTTGGGGAAAATATTCACTGTAAATTTTAAGAGAGAATTATCAGCTGTTTATTAACTATTGGCAATTAGATATATGAGGTCACTGTGAAAACCAGAGTTTTAGATCCATTTTAGTTACTGCGAAAACAAGTATTTTGGAACCAGGCTAAACCATTTACCTAAAAGCTGGCTGGAAAATATTTACTATTAGAATGGAAAATAATATTAGAGCTTAATTGTTTAAAGATATGACAGCCAGCATGGCCTAGTGGTTTGAGTGTTAGACTACAACTCTGCTGATCAGGGTTTGATTCCCAGTTCAGCCATAAAATTCACTGGGTGACCATGGGCAAGTCATATGCTCTTAGCCTCAGGGGAAGGCAATGGCAAACTTTCTCTGTACAAATCTTGCCAAGAAAACCCCATGAACCCCTTAAGATTGCTGTAGGTTGGAACTGACTTGAACACGTAACAACAACAACAAATACCGTGTAGTGGTTTCAAATGTTTTTAACACTTGCTAAGTTTTTTTCTGACCATAATAAGTGTATGCAGTAGCAGCAACAGTCATCACCATCAGCAGCAAGTATGGCAATTAGTTCAATTAACTAAGTTAAATGATTTTAATTTTTGATGAAGAGGCATAAAAACCCAATATTGTTGATTGGATTAAGTCCTTTTACTGTATTTCGTTACCTTTTAAAAGTGAACTTTCTCAGAGGAGCCACATGGTGGAGCTGATGCTTAGCGAGTTGAACTTTCTAAACTATCTTTTGGCTATCTACCTACAGGGCTTCAAGAAGTGGAAATACTAGAATGCTAAAACATTTTCCAAAAATCCTATAGACCTGCATCTTTTGTCTAACAGTTCCCATGTTTGTTCACAGGCACGAATGATTACCTGGAGACCTTGGACTAGTCATTGCCCACCTTATAGAATTAGCTATAAGGTAATATAATATGTGGGAGGTGAGACTGTATTCTTTGAATGAAGGACGTAAAGACCAATTAAAGAAATAAGCGATTAGACTCAAGCAGAAGGATATGAAATATGTATGAGGGCATTCTAGTACCAAAGAGATGATTATATGTGAAGGTTCAATAGCAGTGGGAGGCAGACATTTTGTTTGTGTGTCAAACCTCTCACTGTCACATTCGTAATTAACAAACAATACCAAAACCTGGTCTAGAGAAGACTAAGGTCCAGGAAAAAATATGCAGTTTGGCACCATTTCAACTGCCCCGGCTCAGTGCTATGGAATCCTGGGATTTCTAGTTTGTTGTGGCACCAGAGCTCTCTGACAGAGAAGGCTAAATATCTCACAAAACTACCATTCTCAGAATTCCATAGCACTGAGCCATGGCAGTTAAAGATGTGTCAAACTGTTTTATTTATGCAGTGCGGACTAGACCTTGGTCTCAAATGATCAGATTGTGTTACAGTGAACTGCTTATATTTACCCTGAAGTGTTTCTAATAACCTCCATATCAATCTGAGATCTGTTCTACTGTTTCTCTCCGTCACTTGGCCTGGTGCTGCCTAACCATGGTTTGTAACTCCCAGCCCTGTTTATGGAAGATGACACAGCTATTTGATGACACCTCTAAGAACATAAGTGTCATGCTGAATCAGACCAAAAGCCTACCTAATCCAGTTTTTCTCTTTTGTACGATGACCAACCAGTCAGCCATGGGAAGCCCACAAACAAGACACGAGTGCAATAGTACCTACCTGCATGTGTTTCTCAGTAACTGTTATTCAGAGGTATTTTGCTTCTGATGCTGGGGGTAATATATAGCCATTGTGACTAGTAGCCACACATACTTTTAATGTTCCATGAAGTTGTTTAATTTCCCTTTAAAGCAATCCAGGTTGGTTGGGGTGTGTGTGTTACAATGGCTTTTTTGAGGTGTGGTGACCAGGACTGCAAGTATTTCCTGCATGGCTGCATTACAGATGTGTATAATGGCATTATGATACTGATTGCTTTCTTGGTATGGTATTTGCTTTTTCAACAGTTGCCACACACTGGATCAATATATTCCCCAACATGTAGCCATTGAAAATAGGACCTTGCTTATAATGTCTCATTCGTCAACTATCCTCTTTATAAGCCCACACTCCATTGTCACATATTGCTCAAAGCTTTCTCCTGTCTGTAAGGACCTGTATACATTTACTCTGCATTAGCCTTGTCCTGCATTGAATTTGAGACAAGAGGCCAATAGTTCTTTTGATTAAAATTGTGTTTGCCCTTCTATTTGTTATCAGCTGTTCAAATGGCAGTTTGTGAAATGACAGGTTGTGCTTGTATATTGCTTTAGCATTTATACACAGGCATTTTTATTTCAAATGTGTACCACAGCAAGTTATGTCTAGCTTCAAAATGATTTTCCAGCATTTCATAGAAACACTGCAAGTCCCTATTCTTATATCAGAATACCTTAATCTTATAATGGATCTAGTTTTATTTTTAGGATAGCTCAGTGGATGCCCAGCAATGCTAACTGCAGGAATAGGTGGGTAGCAAGGATAAAAAGGAAGCCATACAGTTTGAAACCATAGTTGGACATGCATATGTGTACACACACACACACACACACACACACAATTGAAAATTTTGCTTTTGGAAGGAACCAAGTAGAGAGGAGCTATCCTTCCTAATGGGATAACTAGAATATACAATACTGGGAACCAGTGTGGTGTAGTAGTCTTAAGTGTTTGACTAGGACCCAGTATAAAACAAATGGGTGACTTTGGGCAAGTCATACACTGTCAGCATAAGAGGAAGGCAATGTCAAACTGAATAAATCTTGCCACCACCACCCAAAAAAAGCCCCCAAAACAACAGTCTGATAGAGTCACCGTAAATCAGCATTAACCTGAAGGCACATAACAACAATTTCAAAGTTTTTAAGGAACTGTATGATAAGGTGGAATGTCTGTAGTAACAGAAAATAAACTATAGCCGGGGACAGATGGGCCAAAAGGGCGTGCCACCGCCGATACTAGGGTTCAGGAGCATGCAGTAATTGCACACTCCTGAACCGTAGTGTAATATGGTGGCAGTATCATGGTGGCGTCCCATCCACATGGGTGCCTCCATGTTGATGTAAGTGAAGAGCAGCCAATGGTGCACTCATGAGGTGTGCCCGGAGCCTTAAAAAGAACCCGTTTTTTCTGGGTTCTTTTTACTGCGGAGGGACGCTGTGTGGTTTGCCTGCTGTGGTGTCCTTCTGGAGTTAAAACGGACGCCTCCAGCTCACCCTTTTGGAGTGGTATGTACCGCGCCTAAGACATTTAGTGACTGCTGTCCTAAACTGGATTCAGTATGAAGACATATAACAACAACAGAAAACAATGTGCCGTATGGAAAATAGAAGGGAAAAAAAGCAAAGAGATTGAAAAGCCTCCATACAATGCATAGGAAGCTTTAGTGATGTTTTGCAAACACATGTTAAAACAGTCTTTCAAATCTATTCACTCTCACACAGGCATAGGTACAGGTTAAAGTATGCCCTAGGTACTTCTGACCTATGGAGACCCTAAGAGCTTCTATCCCCCCCTTAAAGTGACAGCCTAGGTCAGGGGGTGGGGGAGTCAATGAAACAAGCTATAGGAATCCAACATGCAATATCTTGCTTATGCCTGCACTCCATTTCAGAAAGAATGTGTTTAAAACCACTATGATACATAGGAACAAAAGAAAAAGAAAAAGAAAAATTATATCCTACACCTTCAGAAAAGAGTAAGAATATTTCAATAATTTAAGAAGGTGACTGACAACCTGGAACATGTCCAGAGAATGGCAACCAAGATGATAAAAGATCTGGACACCAAGCTGCATGAAGAATGGTAGACAGAGTTGGGTATGTTTAGCCTGGAAAAAAGAACACTAAAAGGTGACAATGACAGCTATCTTCACATGAAAGAAGCTGTCACATGAAAGAGGGAACAGGTTTGCTTTGTTCTGCTCCAGAAATAGGAGCCATACCCATGTATTCATGTTAGAAGAAAGCAGGTTCTGACTAAACAGCAGGAACATTTGCCTGACAATGTGAGCTGTTTGATTATCCAACAGACATCAGAAAGTGACAGACTTTTCTTCTTTGAAGGATTTGAAACACAGGTTGGATGGCCATCTGCAAGGATTGAGCCAGGTGGGGATTCCTGCAATTGCAAGGGGCTGGTCAAGATAAACAACACCACATTTCTCCCAGCACTACAGTGCATGTGTGAACATCAATGTATGCACTTCCAGAGGACATGTGGTAAAAGATATATGTAAAGAATGCAATAAAACCAAATAAAACCAAATGCATTTTGACTACGCGTCTTCCTCAGTGGAAAAATGAGCTAAAAAGATAGGGGAAATGTGATATCATTAGTATGTAGATAACAAAATAATAAAGACCATATTGTAAAATAATTATTTTGTTGTAACAGCCCAATAATTTGTCTATTTGCAAGGGGTCATCCAGTGTAAGTAAGTAAGGAGTGAGTCATGCAATCAGTTCTTGTAAAAAGTATATATACAAAAGCATGTAGATGTTTTGGATTTAATAAAGATATTCAAAATAATTAAAGATATTATTCCCCCATATTTACTGTGTCCTGATGCTCCACTGAATTGCAGTGCCATATTGAATGTTACAAATGCAGGACTTCATATTATTCTCTTAATTTACAATCTAACACACCTGTTATGAAAAGATTAGGGTGGCTCTGCAGGGAGTCAAAGAGGGCAATAATTACTGATCCTGAAAAGAGGTCTGTGGAAAATGCAGAGTGGTTCAGAACACATCTGAAGGTTACACAGAGGGATCCTGGTCTGTGAACACAGGGTCTATGAACAAAGTCGCTAGAGCTGGGGCAGATATTTATACACCATTTCATACCCTTAAGTATGATACATTGTGTGATATTTGATGCGACAAAGGCCTTGATGGCTTTCCCAGGGAACCGACAAAAGAGTCTGGAATGGCTTGATGGCTCTAGAACCGAAATGACAATTTACTGATTAGATTTGAGACAACTTGATGATTAAGTAGGAAAAGGGATGTGGAAACATTATCAGAAGGTGAGGTGAAAAGTATGGTCACTGGTTGCTTTTCAATGGAAATCTGTTTCCATTGTAAGCAGAAATGCACAGAGCCAGGTGTGATGGTGGTAGTGGTGGATGTTATCAGAAATGCATTTCCTTAATTTTACCTAGGTCTCTGCATGCCCTCCAGTCTGTATGACTCCTACACACATACAATGCCTAGCTTCCACAGGTCATCAAAACCTCCCAACTCTCGAAACATGCCCAACTCTAGATATTAATTATGAAACTGCATATCCAGCAGGAGGGGTTTAGGGTACACTAACACAATCCATGTCTTTCCGGTAGATCCAGAAAAAAAAAAACATATAGTGAAAAGTGATTTGACTAGACTGAACTGCTGTTAGTTAACGCTGCTGCATATTGTGCGTCTGAAGTATTTAGACTACTTATTCATGATACAATACTTAATGGTTTAGTTATTGCTACTGTTTTAGAAATATTCCTTGATCTGGGCTGGATATGACCGCCACTCCTTGTTGGACTGACAACTACCGTTGCTCTAAAATGTAAAGGTATATTCTTTCTACTGATTCTTGTAGAAGACAGCAGTCTGTCCTGCTCTATAGCACAGTTATTTTCTTAAGCAAAACTCAGACTAGGCTTCTGAGTCTAATATATTAAGGGCATGAGCCCTCAAACTAAAATCAATTACTAGAGCAACTGAAGCTCTTGGCATTTGGTGGTAATATTTCAAAGAGGTGCCTGAGGAATTGAAATGTCTAACTCTTGTTGTTGTTAATGTGAATTTCATGTTTAAATCCTTTCTCATCTGCAGGATTAAAATTTAGCCTTTTTTCTTTTTCTTTTGGAGACCACACCGTATAACGAAATGTCTCAGAATTTGAGGCATTTACACTGGGTGACACAGAATGCCATCTATATTTGTATATTTACTCTTCGAGCCTGACAGACTTTTAAATGTTTAATGCGAAATGCTTCTCTTTTGACCTTCACGAAGTTTTTCACTTTGCTGCATATGCCATTTCTCCCACAAGCAGACACTTTCAGAGTGCCGGAGGAGATTGTATAGTTTTAAATAAACACAGATTTTTTTTCTTTTCCCTTTTTTGTTTAGCTTGACTTTTAGTTAGATATCTCAGCAGCAGAAGAGAACACCTTTTTGTTTTTTCTCATATGGTTGACTTGAATGTACCTGTTATGATCCTGCTGAGAGCACCATCGCTTTCTATAAGTTCCAAATGGAGCTTTGAAGTTTTCATTAGCCTTTGTCAGGCTGTCAGGGATTCTGCCACTGTAGCCTCGCTGAAGTGACAGTATTGTGGATTGTCCAAGGAATGAGGAAAGAAAGCAGAATATATTCTGGGTCTAACAATAAAATATGTGCCAATGCATTATATAGCTGGGAATGGGAGGAGATCAGTTGTATGTGTTGCATTCACACCAGTGGGGAAGTCAATATTCCCTGAATATATGTCTTTAAAATTCAGCCATGCCCCAGTTATTTGAGATGTTGAACCTATTTGGGGGAAAGAGACTCAGCACCTGGGGTAGCTTCTCTGAAATTTAGATTCGTCTGAGGAGTGGATTCATTACCTGTCTGGGAAGACAGTCACCAGCTGCCAAGGGGAGAAATAGGCAGACAAAAGTAGCTTTGAGCAAGGGTGCAGAATTTGTTGTTTTTCCAGTGGGGCAAAGACTAGGAAGTTTATCGCACCGGAGTTAAAACGTTTTAACCCCGGTGTGTTCTAACGTGCCTGCGCGGGGCGCACACGGAACGTGATGGGGCCCAGAACCCCATTTTACCGCACATCAGAACACCACCTTTGCCGCCGGGCATTCCCATCACATTCCCATTGAGTTCCAGAGGGCACCATTTCTGGAACGCGATGGGAACACCCAGCGGCAAAGGTGGCGTTCCGGTGTGCAGTAAAATGGGGTTCTGGGCCCCATCACGTTCCCGTCACGTTCTGTGTGCACCCACGCGCGGGCATGTTAGTACGCACCAGGGAACATTTTAACCCCGGCGCGATAAACTTCTAGGCTAAACTTAGAAAAAGGTGATTGAAGCTATATCAGTTTCTCATTGGTCTTCCACAGTGTCTTGTCTTTGAATTTAGCTTATAGGATGTTGTGTGCATATTCTCAAGGCAAACTAGACAGTGTTACCCAAATTGTAGGGGGTCCCAAGAGGGTACCCACTTATTGAATTCAATGGGGAAATTAATTTAGCTTAATAGAGACCAGCGAGAGGGCTAGGGTAACTCTAGCTAGGAATTTTAGCCTATGTGTATAAGTTCCAAACCCAGAACTCCAGAGGCAGGTTCTAAATTAACTGATATTATTTATAACAAGGGGAAATCAACTTCCGCTCAGAGACATTCACTCATATATGCATACAAGAGCTAGTGATGTAAAAAAAAAAGGTTGCTTTATAGCAATTTAAAGGGTAGTGCAATATGTTACTGGTTCCAAAGATGGCTCTCCAATCAGGAGAAGGTTTCAGAATGTATCATGCCCAGATTGCTACGTGGAAGTGAGTTGGTTAGCAATACTGAGGAGTCTAGCTGAAATCTAACAGAATATCTGTCTGGTTTCAACTGAGATTGAATTGGAATGGCCCAAATGGTCATTCCCATATGTATGCCATGGGAAAGGAGACTTAAGGAATCTCACAGAGCCAGAATTCTCTAAATGGATTGTATCTTTTATTAAAGGGGAAATCACACAGCAAGCACTTTCACTCACACACATACTAAGGAAATCAGTTGTTAGCATTGGAATAGTTAGAGGCTGAACTAACAGCGATACTTTCAGAAGATGAAGCTTGACTCTTTGTTCCAAATGGTTTGTGTGGTGTGGGACACAAGGTATTCAGTGTTGGGGGGAAAAAAATCCCAACTCCCAAACATCTCTGGTTCCAAGCATTTTGGATAAGGGAGACTTAACATGTACAAACTTAGACATTCCATTAACAATACAAATATACAAATAATATTCTTAATATATTGGAGGGGGCATGGGAGGCAACATGACAACAATTTTCAGATCTCCACTGCAGGATATTGTAGATGTACTGTTTCCAGGGGACACATTAACTTCAGAATATGCTTTCTGCTATCTAATACCAAATTTATCCATAATGAGAATGGTGGACTGAACACAATACAAAGGAAAATATCAAGTCTCTGTAGGAATAGGCTTCCTAGATCCCAGGGTCTAGACCGTCTTCTCTGGACCTCAGGATGAAAGGAGAAATTTTAAGATGTGAAGAGGAAACTCAGGGTGAGAGCACTGTCTTGAAAAGAAAGGAATTTTAGAATTAAAAATATGTGCTGCTGGCTCTTGCTGCTGATGGCTGCCTTGGAAAGGCAGCTGGGGACCCTATAGGGGTCTCCCTGGCTGTTGCTCTCCTCCTTACTCTCTCACTCTCCACATTTCTGAAATCACAGCCAGCACCACAGAGCTCAGTAGGAGGGAGTGGGCAGCATGGAAAAATATCAAGCACCCTCAGTATTTGTACCCTCAGTATTTGCACCCTCAGAACCAGGAGGCTTTGGAGGCATGAGGTACTGCTTCAGTGCATATCTATGCTGCCAGTTTTTCCACAAATCACAATGGGAAGATTTGCAGTCATGATAGCAACAAATGCTTTCTTGAAATAGCATCTTACCACTCATACTAAACAGACTAAGGAGCTTATCGCATGAACTTTAAAACTGGCTCCAGCTTCTCGGGCTGGAGCTGGGATGCGGGATGGAGGCAGGGATTATTGCATGCTAAATCACCATCTAATTGCCACCTACCATCAGCCCAAGTCCAAGCCAGGTCCCAGCCATGCTCTGCCAGCACTTTTTCAAAGTCGGAAGCTGGAACCGGTTTTAAAGTTCTTGTGATAAGCTTTTAACAAATGCATTTGGAGTAAAGTGTAGTTGAGAACACAGATTGTGTTTCCATGTTTAAATATAAACAAAGTCTCAAATGCCTTGTTACAATATTATCACTTGTAGCATTTGGGAAAAGGGCAGGGTGATGAAAATGAAATTTGAAAACAACATTTGACAGTAAATATGTTATTTTGTTTTTAAAATCTGCATGTCTCCTCTGCTGATATATTTTGTTATTTATTGCGGGAACTGATATTATGCATGAAGACACAAAATATAATTTTACATTGGTCTGATGAACAGTTTAATATACCATGTAAAGTTGTAAAGATGCTTTCGTGGTGTCTTGTGAGTGGTCCTACAACTTGCATAACTGTCCTGGGGCAGTATTTGGGGGAAGAAAATTGGTGATACGATGTAATCAAGAGCACATCACTTTATCTACAACAGCTGCAGTAATATGTCTACATGCACTCCGGTAATGTGCATCTGTGTTATCTACACTCAAACCAGTTAAACCCAGCCTTAGCAAGCCACTATTCTTATTTTCTACAGTTTATCTATTGCAAGAATTATTTTAACACTTCTCAGAGACTACAGCTCATTTTTTAAAATAATAAATAACTAAAGAGCATTCTCTTTAATATAGATAATAGCTAATATCTTTCCTCTGAGGATATCTTCATGATCAGTTGTGACATTTTCTGCTGCCTTTTTGCTGCTTTCTACTGCCTGATTCTTAATCCTTATTCTTCTGCCTTTTTTGTGTTGCTTCTCAGAGCTTGGAAATAACTTTCCAAGTTATGAGTGTGTGGAGCAGGAGGATTTTTGTTGGGCTTATGCTGCTGTTAATGGGAAAAGGTGAGTGGATTTTGCAGCCTTCAGATGACTTAAAAGTAATGAAGTAACTATTTAGTTATGTTTCAATAAATGAAAGTAGAGTTGCTTAAAATTTATCAGTAACTAGTTTGGATACCTTACACACACACACACACACACACACACACACACACACACACACACACTTTTAAAGTAATGTTTCAGTCTCCATGCTTCCTTCTTCAAGGTAGCTGGCTGAGTAGTAAAGTGTAGTAGCTGCTGTACTTCAGTCTAGACTCTGTGCACTACTTGCTCTGATAGGGCTGTTCTGAATCTCCTAACATCCCAAATGACTCTTGGGAAATAGGGAGAGCCTCATAGTACTCCCTTGAAATCTCCTTCTTCCAACATGTTTCTGTTGAGACAATGAGTTGAGAGCTCCCAAAGTAAAGTAACGAGCCGATCTTCTGCTACAGGTTCCAATCTGTGTTGGAAGTTGCTCTTCCTGTTGTTGTTACCATCCAGTCAGATTAAACTTTTATGATTCTTTAAATGACAGACTTCTGGTCACCAACAGACCCTTCACACTCTGTGATGTGACTTCACTTATTGAGCCAATCCATCTGTAATGTGGTCTACCTCTTTTTCTGTTACCTTCCATTTTCTTTTCCAATAAGTCATGTCATCTCGTCCTATGTCCAAATATGACAGCTCAGGTTTAATCATTTATACTTCTAGTGAAAATTCAGGTTTGATTTTCTTTCAGACTTATATTTGTCTAGCATCACATTTCAAATGAGCTGATTTTCTTCCTGTCAGCTTTCTTTACTCTTCATGTTTCAAAATCGTACATAGAAAGTGGAAACAGTATGCCACAGATGATCCTGGCTTTGGTATTCAAGACTTTGATATTTACACATGGGGTTCTTATCTAGTTCCTCCATAGCTGTCCTTCCAAGTCTTTCTTAACTGCAATCTCCATTTTCATCTATCACTGAGCCATTTTTATTTATGCAAATCTTTAAAATAATGCTTCTTCCCTTCAAACTTGTGCAGAAAAGGAGGGGGATGTTCTAAGCTAAGCAAAAGGGATGCAGTGTTGTGCTAGAACCTGTCCTTTAATTTCCTATCCCATGTTTTGTCTTTTGCTGTATCCTCAGGGCAACGTTTTTATTTATTTATTTTGAAATTCTTTTGCTGCAATTTTTTTTAAGGTAGTACTGCAAGATGATCTTGTTTTCCTTTTTGTTAGACATCTCTCTCCATCACTCTACAGACTTTCTGAATGCCTGCACTTTCCGATCTGGGGCAAGATTTTCCCTCATGATGTTTGATCCTTGTTTTTAATTGAAGCACAAGAAGTCAAGAAGGTTGAAGACTGCCAAAGAGGTGACTGTATAAAGAAAGCCAGGACACTTATTCACACACCTGAAACATCTTGTAAGCTTGAAATCCACTATTATTATTCATAACATTTTGTTATAAATCATTTTCATGAGTTCTCCTTTAGTCCATGGACCCCAGAATGCCTAGATCTAGCTCAAAGAGGGTCTGGGGGACTCCCTTCCCTCTTCCCAAAGCCCCTCCTCTTGGAGGTGGGAAGATTCCTCCATGATACTTTAATTTGGAAAGAAATCATTGTGCACAGCAATACCGCTAATCCCAGACTTGAGGTAACAGCTGAATCACCATCCATATTCCCAATGGGGAACAGATATAGGGAAAAGGGGAAGCCTCCTATGTGTCATTTCAGAATGGAGGCAACATTGGGCTTTCATCACCACTCCTGCATTTGTGTTCCCAATGATGGAATGAATATAAGTGTGGTGCAGAAGACACGTTGTTACCACTAGTCACCACTGAGAATGTAAGTGGGCTAGGATCAAACATCCCTATTATCTCTGATCTCATATCAAAGATAACAGGAAATGCTCTGTGCAAAGACAGAATCTTTGCACAGAGAAGGTGAAACAGATTGGAAAATAAGGCAGGATGATGCCAACTGAAGGAGTAAGTGTTGGACAAATTCACATTCATTATAGCTTAGTCCTAGGAAAGCAATTCAGTTGGGATCAATATGCTTCCCTGTCCCAGTTTAATTCCTTTAAAAAAAAACCACATGGGTATTCATAAGGTTCATGCACAACTGAAAAAAGTGACTTACAGCTACCAAATTCAGTTCTAATTCGGGATGTATCCTGATATTATGACAAGTGTTTTGTTGCTGACACCGCTGGCTGGGTGAATCCTGGGTAACTGGCTGAGCTTGGATTCTAGCTGGAAGTTACCCGAGATTCACCCGGCTGGTGTCACTGACAGCAAAACGAGTGTGATAATATCAGGATACATCCCAAATTAGAACTGAATTTGGCAGCAGTAAGTCGCTTTTTTTAGCTGTGCACTAAACTCTGTAGACCTTTGTGATACGTATTTGTGGTATTGGATATTATTGCTTGTATTAGCAAGTAGCAATAGCAAGTACATTTCTATACTGCTTACCAATGTACTATGCATTAAATATTACATAGATGTATTACAGATGCTTCATGTTTATTTTAGTCTTGTAAAGCTTAATTAAACAAACAAACAAACCAGTCACGTAAGTATCATTTACACAAATAATCTCACTAAAAACCTTGCCTATTAATTTGTTGTTTATATTCAATCTTAGACTTTTAAAGCACAAGTGTGGTTGTTAAAAGTCCATAGCAAGGATCCATAACTTGAAATCTAGACTTTCATGTACTTACTTATTACATCTGTAGATGGCACCAGTGCACTAGATATGAGGAAAGGCTAATTAGATATGCTGGCAATATTTCCTTCCTTAAAACAATCAATCCTGCATGTTAAGAATCTGTTTCCCCATGCTTGATATCAGTTTGCTGAAATAAGACAGTGAGTCATCACAAGAAAGGAAATACTGCTTGTATTTCTCTCCATCTCATTCTTGAACTGAGTTGCAACCTATGCCTTATCACTATCAGCAATTCTCATAACTATCCGCCAGCAATACATAAAGAGGGAGAAGTTGAAAAAGTATTGACCACTTATATTTGTGTGCTATGCTTTATTCTCTACCTGCTTTGATTTCTTAAAAACTGCATAATGGTTTGCTATTACAACTCTGGAAATTGCTTGTGTGTAGAGATGCACTGTTATATGCCTCTCTACTTTTGTAAGCAATCTCCTGCCCTACAAAATGGAATGACTAGACATCAGAGGAATGGAAAGACTTCTGACATAGATTACCAGCAATTTATTTTTCCCTTATTTCAGACATAATTTCAATTGAAATTGCTCTTTAGGCACAGTTTCTAAAATTTGCCATTTGACATATTTCACACCAAAACTTTTTACCATAGCTTGAGATTTCTAGTAAGATAAAACATAATGTCACAAATAATTTGCAATTTCTAATTTTAATGTGAAATTTTGATTATCTACTTTTGCCAGTATTCAGAATTCTCACCATTTCTATTTGACATGTTGTATTTTAATTTGGAAGGCATCAAAAAGGAAGCTAGTGGTAAAATCAAGGCTAGCATCCTGTTAGGCAGTTATGATGTCCCAAGATAGCCTTCAGATCTCATCATGGTTTTGTTTTCACATTTATAATTGTTTCACCATTACAACAACAACAAATATTCCTAAACCTCACCTTAAAAGTCAGGCAGTAATACTGAGTGAAGGACTTCTGCAGCCCTGGTGAACAGAATGCCGAACAGAATGCATCCAGCCCCCTCCTGCCAGTGAGCCATAATGTGGCAAGGATTTAAAACAGGACCCACAGGGACCTCTGCTTCTGGTTGTCTCACCATGGGTCCCTAGTGGGAGGGGGCTGGATGCAGCATCCTTCAGCCCCCCCCCCCCGCTAGCCCCACAGAACTCCTTTGCTCAGCACACTTGCCTGGCTTTTAAGGTGTGTTTTACCCTAATCTTGAATACTATTACATACTTTCAGTGACAGAATGTCACATATTAAATGCTGCCTATTATGAAATATGTGTTAAAATGTGTTAAAGTTAGCTGACTATATGCAAGAGGATAAAATATTATGTGAATATTTAGCAATTACTGAGAGTTCATACAATATGTAAACATTCAATATTGAAGATACAGTGCACCCGCGCCATACGTGGGCACACTACATGCAGCTTTCAGCTTATGCTGAAGCCGCATGACAAAATAATGAATGGTGTATGTGCGTGCGGAGCATGCACTTCGCCACACCGCGAGCACAAGCCCCCATTATATTGAATGGGGCTCAAGCATACGTGTTTTCACCTTACGCAGGGAGGAGGGAGTCCAGAATGGATCCCTCATGTAAGGTAAGGGACCAATGTACTCGTAAGCCACTTTGGAAGTTCAAAATCCTTTCACCTTTAAAGATCTAATCCCAGAAAAAGAGCCTTACTGCATTTGTTAGGTGGATGATATGGCTGAGCTTTGCCTCATTGCACTAGTGGCGTGAATGATATTATCCTATCAGCATACAGGAGACATCTGCTAAGAGACAGAGCCTGGAAATGATCCATTAAAATTCCTTTGTTATCTCTAATTATTGAAATGTTTACCGGCTTTAGAATTCCGTATGTTAATTGTTATGTATTTTGAGTAACAGTTCATGTTTCTTACTACTTTGATTAATTATTGGCCATTTTAATTATGAGCTTTAAATGATTTTCCTCATTTAACAATCTAATCATTTAACAAATTAATCAATACACTAATTTTTTAAACAATAATGATTGTGTTTTAACAAATTATTTTCTTTTAAATGACATCATTTCATAATAAGATAACACTACTTTTTCAAAGACGTGTTAAGAAAATATTACCTCCTTCTGATTGTTGTTGGTTTGCAGAGTGGCAAAAAGACCACAGTAGTAGCCATTTACAGAAATTTAATATTTTTCATCTATGCATTAGACAACATTTTAATAATAATAATAATAACAAAAACAACAACAACAAAAAAGTATTTCTACACCGCCTCTCCAACAAGATTGAGGCAGCTTACATGAATAAAATCCATACAATACAATAAAATAAATCCCACTATCTCTTCCCTCCTTAAATTACATCAACATAATAATTACAACATAACAATAGCTATAATAAATATAATTAAAACCATGAAAACAATCACAAACAGGAAACAGGACATCATGGGGTAGTCACTAGGATGATCCATATCAGTGGGCCGACTCAATTGATTATTCAGTCAAGGCCTGTTGAAAAAGATCCATCTTAACAGCCTTTTTAAAGCTATCAAGGTTGGTAATATGTCAGATCTCCTCTGGCAGCTCATTCCATAACTTCGGAGCAGCAGATGAAAAGGCCCTCTGAAGAGATTTTAAAATCGGTCACCACTAGATTTTCTGGTGATTAATCTGGCTGCCATGTTTTGGACTAATTGAAGTTTCTGGACTAGGCACAAGGGTAACCCCATGTAGAGCACATTACAAAAGTCAAGTCTTGAGGTTACTAGTATGTGTTAACCACAGTTTTCGGGTCCCCAGGCTCCAGGAAGGGAGCTGATAACAAGCACTCCTGTCATCACATCTATCTGGGTTGACATCTGAAGCGACGAATCCACAAGCACCCCAAACTGTAAACACAGTCTCTTATGGGAAGTGTGACCCCATCCAAGACCAGTTGACACATCTCCATACCTAGATTAGGGGCCCCAACAGCAAGTACCTCCATTTTGTCTGGATTCAGTTTCAGATTGCTTTCCCTCATCAATTCCATTACCTCCTTAAGCTATTCATTCAGAGGAGAGAGGTCATCCTTAGTAAATGCCGTAATCTGAGGCATGGAGAGAGCTGGGTGTCATCAGCATAACACCCACCCCATGTCTCTGGATGATCTCTCGCAGTGGCTTCATGTATATATTAGACAGCATTGGGGACAGAATGGAGCCTTGAGGGACACCGGATATGAGCTCCCTTTTTGAGGAACAACTGTCTCCAAGCCTCACCATCTGGAATCTGCCCGAGAGAAAGGATTGGAGCCACTGCAATTCAGTGCTCCTGACTCCCAACTCTCCCAGGCACCCTCAGTACTTGACTGTACTGAGGTTATGCTCCAGTTATAATGTTGCAAATGAAGGCAGTTCTATCAACAATAAGATGTAATCATTGATCCCAATTTGCTCTTCTCTTCAAGGAAGGAGAGGTGATTTTCTATCCATACCTCAATGGCATATCTCACATCATTCTCAAGGGTCCTCCATCACCCAGGATTTTCTTGAGAAGGAAAGGGGAAACTGGGAATATAAATTCCATAAAATCTGTTCCATTCACTTAAAAAAAGTAGGATCCAAGACTATGTGTATGAAATAATATGTGAAATGTACTTCTGTGTAAATATCAAAAAACAAAAAAGAGTCAGAACATTTAAACAAACAAACACAATTCTAATGACTTCAGGGTAGTGTACTCGTGAGAACGTATGTGATAGCATCCAGCACAAGTGGGTAAAGATTATGCTCAATGGTAATCACAAATAAACCTTTTCAGGCTGACTCATGACATAGACAACTCCAAGATTAAGAAATAACTTTAATGGATTCATTTAAGAGAATAGATCAGCTGCAGCTCTGTAACTCAGCATCTATCATACCAACTCTAGGTTTTTAATCGCAGACTGTCACCCAGATCCCCATTGTTGCTGAATTTAACCATGTCTTCAGTGTCATTACATATAAAACACACACACATCAGGCACTTGAACAATTGTTCACAGAAAGGTTTTTTCCCTTAATGCCCAAGGCATGCACCTGCTCTTTAGTTGTTACCTGTGCAATGCTATGCTGGAAACAGTTTGGGTAGTTTCCAGAATATGAGGGGTGGTGGTGGATAGGGCTTTTGAAAAACAAATGGGAAATATTTGCTTCATATGCTGAGCTCACAACCCACAGGGCTCTGTTGTTGACAAAATAAGATCTTTGTTGGATCTGACCAGTTAAAAAGATAGGGAGATCTCTCATGGATCTATATCTTGTTTCTCACAGTGGCAAATCAGCATCCTATGGGAAATCCAAGTGCACCTTCCATCTCACATTCTATGGCAACGGATACAACAGGTATACTATCTCTAATACAGGAAGTGATGTTTACCATCTTAACTACTGTAATAGCTACTGATGAAACTAATCTCCACAAACATTGGTCTTGCTAGTAGGCCTGATAAAACCATATGCCAGTGTGGAATTTCTCAGCTTTTAGATTAGATAGGGAAAGCATTGCCATGCCTTTGTGGAATGGAAAACAAATTTAGCCCTCACCAAACTCTTAAGTATCTGCATCTCTGAAAGTATTGTGATGTCTACAGGAAACCTGGAAAGGTTACAGAAATTGTCTATGAACTTTTACCAATGCCATAGACCCAGCAAAACAAGGAGCATTGGTTGAGATAAGTTCTGCTTGCTAGCTAAAAACAGTGGTTGTTTGGTGCATATCTCTATTATTTTCCTTCTAGCTTAGCAGACACACATTTTGCCCACTAGAGGCCATGGAAGCCTGTTCTGTGGCAATATTGCTTACAGAAAGGGAAAGTGAGGATGGGAAAGGATATTGGGACATTGACCAATGTTGGTGGTAGGGTCATTCCATAGTAGGCAAGACAGCCCTGTCACTCTGATGGGGTAGACAGTACATGATGGGTTGTGTAGTACCATCTTGTTTATTCCTTACAGAAAATAATCTTTTTCTTCTTTAATCTTGGACTGTTTCAGTTTACTATGGGAGTGGAATGTACTGAGTTGGTAAAAAAGCCATGCTAGGGAGAAAAAGCATTAGCAACACTTAGCAACTAGCAGAAATTTAGCAGCACATACAGATCTTAGAAAAACCCTGAATTTTGTAACCCAGAAGCTCATTTAAATACTAAAATGTACACCCTCAGGTGCAAAATGACTATGCAAATGAAGCAGAAATAATTAAATAATAGAATATTATAGGATGCACGTATGTGGCCTACGTATGCATTCACCAGAAATGTAGCATGTTGATTAATGACCTATTGTATGTAATATTAGCAATCTTTGTTCCTTTTCATGGAAAAATGTATAAATAGTTGAATGTTTGCCTTGCTAAAGGGAAGGGGTGGCTTTGTGGAATTATCCCCAGATTTGGGCTGGGATAACAACACTTCTTTGTTTTCCAACATGAGATTGGTGTTTGGGATTGCTAGGTTGACTACATAGCTCTTAAACAATCTCCAGTCTTCCCCTCAGTCATATTGCTGGGAAGGAAGCAAGGAAAACTGTGCAACTACTCAGACAATATTCACTGTGTTCTACAGCATCTACACTGATCACCATTATACTTGTCAAAGTTATCATCATGCTTGTACTGAAGATGGAAGAAAACAAAAATACTGAAGTGTGCTTCTGGACAGAAGTTCTTGAATTCTACAGTTCCCTTTGAATTTGAACATGAGCAGGTCATGGAAGTAACCAGTTACAAGCAAAGTAATTGCAGGTACTTTAACAAGTTATTTTTCTTGGTAACGTGGGTGAACTGAAGTTAAATTTCCAAAATAATTCATCCAATGTGAATTATCTTACATTTTTGGTCTAACAAGTAATATTTTTAGTTACTTTAAAGTTTACTTTTGTAGCCACTTTTGACAAATATTTTTCAGTATTGTGTTATCCACTTTTTATGCCACCTACCTTTTATGCCAGATTTATGCCAAAAAATCCGAAGGTTTGTTTTTTTTAAAAAAAACACTAAAAATAACAATAAGTAATGAAAAAGGCAACATTAGGTCTTTCTAAAAAACATTCTAAGATGTAAGTACAATTGTCAAAGGCATCAGGAAGGAAGGAAGTAATTTAAGGCTTGTCTGCACCAGTCAGAATACTCTGGACTGCTCTTGTCTTGGATTTACCCAAGATTCCCTTTTGTTACTTCTGCACTTTGGAGCAACAACAGATGGCTGTATACACATGCATTCAACTGTGTTACTTGGTGTCACTACTGCTGGTTTGAATTGCTCCCTCTGAGATCAGAAATGAGGCATCCAGCATCAATCACATGGCTGGGCACATTGTTGTAACCTCAAAGGGAGCAACTTGCAGCAGTGGCACCAAGTGGCACAGCAGGACGCATGCGTAGACAGCTGTCTGGTGTCTCTCCAGAATGCAGAGGCAATGGGGGAAATCTGGGGCAGCTCTGAAGCCAGAATACTCCAGGAGCATGTACAAACAGCCATCTGACAATGCTGTGGAGTGCTCTGGATTTTTCTGCAAAATATGAAGCAAAAGGTGAGATAAACGGGTACTATGCCTCTGTGTTGGATGATACAAGATGGAGAATGCAGTTGCACACGTGTCCTACTGATGAATTTACTATGGCCACTGTTCCACCAGGATGTGTGACTAGACAGGCCTTTGATATAATTCAGTGTGACTCTTCTTATATTCTTATTGAAAGACATAGTCATGTTAATCTAGGAGCCTGTCTGCAAGGGCCAAATAAAACAAACTGACCCGCACCTACCCTCTCACAGTGGAGTCCAAATGATGCACAGCCCAAACCTTGGTTCTGATGTGAATGGTCTGGAAGATGTCTGGCCAGTTCAGCACCAAACATAGAATATACCCCCCCCCAAAAAAACCCCATATTTTTAAAATGCCTTTTGATCCCAATCTTCCCAAAAAATCTGGAGACATCTGCTGTGATGCCAGGTTGCTGTTTGCACATGTTTACGATTGTGCCACCCAGCATGGCTGCTGCCATAGTGAGTCACTCTGAGGTCAGAACAAGGTGCCCAGCCATGTGATCGATGTGGGGTGCCTTGTTCTGACTTCAGTGACTAACTGCAGTGGGAGCTGCACCAGGCAACACAATAGAACATGCATGCAAACAGCCACCCAATGTTGCAATCGAGGGCCCCTGGTACCAGGGAGGTTGAGGTAACTCTGAGCTGCACCTGGAGTATCCTGGCCTTTGTAGATAGCAAAGGGCTATTGTATTTGAGACTAATTGAGAGTTGCAATGTGCCAAGAGGCATTTTGTTCTAAGATTTTATAGCATATCAGCACACACAGTCTTCCTAAGGAGTTAGATTTATTGCAGTCAAAAAAAAAGTTTGGAAAAGTCGGAACAGATAAAATTAAGAGCAATATAACAAGGTGTCTATTCTATACATAGTAAAATAAGGATCTCAAATGGAACAGGATTTAAGGAAAAACAAAATGACAGTGGGACAAAGATAGGCTTCACAAGACTAACTTTTATTTTCTTAGGTATTGGCTATGCCCCTCAGTTTGTTGTCATGTGAAAATGTGATGAGCAGACCTTCTACTCCATCATCCAGGTGTTGAAACTAATTAATAAAGCTGGTTCCAGGCGAGAACCCTATAA
>NC_056524.1:122663341-122752238 GCF_019175285.1 Sceloporus undulatus
GTAAGCTGATGTTGGAAGTGGGAGATAATGAAATGTTGAAGTGAATACCAATTGGTGAAATGTTTGAGGAGCTTGATAGATGTCTGCCTGTTTGTTTCTTTCAATTGGAGTGACAGTTTTAGCCTGGGGTTTGAGAAGAGTACTGCAAAGAAATATGTTTGAGAGATGTTTGCATTAGACTAGGATTAGAGTGAGAGAAATGAGTTTGAGTTGGGTGTTTGGTAAGGGTCTGGTTTAATTTAAGAAGAGAGAATGCAACACTTTAAATGTTGCATAATTTAGTTGTTTTATGTATAACATCTGTAAATAAAGATTGTGTATGTGTGTATTTTAAAGATAGTTTTGGCATCTAGAATTGCTAACATTCTGAGAGCTTGGTTTCAGACAAGGTATCTGTGGTGTCAGCATGGAAGGTAGAAGGATGGAGTCCTGTTGGGGAAAAAGCAGAATAAATCCTCCTAGGAACTCTCAGGGCATTTAGACCGACCCCAGACTTGGTGTCACATAAAGGAAACAGGAGGAAGTCCTTATTTGAAGCAGAAGTAGCCCTGGTGGTGCAGTAATTAAATACCTGTACTGCAGCCATTCACAGCCACAAGGTTGTGAGTTTGATTCTAGGGCTCCAGGGTCAACTCAGCCTGGCATCCTTCTATAGGTCACTAAAATGAGTACCCAGCTTGTGGGGGCAATTAGCTTATGCATTGTAAACCACTTAGGGAGTGCTTAAGTGCATTGATAAGTGGTACAGAAATTTGCTTGCTACTTGCTTCTTGGTTGACCGTCCAGGGAGGAGATGCAATAAAGACATCCTTACATCTTATAATTAACACATCTCTACGGGAGGGTTCTTTTCCATCTGCCTTAAAGCAGGCAATTGTGAAACCAATTCTAAAGAAACCCTCCCTAGATCCCCTGTTGAGAAATAACTATAGACCGGTCTCCTTATTACCATTCTTGGGCAAGGTGATTGAGAGGGCTGTGGCCTTCCAGCTCCAAGCTGTCTTGGATGAAACCGATTATCTGGACCCATTTCAAACTGGCTTCAAGGCAGGGGTCGGAGTTGAGACTGCCATGGTCGCCTTAGTCGATGATCTCCGTCTGGCCATCGACAGGGGAAGTGTGACCCTGTTGGTGCTCTTGGACATCTCAGCGGCCTTCGATACCATAGACCATGGTATTCTTCTGGAACGCCTGAAAGAGTTAGGTATTGGGGGCACTGTGCTCCAGTGGCTTCGGTCCTACCTCTTGGGAAGGTTCCAGATGGGGAGGCTGGGGAACAGTTGCTCTCGTAAAAGATAGCTGACACTTGGCGTCCCTCAGGGCGCCATTCTGTCCCCCATGCTGTTTAACATTTACATGAAGCCGCTGGGAGAGATCATCCGGAGACACGGAGCATGGTGTTATCAGTACGCTGATGACACCCAGATCTATCTCTCCATGTCTCCGACTGCTGCAGTGACTAAGGCTGGCATCTCTCCTCTGGATGCCTGTCTGGGGTCAGTAATGGGCTGGATGAAGGAAAACAAACTCAAGTTGAATCCGGAGAAAACAGAGGTACTTGTGATTGGTACCCCAAGTCCAGACAGGGAAATTTGCCATTCAGTCCTGGACGGGGTCACACTTCCCCTAAAGGACAAAGTTCGCAGTTTGGGAGTACTCCCGGATTCATCCTTACAGTTATCATCCCAGGTGCATATGGTGACCAGGAGTGCTTGGTACCAGCTTCGGCTGATACACCAATTGCGCCCCTGTCTGGACCGAAAGGACCTTGAAACTGTTGTACACGCATTGGTAACCTCTCGTTTAGATTTCTGTAATGTGCTCTACATGGGGCTACCTTTGTACCAAGTTCGGAAGCTTCAGTTTGTTCAAAATGCTGCAGCCAGATTGTTCATGGGGACACCTAGATCGGACCATATTACACCAGTATTAAAATCTTTACACTGGCTGCCAATTAGCTTCCGAGCTCAATACAAAGTGTTGGTTATTACCTTTAAAGCCCTACATGGCTTGGGCCCGAGTTACTTGAGGGAATGCCTCTCCCTACACAATCCGCCCCGCACTCTCAGAACAACTGGGAAGCTCCTACTTGAACCTCCTAAAATGAGATTAATAACCACTCACCAAAGAGCCCCAACACTTTGGAATAATCTCCTGGAAGAGATTCAGCTTATTTCCACTCTAGACGCCTTTAAAAAGGCACTGAAAACCCTTCTCTTCCAGAAAGCATACTCCCCTGACCCTCTATAAGGGAAATTACCCCAAATATATATCTACCTCAGGACGTTTTTTAAATTGTATGTTTTTAAGATATGTGTTATTTTATGAGCTGATTTTAAATGATTGTAATTGTGATGTATCGTTGTCTTGATACTGGCTGTAATCCGCCTCGATCCGTAGGGAGAGGCGGGAAAATACAATTATTATTATTATTATTATTATTATTATTATTATTATTATTATTTGCTATGTAGGGATCAGGCAATCCCTCACACTGTTTACAGAGAACATCATGGAGGTTTTTATATAGGGTGGATCCAGCTTTGGGACATAAGCAGACATTTGGTGTCAGAATTGGTGAGATCCCCCATAGGTACCTTGTAAAACCTCTTCTGAAATCAAGATACACTATATTCCCAGCATTCTCCTAGTCTACTAAACTTGTAGCAAGTGTAGCCTGTTTTGCTTTTGAGATGTCAATGTTGGCTGTTAGTAAGCACAACATTATTTCCTAAGTGCTCACAGACTGACTTTTTAACAGTCTGACCTTGGATCTTTTACAGTGTTTATATTAATTCACCTTAGGGTCACCATAAGTCGGAAATGACACAACAGCCTTAAGATGATAGGTCAACCTATGTCTAGGTCCTCCCCCCACCCCCATGTGAATGGAGGGTTATATTTTCCCACCATAGATTTGCAGACACCTCACCTGTTCCCCAATAATTATCAAAGATCATAGACACAGACTTTGAGATTACACCTGCAAGTTCCTTTTATAACCTTGGCTATGGTTCATCTGGCCCTTGAGATTTAAATTCATTTTAGGTAGCTGTTCCCATACCACCTCTTTACCTATTTTGGAGTGTGTCTACTTCGCTGAATCATTTATTCTATTTTCAGTAGTCTGAACACTTCTTTGGGGAAAAGACAGAAGCAAAGTAGTCATTAAACAGATCTGTTTCCTCTCTGTTACCCATTAGCACCTTTTTCTTTTCTCAGTGCAGTGGACTTACAACTTCCTTGTTCTTTCTCTTACTCAAAACATGGCTGAATCACCACCCCTGTTTTTAATATTGTTAATATCTTCTTCAAGGCTGAGATTATTTTGAACTTTAGATCTCCTGACCTTCTTTCTACCATTACTGGTTTTCCATTTATACGCTTTCTTTGCCTCCTTTCCCATTTCTTCCACATGCCCTTTTAAAATCTCATTTCACCCAAAATCTCATGCATCCACCATCATTTCTGATTTTCCATGCCCACTGGTGGATTTCACATACCTCTGCCCAGCTTTCCCTGCATCATTGACCCTGCTATCCACCAAACACGGTGTACCCTTGTTTTCCGAAATACTATCTTCCTTCTGTATACTAGCAGTCTAGATATCTTTACAACAATGAATTATTTTTCAAACTTTACAACAACTAATGGGAACAAATTAAGTTTTAGAAAAGCAACTTTCCAAGCTTGATTTTAAGAATGGCATTCTTCCACCCCTAAGGAAATTCCCACTTCTATATTATTTTTCAGGATTTTGATGATGCATCAAATCACTAAACAGCTGCCTCTGCAAAAAAAAATAAAAAAAATAAAAAAATAAAAAATAAAAAAAATAGAATTGAATAATTTTTCCAATAATAAAATGTGAACTGATAGATGTTCATATGAATGGCTCCAGATAGCAATAAAATTTAATTAGATACTATTTCTGGCAGCTATTGTCAGTTCTCACATTGGTTCTGTGACTTCCAACACATCATGATTTTTAAAGACCAGAGTTACATATTTGTCAGAAAGCCATAGCAATTTTGCTTCCTAGATAAATACTAACAGTGGTTCTATTTTATTATTGCATTGTGTGGCAACACACTATTTTTTGATAACTCACACCCCCATTTGGTTTCATTCTTAGTGGAATTTTACTCCCTACCACATTTTCCATTGCTTCAGCAAATAGGAATCAATAAGATTGTTTTCCCCTATTTCAAATCTTGGGGGACTAATTATTTTGGTCAAGTAAAGTGGTTAAGTTTACTCAATGAATGGATGAAAATTTGAATTGTTAAAAACTATGTAAGCGAATTTATGACCATAGCCTTTATATATTAATTGTGCAGGGAATTAGAACAAACGAAGATGTACCACTCCACATCACCTTATCTATTGTAGATTGTTTCTGAAGTTTCTGATTCTGGCTATGAGAAAACTAACCAGAGGGCCCATTACCTGTCCTAGACCTAGGATTTCAGAAGAGTGGTAGAGCAATAACTTTCATTCTGACAATGAAATAAAAATAATTTAAAAAGAACAAATATTCACATAGGTCTGCCTAGGATGTGCCATAGAGAGAAACAGTTCTCCTATCATTATCTTGGACCTTGGAGGTAGACTTGGCTGTGCACCTTTGGGCAAATTATGTGATATGGTGTCTGGTTTTTTTCTTGTAAGAAGAAAACTTATCTCCTATGATGTGCGTGCATAGTCAGTGGTTCTGAGACTATATACAGTAAAGGCTTTTCTGCTTTCTGCGTAACCCTCAGAACCAGTAGAATCCCATATACTTTGCTTCAGTGCCCCAGGAAAAAAATGTTCAGGGATAGCCATGTTGGCCATGAGTAAAATGCAATACAATCCAAAATCCACAAGCAGTCATACCCGTTATGGGTCAGCTCTAAAGCATATAATACATTATGAAAACTTTTGAAGCTTCACTGGATTCTTCATCAGGCAAAGACAATGTTATTGGGATGATATTAGAGTCACAGGTCTACATTCTATCAGATATTGTCAGTTAAGATGATACTGAGAGATTGCAATGCAGGCAGAGTCCACTCCCATAGTTGGACCTGTGAAGTAATACTATTTCAACTCTCATTAGCAACAGAAAAATAACTTCTTCTGAGATCTACATCCTCACATGGCCAATTATGGGAGTGGACTCTCAATACCTTCTTAATTGATGATATTTTGGACAGAATGTAGGCCCATGACTTTAACATTGTCACTATTTTATTCCTTTATGATTTTAAACATATTTGCCTGAAGAAGATGCCAGTTAATGTTCAAAAGCATGCATTATGTATTTTATGGTTTAGAGTTACTCCCAAAAGGGTATACTTGCTTGTGGGCTTGTAAGTTTATTGTATTTCGCTTCCCCAGCTGATCAGACGAGGAAATATTCTTCCCTGCCTTCCAAGATTATAGTTCCATCCTACTGCAGTGATGGGGAAATGGATAGAAATGACTGGCCAAGAAACAGTCCTTGGTGGAGACACTAGCAAGAAGCAATTTTTCTTCTTGTTGAGACTGCAGGTTTGGCTGCTATTAATAGCGATGAAGAAAAAGCAGCCATGATAGAGATTTGCATGAATATGGGAGACAATTTCACTTTCACTGTTTCTAGTGAATTCAGTGGAAAGGGAAAGGAAGTTATGCCTCCTCATCCTTGTCTGTTATAACGTATGCACAAGGGAAAATGTTAGGGGTGGGATGGTGCTTGTGTTTATGGCATGTGTGATGGGGGAGAGTGCAAACCTCCTGCCATATCAGCCATGAGGATGAAAAAAGTTGTGAGAAGAACCATAATAGAAACAAGAGACACATTTCAAGTTGATAAAAATGTTGTATTTTTATTATTGGAAAGATCTGAGGGCATTTCGCCTATGGATGCTATTAAGGCCATTTTCAGAGGGCCACTTAGAATTGGAACTTTTGACATTTATGAGCCAGGAGACCATTTTTCTTCTTGTTAATGGTTTTGCAACTCTTGGCTCAAAAATTTCTGAAGTTGCAATATGGGAATAAACAGGCCATCTTTTGTGCATTTTGAGGTTTATCTTCTTTCTCTTGTGGATTTCATTGTATGTTTACTAGGCGCACGCACACACACACACACACACACACACACACACACTGAGCAGAAGCATGTCATCACAGCTTTTTGAACATAACGTTAATCCACTGTCTTTGATGGCAATTTATCTACATGATTCTCATCTTTTCATAGAATAAATTGTCAGTTACCAATTCTTAATGGGGGTGAGTTATTTTACTTTTTGCTGTTGATCAGTATAGCCTGGTGAAAGAATTTTCAGTTTGTGCTGTTAGATAATGTTGTTGTTTAAAAAAGAAAGAAATATTTTATACTCTTAAGACATCTGAATTACTAGGTTTGTTTTCATCTAATCTGTTTGTTCACCTGTGTGACAGCTAAGAATAATGACTATATCCTAGCAAGGATACATGAGACAGAAAATTAATTCTTAAAAGTGGTAACTTACTGATTGAATAGATGTGTGGTGCACTTCTTTCTCTTCCCTCACCCCAGTGAATGTTTCTGAAAGGAAAGGAAGTGGCATGCAGTCTGGAGAACTGCAAAGACTCAGTGCAGCACACTAAAATTCCCAGTGGTCAAAACAGAACAGCAGCTGTGCCATATAAATTTGTAGCAAGCAGTTTTGACACCAAGGTTGAAGCAGTTTTTGCAGTAACAAATATCCCAGACAACTCCCTATTGTGATGTCTAAAAAGCGTAGATGACTATATGCTGTGTACTAGTGTAAGTACATAAAGATGTTTGGCAACATGATGTAAATAACCTTTTGTGCTACATTTGCAATTTCTTCAAGTCCCTTGTGATTGTAAGTTGCTTATTTTAATTAATCAATAGGCAATGTATGTATTATAGATAGATCGACTCTATTTTAACTGTATGTTGAACCAATGAATAGAAACAGACCATATCAAAAGACCGTCTCTGCACTGCCCCTCTGACCACTGGATCGGGGCTGTGACAACCATATCCTGTGACCCCAATCTGGTGTTTTCCAACCCAAAAATAAGTGGCAAAATGCTGTTCCTTTTTGGGCTGGAAAAAAGCTGCCCTTTCCTCCGTGGCAGCGGCTTTCCCCCATTTCTGTGGCGCAGCACACGGAAACGCAGAAACGTTGTGATGCTGCCTGCTGTTTGGTGAGCAAGGTGGTGTAACAATGGCTTGGGGGCAATGTTGGGGCATCCGCATGTGTACGCCACCCCCACCCCCACCCCCCCATGTCGCCCTAAAGCCGGCTCTTCATGCCGGTCTGCTTTGCCCCAAAGCCTCTGACAAAGAAACTCATTTTTACAAAGTCTTTTTATTCCAGCCTAGCTATCTCTTTCCTCCTTGTCCCCTATTTAACTGGATGTTGTCAGACGCATCGGTACTGGAAGGATGGTGAAGGTGAGTTGAAGAAACACTTTTTTTGTTGGTGGGTTGCAGCTGTATATATGGAATGAACAATGCAATTGCTTTTCTCCTGATCATGTGATGGAGAGGAATTTTTGCTGGGAAGAGACCAGTAGTTTAAAGATAAACATTGCTGTTTCATTTCACATATACACATTGTTAGTTGTAGATAAGAGGTTTTCCTGAAACATGCTGAATCCTCTTTTTAGTGGAGCAGGAACATATCCCTATTTTTCTGTGTTATTTCTGCCTCTGGTACCAAATCTTCTGTTAAAGAATCAGAAAACATTTGTTTTGCTGACTGAAGTAATTCCTTTACAACTTTAATTGGGCACGATTTATCTCTCAAATGTTGTCAAACTGAAACCCCTATCAGCCCTAACCAGTGTAGTCAATCATGAGGAATGAAGGGAGTCGTAGCATTGGGAGAACCACATAACTCCCATCTTTCTCAGAGCGCCCTCTTGGGAAGGTGAATGTGCACGTGTTGTGTGCCAAGCTGTGCGTCATCCTTTGAACAAGACTCTTGCCAAATCAGTTGCTCATATACAGAGTGATTTCTACACTATCCAGGAATCTTCAAGCATTCTTTGCTGCATGCTGAGCCTTGCATGGACACATCTATTCATCCATTTGTTTATTTATTTCCAGGATTAATATCCCACCTTTCTTCCACATGGGATTCAAGGCAGGTTATGGCTTGTCCACGTGGGCCAAGGGTGTGAATCTGTGAGAGTCCCCAGCTGTTTCGGCCTGCAACTCCTAGAACCCTTGGCCAGCATAGTCAATGGTGAATTGATGGTGGGAGCTGCAGTCCAGCAACATCTGGCATATGGTCCACACCCTCCTTTACACAACATTTAATTGTCCAAAGGGCTGAACACTTGTAAAATGTTATTATGTGAAACCATTGTTCCAGAATAGTCCAAGACTGTCTACTTTGCTTGATAGTCCCTCTCAAAAGTCTCAGGGATGGAATCTGTGCCAATGTTATATCCTTTTTCAGTGATGGTTTTAGTGATTTAACTTTAGCCTTATGCTGGCAAGAGTAACACATATGCTCTAGTTTAGAAAGCGAATTATGGTATCTTCCCAGAGCATTCTGCCATAACTACCAGCAATAAGAAATTAAATGGCAGCCACACTGGGAACTGGCATGGGGAAATTTAGACATTAAGATGTGGTGGGAAACCATGGGAGGGGAAATTTTTCCCCTCACCCCTATAAACCATGTCAGTGGTATAATGGAAGGCACATAACTGTAACTTATTTTCAGATTCCCATTTCAGCAAGCATGTGGTTAAAATTCAAGTTGTTGTTGAGGTTTGGGTGTGTATGGTAGAGATCTGGATATACAGTAGAGTCTTGTTAATCTGACCTTTGTTGGTCCGACGTTCTGGTTTATCTGACATCAGACTGGTTGGTAGGCGTGGCTTTGAGCCCTGACCCAGCACCAGGCCCCAAGCGAGGCGGCAGGCGCGGAGCACCAGGTGGCAGTGGCCCCGAGCGCCACCCCCACCAGGCCGCAGGTGCAGAGGCAGCAGCAGCCCCGAGTGCCACCCCCACCAGGCCGCAGGCCTCAACCGCCCCAAGTGTCACCATCACTTTTCATAGTGATTGCTAGGCTTTTCCTATAACCCTCCGGAGTATCTGACTTTTTTGACTATCCGACCTATGGGACCGCCAGTTTACGTTGGATAATCGAGACTCTACTGTATTTACAAAAGTTAGGTTTGAGGGTTGCATGGATCCCCAGGCTACACTTTCCCCACTCCTGCATTTAGGGATATATATGTGTGTGTGTGTACATGTGTGCCTTCAAATCAACTGTAGACTGATGGCAACCGCATCAATTACATAGTGTTTTCTTAGGCAAAGAATACTGAGAGGTGATTGCCAGTTGTCACAGTGCACATTTTTGTGCGTACACATTATTCCAGTTGTTAATTTCCTCTGCCCCAACCACTTATTTTTAAAGCTGGCTCTGATTAGTGGAATCCTGGTTTCTAATAGATCCTGAAAGCATGAAGTCTCCCTATATTGCTCAAGGGCACATTTTTGATATGCTAGAGCCATGAGGTTATTAGTTACTGCAGTGTGTCCTATTTTTAGGCACAACCCAAAAATCATGTACCTTGTCAAACCAATACAGTTTCTTCCATCAACATAAACATTAATATATCTTTTGGAATAAATGGCTAATGGAATGATGCAATATCATGTGAAAAAGTATGAAAGATGTAAGCTGCATGTTCATGGCTAAGCTGAAGTGTAACAATTAGTTACTGTTACAATTAATAGTTTTTTATAATTAATTCCTTTCCCCAATTACAAAGAGATAACTGTTACATTATAAGTCAAAGGAAATGAACTGTCAGAGGCATGGAATATGGGGATAGTCCAGGAAGGACATAGGAAGACTGTGTTCTCCCCCAGACCTCTGGAAGGTATCATCCCAATGTAAAGTTCCTCTTCTTCTCAAGGATATATGGCATTACTAAAAAACAGAGGAGGAATATCATATGGTTTCAGTGTTCACTTGTGCTATGTCTTGCACTGCTGCTTACAGATTATTTTAAACGGAACTGTTTTGAGAAATAGGGAAACAAAAAAGTTACTTTTAAAATTGTAACCACAGGAGTAACTAACTACATTTTTGACACTGGAAGTGTAATTGTAGCTGATCACTTTTAACAGTCATTTTTCATGCTCAGTTTCATAGACAAGAGAGAAGAGGTCAGTAGGATTTGGACACTTAATCTTAACTGAAAGGCTGAGAACAGCAATGAGATCAGTAGAGTTTGTAAAGAGATGGGTGGATTTTCCTTGTATGGTTCTTCTTTTTGGGAATGATGGAACCTGTTAGAACTAGAAGCAATAAGGTTGTTGAAGTAACAAGATGATGATGATGATGATGATGATGATGATGATGATGATGATGATGATTATTATTATTATTATTATTGTTAGATAAATTGTATTTCTTTCCCTCCTCTCCCTAAGGATTGAGGTGAAGTACAACAATTCCATAATAGTATGGAATATGTACAGTGGTACCCCGGGATACGAATGCGCCGGGTTACGAATTTTTCGGGATACGAAAAAATCCCATAGGGATTTATTGCTTCGGCTTACGAAGGTTTCTTCGGGTTACGAAAAAACCGCGGCGCTATTTTCCGCCACCGGAGGGCAGCAGAGAGCTATTTTTCCATTAGCGCCTATGGGAATTCGGCTTACGAAGGTATTTCGGGTTACGAAATTAACCGCGGAACGAATTAATTTCGTAACCCGGGGTACCACTGTACTGTAAAAACGTCTTGTGCATTCGAGTGGGCAGTACTCTGTGAATAAATGGCAGCCTGATGCTAGGATGGTATACATGGGGGACAAAGGCTTGAACTATATTGGTAGTCTCACCTAGAGTTGACTTTTTAATCAATAGGATTTATGCTAGAGATGACTTACCATTAAACGACGGGTTTAATGGCTATATTTTAGTTGGGACTGAGCCCAAAATAGTTGTATGAGGATTATAAAAATCTCAGTGCCAATCTTGGCATTTTTTTTTTAGTAAACAGTACATTAAGGAAAAATTAGCAGCCAGAGTGGGTACAGTTATGAACAGAAAGTTGATACAAGAACACATTTCTGACGGGGTTCCATGATTGCGTTTGTTCTGTGTAAACAGGCTTTTAATATCTAAAGAACATAAAACATAATATGGCCCTTATTCTAAATTTATTTTTAAAAAAGAATATGCAATGAAAGCTAGTAAAACAATGTTTGTGAGAACACACAATTCATTGGTCTTCTATTATGTTTTTATTAAGTCGGATTTTCAAAATCATTTCATGATGGAAATTAAGAAGGTATTGCATTTCATTATATTTCAAAACGACCCTCTAGAGTTATTTAGGTCAGGAAGACGTTCTTTCTTTGAGTATCAGGTTGACATCAAGAAGCTTCTTAATTTGAGTATATTCATGCTTCAGCCTCAAATATGATAAAGGTTATAATACACTAAGAAATCAAAGGCTAACTATCTACCTCAGTAAGAATGAATTTATATCCAGAATTTAGATAAGCATTTGCAAATGATCATTTCATTTGACATTAATGTCCCAGCTGTGCATAAATCATTCATTACAATATAAATTGAATAAAAGACGTGGAAAGTCCTTCAATTTTGTTTCATGTAAATGACATTTACATTCACATAAAAGCTTCTTCAGATTATGGATTGTCCTTTAAAGAAGCCTTATCCGAAATCAGAAATGGATGCTAGCCAATCAAGAGAGCCATGATGCCCATAAAACTGTACTCATAAATACTGTAATAAACATTTGGTTTTGGTGGTTGGTGTCATAAGGATTCACTAGTCAATCCAGAACGCTGGGGGCTCATTTAGTTTATGATACAGAACAGCTTGCTTTACATTTTCATATTAAACATTCTATATTGTCTGCAATATTAAATTTCACTTTCTTAAGTTTGTGTCTTCTTGTTAAATCACGCTAGAGCAGAAGTTGACATAATGCAGGCCATGGGCCCCATGTGGCCCCTGGACCCCATTTCAGTGGATCCCAAAGCTGTCCCCAACCCACCCATTTTTTTAAAAAATGGAACAATTTCCAGGCAATTTTTAGCTCCAAATTACAACCCTCCAAACATGTGAAAAATGCCTCACAATTACTCACAATCATCTACTACTCCCAACCTCTCTGAAGTTCCTTTCATAATGGTGACAGGCAGTCATACAACATCACTTCATTGTGATTTTTGGAGAGACGCAGAAGAAGATGGAAGTATTGGAACAAACAATCTATGGGGGAGGGTGCAGCCCACAGAAGATATGGGGGGATATTGATCCCTGGCCTCTAGGACATTGCTCACCTGTTTGCTAGAAGGGAGCCTTTGTCAGACCAAAAGGTGTAATTGAAAGACAAAGCTTTGTTAAACTGGAAAATCTGTATGCAAAGAGGTCTTATAGCACTTTTGAGACTGAAAGAGAGAAGTTGGTAGCATGAACTTTCATAGAGTTTAACCTACTTCTTTTTTAAAAATTCAATCTTTAATTTATTAGAATGTTAAAAGAGACATAAATACAAAGACAAAACTAACAAAGCATCATAAGAAATAAGAAAAACAACAACATACATCTAATACACAACAATGACAAACCACATACACTTCAAACTAAAATAGACTTCTTTATCTTTGAATTCTTCTCCATATATATTCTATCAAGATTTAAACACTTTCTGTTTCTACATTGCATGTATCTTTCCCTTCATATGAACTTTCTCAACAATGAGAATTTTTTTTATTCCAGTCCAATAATAAAATTAGCATTTTTAGAATTTATCGTCCTTGTCAGCGGTATTACAATTTCCTGTTTCAAGCTTTTGCAATACTCTGTTGTCATCTCGTCCAGGCCTGGGGCTTTTCCCAATTTACTCCTCTGGATAGCATCCAGCACCTCTTACAAACCAATCGTTTTGTTCAGTAACTCTCTTTATTCTTCTGTAAACTTGGTAATATTATATTTGTCAAAATATTTGGATATATCTTGGTAGTCAATGAACTTTATCACATTAGCCTTGGAACGGGCCTGTAGCATTCCAAAACGGAACATTCTGGGGACAGGAGGCTGCGGGGAACTCATTTTATTGCACAGCGAGAATGCTGCTACTGCCGCTGAATGTCCCCATCCCATTCCAGATGAGTCCCAGAGAAGCGTTCCCGGAAATCACCCCCTGGGGAACATATCTGGAACGGGGTGGGGATGCTCAGCAGCGTCAGCGTTTTCGCTGTGCGATAAAATGCATTCCCCACCGCCTCCCGTCCCCAGAACGTTCCGTTTTGGAACGCCACAGGCCCGTTCCAGGGCCAATGCGATAAAGTTCAAAGTGTTTCTTCTTATATAACTTTAAACAATAATTTTGAAAATTTTGTTTTATTTGTTTCTGTGAGTTATAAATCCTATCCTTCCTTGATCTTTGTTATCAGACATTTTTCTTTCTCTTTTTGCAGTTTAGATGCTAACATTCTGCCTGGTTTGTTAGCATATTTTAAAAAATTGTTTAGCTAAACCTATTTTTTTGGGGGGGGATCTCCTCCACTTAAACTATATCTAATTGTTTTTGCAAGCATTTTATTTCTACTTTAGTCTTTTTAGATTTGGGATTTAATATAGCCAGACTTTCTTTTATTTTTAATTTCATCCAGTAGCTTATTTTTAACTCATTTTTTCTTCTTTTAACTTCTTTTGTTTTAACTGTTATAACCCCCTTATCTCATTGCTCTTCAAAGAACATTTTTATATTTTATTTTTCTTCTTTCAATATTTTTGGGTTTTTCAATAGGGTAGAGTTCAGATACTACCGGAACTCCATTTTTACCAATGGATGACACCATGGGAACAGGATTATGGTCTGACCATATTTTGGGTAATGTGTTTATCTTAAGAATTTTGTTTTCAATAGTTGTATATATTAAAAACATATTGAGTCTCACCCAAGAGTTATGGACCAGGGGAAAAAGTATAATCTCTCATCTTTCTATATTTGATCCACCATGCACCTACCAATGTCAATACATCTAACATCTGAAAAAAAGACTTAGGTATGATCCCTTGTTTCTTTTTAATTGTTTTATCTGACTTTCTATCTAAGCATGAGTCTATGATCCCATTCCAGTCTCCACTGACAATCATATAATCATAATTCAGGTCTTGTATCAAATCATTTAATTCATTATAGAAATTATCTTTGTTTTCTAAACATCCATAAACCCCTACCTTTTCATTATATATAGTTGTTTCTACCATTATTCAATTACCATTTGGACTGAATTTAACTAATTTTGATTCCCATGAGGACTTCACATAGATAACTATAGCCTTCTCTTTTGACTTTGCTATAGAAATGTATTCCTTGCCAGTTTTTTTTTATTCTTAGATATTTAATGTCTCTTTCTTGTATACATGTCTCTTGGAAACAAATGACACCATAGTTAGATTTTTGCAGGAAGTGAAAAACCTTTCTCTTTTCAGGTGTGTTTAGACCTTTCACATTCCAGGTCAGTATCTTAGGGGAGCTAATCATCTTCCTTACTTGCTTGGTTGTTTGTTTCTTCTAACCTATCATCTTTGTCCCTCAAATACTGTCCCTTCTATGTTTTCTAGTCCTGGTATTACCTCTCCAACTTCCTTTCTGTATCTACTTTCATCCTGTAAATTTCTTTTCCCCCAATCCCCCTGTATACTTATTATCCTCAGAATCTTTTTCCTCTCTCTCATGAGAGAGAGCCAACCTACTTCCTGTGGAAATGGGTTTGAGTCTACAAAAGCTCATGCCAACTTATCTGTTTCAGTTAGTCTGAAAGAAGTTGTTGTGGTCAGCCTTCCAACAGAAGGTAGAGCAAAAGATGGGGAAAATAAACCTGCATATTTTAGCTTAATTGTTCTTACATTTAGTAACTAAGCTATATTGAGGATCCCAGAGCACTGGATCTGGACACAGGGGTGGGTCAGATTTGGCTCCAGAGCACATTTGTCATCCTTGACTTAACATACATAACTTGAACTCCAGGAGAAATAAATTAATGAGTCTCTTATTAGTCTGACTCACTGGATCATTTTTTTAAAATTGTGTTTATCTAGAAGCAGTAAAAAAATTCAGAAATTGAAGAAAGGGTGAAATCCAAGTTCCAAAGTTGAACACTTTTGGGTGTCATTGATTTTAATGAGAGAGATTTAAGGAGATGGTTAATGTTCCTATTGGAATGAAAAAAGCATTAAAATTTGGTTGGATCATGCCCAAGGTCTATAGTGTAAAGGAAGCACAACTTTTAACTTGCAATATCAACTGCATTTTATTTATTTATTTATTTATTTGCCACCTTTCTCTTGGAGCGGTACCCACAGTAGCTTACAGAAAATGAACATTAATGTGATCATCTCAGATTTTTTTTTAAAGCACAGCATCCATTCACTGGGTTTGAGAATTAATTATTCTCATGAATTTTATGCTGTAAAATGCCCACCACTGTTTGCCTTTTGAAAACCTGCAACACACAAAACCAATGTAAGGCTGTTTGTTTTTGTTTGTTTTGTTTTTTAAAATGATTTTGAGTTTAATGCAAACATGGCTAATGACACCTTCTGGTTTATAAATCCTCTACAAATGTTATCTCAGTGGGCCAGGCAGTTGACAAGACATGGAAAATTCATCTTACTAATTGCTGACTGCATGCCATAATAACATAAATGTATTCACTCCAGAGAAGGCCAGACATTTCAAAATCTTTTGCTTGGAGTCAAATAAAACACCCTTATAATGATTTAGAGAGGTTGTTCTAGGAAGGTGTTAGTATGGCGATCTTCCCCACACTCAGGGGTATGGAAGATTTAAGATCTCATCTGAAAAGCTCTAGGGCATACAACAACATTATACAAAGCAATACTGTCTGAAACTAATAGCTAGGCACATTATTCAAGGTATTTGCCATGTTTTCAAGCAGCGGCTAAATTATTTCTTGGACTAAAGCTTAGCAATGTTGCCTGTATCTAATTATAGCTGGAACAGAATCTATTCTTGAAACCTTTTTTAAAATAGTCCTTTTAAATTCTAGACAATAAGATTATTTTAAGTATTAAACTATAAAAGGCTTACTTTGACATAAGGAGTATTTGTTGAGCAGTAGTTCACAGACACATTATGACCTGTGGATATGTTCAGGAGAGCAGTTTTAAGAAAACAGTGCAAAGAGGCAAGGGGTAATCATAGGTTGTCACTGTTTAGCATGCAGAGTGAGAACCAATTGTTGGCAAATACAGAGGCAAAAATTGATGAATCTACCTCTCTCTCTCTCTCTCTATGTTACCCATCACTTTCTTTCTGTTAAACATGTTTAGAGAACATGTAGGGAGTGCAGAGCATGCTTTGGATTCTAGCAGTGGTGACTTTATTGTAAGTGGGATGAAGAACCTGATCTGCCGTTAACCTGAATTTAAAGAGCCAACCCGAGCGCTGGATCTATTTTGAATAGGAGGAGGCACCAGGGCTAGATCCCTCATACTAGACAACAAATAGTTGCAACACTTCCATATTTACACATCCAAATTTTAAACAACTATTTAACTGAAAAACTCTCCCTGTGTTGTGTTGTATTGGTGCACTATTGCCATTCTCTCTCTCCTGGCCTGTTTTATGCTCAGAATACACCCCCCCCCACACACACACAAATCAGAATTGACTTGACATTTTGTAAAAAGACCTCTTGTGAGCTAAAATAACTTTGGTGGAACAACAACAACAACAACAACAACAAACCTAATGAAATTGCCCCCCTCCCCAACTCCTAGAAACTTTGGTTGGAGCTCTTCAGGTTACTAAACATTCAAATAACCTCCAGAACCCCAGATCTAAGGAGACTGTACTTATTTCCTGTCTTCTTCTCAAACACCAAAGGCCTGTTTTGGAGAGGAAAGCAGTTGAATGAAGAAGTGACTTAAGTAATCTAAAATAAATAAAGTAGCTAGCCAAGGTTACACTCCCCCTTCCCTGGTATTTCTTTACTTTAAATTTGCTGTTCCTTCATGACACTGCTTATTTTTTCCTTAAAATGGCACCTAGATGTTGTTTTAAGCAATGCTGGGCGGGTTTTTACCCTCCAGCTATTTTGGCCTACAACTCCCATCAACCAGAATAGCCAAAGGTAACAGAACATGTCATATTCTCAGACCTCTAGTGGGCCTAATGTTCACCCTCTTTTATGTGCTATCTGCAATGTTAGGCCCATGTGGAGTTTTACTCTAATGTAAAATCTTTGCATGGGGTTAACAATTTTTTTTACTCTAATGCAAATGCTATGGAAATTCACTGACAGGTGACTGGAAAGGGTACTATGAGTGATGTGGCATGTCATACCATAGAAAATTTATCTTCCAAGCAGGCAGATGTATAGTTACAGTATGACCATGAGGGTCACCATGCAGTGCACTATAAGACGTGTGCTTGGAAATACTGTCATGTTTTTAAGGCTGCTTGCTGCAGACTTGTTCTATTGAGGTGTCTTATTTGACATCAACAGTCAATATTGATGCTCCAACTGCCAGTCATGGGCCAGCAGGTCCCACACAGCAGCTCCATCAGATACTGGTGACCAGAGATGGCTAGCTCTAAGAGTTTATGACATGCAATTCATCCTGTGCTAGTTTGGTAATCAGTGCTACTTTGAGATCCTGGACCTGCATTTTCATGGTGAGCATGTAGTAGTTGCTACTGGGACCATGAGGGCTATGGGGCACAACCCTACTGTATACAAAGGGTGCCTGGATATTACCATGCCTTTCTGTGCTCAGGAATTCTTGCCACCACCCAACTTTCTGCCAGATGAGCAAGATGAGGCAGTACTGTGAACACATCCAGATGTAGGTCTACCAAGTCCCCATGTCGTATATTTTAATGTTTCACCAATGCCATTCAGGCCTAGATATATATGAGATGTTTGAGGATGACTATGCTACATTCCCATAAGATAGAATGACTGGAGACCAGATCAGGGTTTTTCTACATCTACAACATTAACCAAGAGATCACAGTTGCCTAAATATTTGACTGTTTTTGACAATGAAGTAGACAAAGTAGCTCTATGTCTCAAGAATGGACCATAGCAGTGTCTCCAGACACCTGTTCAGTGTGAAACACAGCATTTGAATAGTGAGGGGGTCATATAACTTTGTTCTGCAAGGGACTTCCATGTGAACTTTTTGACTCATTTGTTTCTGAAATTTCTGATGCATTTCAGGAAGTAGACCAAAGGGCAAAACAGACCAGCCAACAATGCCAGCTTTCAGACGGTTTGGGGGTGTGGCATGAAGATGATGCATGCCTCCAAGATACCCAGAAGCTGGCATCAAACAACTCAAATGTCCAGACATGGGGCCAGCTTTGAACTGCTCCAGCAGCATGGCGTTTACATGTTGCACACTGCAGGAATGCTGTAAAGCCTTGGTGGGGTGAGAAAAACTAGCTTTTTGATTGTGCAAAAAGGAGCAGCAATTTGCTGCTTCTTTTTGGGCTGGTGAAAAGGAGGATTGGGCTGGTAAAAAGGAGGATGTGGTCACTGTGGCCCCAATCCAGCTTTCTCAGAGGTGGCTTCACACCTTCCCTTTGGGGTGGTCTGTTCCACCCCAAAGTCTACTTTTATAGCTTATACTACAACTTCTTTCACACAGGTAGTCTCAAAGATGCTACAAGATGTCTTTGCACACTGATATTCAGACCCAAGGGACCTACAAATTAGGGAAGATTTTCCTTGAGGCTCATTGGTACAGTATGCTCATATAAGAAGAACTAACAAAGGACTTCCTGGACACTTTACTGTCAGATGCAGATGAATTGCAAGTCCAAACAGTCCTAGCTAGCCTAGTAAATCATAAGGAATGCAGAGAGTTGCAAATGAACAACACCTGGAGGAGCACATGATCCCCATCCCTGCTTTAACAGGTGACCAATGGGAAGAGTTGAACTCCCATCAAGCCTAGGCTGAACCAGAGTGAATTTTTAGCAGTTCATTTGACTGCTTGTGCTATTGAGTACATCACACACAAAATATTTTGTTGCCAATCTTGTTTATAATTGGATTATACATTTAATAAAGTTGTGGTTTACTCCAGTGGTGAGTCTTTCATCAGTTGATTACTTGGTGCACAAAACACTCATTGTAAATCTTTTATCATAAAGGTCTGTGTGTGTGTGTGTGTGTGTGAGAGAGAGAGAGAGAGAGAGAGAGAGAGAGAAGATAAGTAGGTGGATAGATAGATTTTTTTTGGAAAGTGTGATCAGATGGCACATGATGTAGGAAGGATTGACTATTAGGTTAGGAGTTAATAAGAAAATGAAAAATTTATCCCCCCAAGCATTAATGGCAAGACAGATTATTAAGACACCTTCTTTTTAAGAGTAAGAAAGTTTGCCAGCCAATGAGCCTGCAATATTCAGGTCATCACCTTTGTTCTCTGAGGTAACAGAAGGAGAAGCATCTGCAAAAAGAGGAACAACAGCAGGCGAGTTAATAAAAACATTAAGTTGTGGGAAATTTACTTCCAGAATCGTGGTTTCAGCTGATTAGCAACTAAGAAAAAGATTTGAAAGGCAAATTGGGACTCAAACGAAGAGGTGAGAGCATAAAACCACTACCATATGTGGAGTGTGTTCAGAGGTGACATGTTGTTCAGAATGAATTGTAGCTACTTCCCCTGGCTGCTGTTGCTTCCACCATCTCCACCAACTATACACCGTTCTGCATTAATTTTATATGGCTACGTTTTGTAGTAGGAAAGTGATTTTTTTTTTAAAAAAAAAGATGAATGTCCTTTGAGCGCTTATTCATAAATAAAGGAAAAATTCAAAAATGTCTCTCTTTTGTGAAAATCACAATTGTGAAAATCAGAATAACAGAAAGGCCACAGGATCCCAAAATACAACCTATTGCTTTTACTGCCCTTACCTCATCTTTCTGCCTGACTATCCAACTGAATGCAAATCCCAATATACACAAGGTTATGCAAGCATTAGCAAGTTAGAAACCCACCTTTTTCCTGAAGCAAGCAGATAAAAAGGCTGACTAGTGGTAACAGACTGAGTTAACCCAGCAGTTTTGCTGTCACTGCCTCTGTTATGCCTGACATTTAAACAGAAGTAGATATACAGACATGTAACAGCCTTTAAGCCAAGAGTATTTTGAGCTAGCAAGGAATCAATGCCTTAGTGGCTGAATTAACCTCAAGGCCCTTTTTGAATTATACTTACACTCGTAGTTTTAGAGCCAGAACAGGCATGCTTCTGGTAAGGCAGGGAAATGATCCAGGAGCTAGTGAATATAAAATGTATATATATAAAAAAGAAAGCAAGTAAGATGAAAAGAATCATACTAATATGCACAATATATGAGTCGGACCACATTTTAAGCTCTTTTGGGTTGGACTATTTCTCAGTCTCACCACCATCACAGGGACATCTAGTGAGGACCCAGGAGAGACCCTGCTCAGCTGTCATTCCTGGGATGTAGAAGTCCCTTCCACTGGGGGCCTGACAAACCTTCTCCCTGTAGTCTTTCCACTGGCAGGCTAAGACCTTTCTGAAGTCGAAGCCTTTCATGGCCGGCTTCCATAGTTTTTTGTGGGTTTTTCGGGCTATGTGGCCATATTCTAGAAGAGTTTCTTCCTAACATTTCACCAACATCTGTGGCTGGCATCTTCATCTTGTCTGAAGATGCCAGCCACAGATGCTGGCGAAACATCAGGAACAAACTCTTCTAGAACATGGTCACATAGCCCGAAAAACCCACAGAAAACTAAAACCTTTCTGCTTAGGCAAAACCTTGACTTTAAATCATATAGCAGCAGGCTTCCAAAGTGATATGATATGGTTAAAAGAGTTTAAAATAGATTTAAAAGATAACTGAAAGAATACAAGACAAAAGCAGAGCATGCCATGTGCCTTGTTAAATAGCATTGTCATTTAATTGTTCTTTAAAACCTTTTAAATTTTTTTAACTAAACTTTTATTTTAAATTTGGTCAGTTGCTTTGAATCCCATGCTGGGTATAAGCTGAAAAAACAAACAAAATTAGCCATTTAGACAATAAATGAAAAAAAAATCTCTCTATTTTGACCCTAGCAACATCAATATTCTAGAAATAGTATGAATAGTTACCATTGCAAAAGATGACACTTTCTCTTTCTCTTTACTAAAGATGAAACCTAGCCTTCATTAAAGCTTAAAAAACAAAAGAAAACCCAGCATCTTGCTCTCTTCAAAGTATCGATTTATGTCATTGTTTATTGTGGATTAATGAAAAGAATTGCTAGCACAATGACTCACCTAAGGACAATGAAGACATAACATCTATATGTTCGGAAATCTCTTCCAGGTTCCTCAAGATATTCATATATTGGAGATGATCAGACAAGGCTAAATAGTGGAATTAAAGATGAATAGATGTGTCTGTGGCTGAACCTTATAAGATGCTGCTGCAGCTGAGCTGTAGCTGGTCTATCCTCCATCCATGACTATCACACAGCTTTTCATGGATGGGCTTTTCCCATCAATTGCTACAAATATTACTGCTGTAGCATTAGATTAGTGTATGATAATATCTGGCCTTCAGTCCCAGCATTGACCAGACACATCTTCTCCCTTACCCTCTCCTCCCCAAGCTATTCCCAAGCAGCCTGATTTCTTTGTTTAAAAAACTATTTTCTTTTTCTCTCTCTCCCGTACCTAAATCACATTGCCATAATACCTAAATTGTTTTATAAAGAGAGAGAGAGAGAGAGAAATACAGTTAGCCTTCTATATTTGTGGCTTTGATGTTTGTGGATTTGATTATTTGTGGATTTGATTAATATTTTTTCTCTAGAAATCTCTAGGTGCTCCAGTGCAACACTGCTGGACACTGACCACATAGTCATGCTGGAGGACCTAGAGATCTCTAGAGAAAACAATTCCCTATACATTTGTAGGTCCTGTGGTACAATTATGTGACGAATGGCTGCTGGATATTGGCCACAGAGTTGTGCTGGAGGACCCAGAGATTCCTAGAGAAGTGTTCTCTCAGGTAAAAAGAAGTATTTTTTAATTTGCATTTTTTTTTTCACTTTCATGGCAATCCTGAGCTCCCAACCCCAGTGAATGTGGAAGGCCCACTGTAAACAGAAAATATAAGGCATGCTGGTAAAGCAATAGGGGATGGAAGTGGGGTTAAAGAGCATGCTGAGAAAGAGAATTTTAGACCAGCAGTGGTTGGTATAGTAATTGCAGAAATATGTGATAGGGACTGCTCCCAAGCTGGTATGCATGTATTTCATTGTGATGAGAATGTGGTCTCATGTGATGATCTCCATTATCAATACTATCAGTGATTTAAAAGAAGATTTTATTGGTGAATAAAGGTATTTTATAGAAGTGAAGCATTTATCTTCCATCCATGAGGGATGCGCGCATATATCTGAAATACTTTGTGCTTGTTTACAGCAAAGGCATTTTGCTTTTATAAGTTTATTCAAACATCTGAACAAAATAATGTCCCATAAGCAGAAGAAACTGCAACACCTCATCCTGATCTCTCATGACTCAGTATGAGGGACCAAAGCGCACAACTTGACATCTACAAAGGTGTGTAAGCCAGTTGGCTCTTGGAATACCATGGCAAGGTAATGTAGTATCACCTCCACTGCAGAAATAATGCAGTTTGACACAATTTGAACTGCCATGGCTCAATGCTATGGATTTATGGGACTTGTAGTTTTTTGAGATATTTAGTCTTCTCTAGCAGAGATCTCTGGTGCAACAACAAATTACAAATCCCAGGATCCCAGGGCAGTTAAAGCAGTGCCAAATTGTATTATTTCTGCAGTGCTGACTATTCTACAAACAATATAATCTGTCTCAGTCCTGTCGTTGGTTGTGTCATGATGTCTGAGAACAGTTTGTGTTATTTATAGCAATTTTACCCTTTGACAATTTCTCATGCTCACTGCACAATGCAAGCACAAAGAACAAAAATTCAGGCAATGCACACTTCAGGAAAATTAGTGAAACTGACATGAATTCTTACCAAGAATAGACATCTTTCTTCACAAGTAAAATATTTACACATTTAGTTATTTATCTAAATCAGCTGGTATTCTAGGACAACTGCTTAGCTATGTATGCCTTAGTTAAGTATCTTAATAGGGTCTCCCAGGCTTGCCCTGTCAATCGTGATTTACTAGACAGCAGCACCCCTTTCTGTGAGCAATCTCTGGTGTGATAGTTTGTATAAGAATCCCTGTCATAATCCCTCCTTACACTAAAGATCGCTGGAGGGATTGGGATGAGAATGTCAGTCTTCTCCATCTTGATCAACAGGGCAGCAGACCCCTGTTGCGCGCAGTAAGTCAAGACTGGGGGACTTTTACAATCCCTATGTATTCATAACTATCTTAGCATTTATATTTCACCCTGTATCATTTTTAGTTGGATTTTAAAGTACAAAGGAAGAAGGAGAAAGAAGAAGGAGGAAAGCAGAAGATTGCACAAAGTATTATGTGGGGCTTGGGATGCACATTAATATCATTGTTGTGTGGCTTCAAGTCATTTCAGATGTATGGTGACCGTAAGGGAAACTTATCATGGGGGTTTCTGGGGTTGAGAGGGTGTGATTCATCCAAGGTCACCCAGTGGGTTTCCATTGCTGAGAGGGGAATTATCCCTTGATCCCCAGAGTCATTGTCATACGCTCAAACCACTACATCACACTGCCTCTTGTACATTAATATACACTGCCCATATGTCAAAAAAAAAAAATGCAGGTCACCATAAGTCGGAAACAACCTGAAGGCACACAAAAAGTACAGCTAATGCAGTAAGATATTCTAGCCATTGAAAGATGGATGTTTTATGTTTCTTGCCAACCTTGGGACATATATCTTTTAGCAACTGTAGAAACATGCAGGATTCAACCTGACCACCAGTTAAATGCCAAGTGCAGGGATATAATTTAAAAGTGCAAGTGCATCTTCAAATGCCAAAAATGAATGTGCTGAAAAACATCCAGCTAAAAAGGGGGTAACTCCCACATTTTATGTTGACAAGGAAGCATTATCTGTATTCTATTGCCAACATCTGGTTGTAGCAGAAAATTTCTTTCTAAAAAAGGCACAGAGGTGAAACAGAGGTGAAAAGGTACATAAAACATCAATTTTATTGGATTAAATGTTGCTTTACTCCTAACCTATATAATATGGGCTGCATCTGCACTGCAGAAATAATCCAGTTTGACATCACTGTAACTGCCATGGCTCAGTGCTATGCAGTTCTGGGCACTGTAGTGATGTGAGACATTCTGCCTTCTTTGTCAAAGATTTCTTGACACAACAAATTGGAATTTCCAAAATTTCACATGGTTAAAGTGGTGTCAAACAGGATTATTTCTGCAATGCAAATGCAGCCATGACCTCAGGGCAGCATACGGATAAAATCAATTTGAAAATAATATTAAAATATTTAAAATTCAAACCAGTATTGAATAACCATGTACCTTACAGATTAAGATAAAATCATTAGATCTAAAATACTTTGATGAAAGCCATTTTTAAAAAAGTGGTGCTGGAAGGAAACCAGTACCAGCACCAATTAGGCTTCCAAGTGGAGGGTGTTTTACAACTAGGAGCTACAGCAGAGAAAGCTTTTGCCCACACTTATTGTTTGCATTGGTGGGACCCAGAAAAAGGACCTTCCAACCAATCTCACTCCTTGGACAGATACACATAGGTAAAAACATTCCTTCAGGTATTAAATATATTGGCCTATTGTTAGTCTGCTATTTACCCATATGTTCCCCCATCAATAGTTGATTCTATCAATCTACCCTGTCTGAGATTAAGCCACAGGATTCAGTCCAAAGTCTCACCTTTGGAAGAGGGAGATCAATTTAAACAGGAAACCTCATCAATAATAAGATTGCAACACGAAGGTGAATTTAACAGTCTCCATTTTCTTAAAATTTCAGTTAGCAAGGCTAAAGTATCAGAATTAAGGATCGACAAACCAACATACTCACTTGCCGCCATGCTGAATCATCTATTTTAAGACAGAAAGTTTTCCAAGAAGCTTTTTTAAAAAAGGAAGAAGAAGAAGAGGTAAGAATGACTCCAGGAAGTAAAAGGGAATTTCATTCTAATCACACAACATCTCGTTTAGCTTCTTGTGGTTGTGTTTAATACTGAAGTGACCAGATTCTTTAAGTAGCTTACAGCATCTCTGCAAACTGATGTTTACTTCAGCTGGAAGCACAACTGAATCTTATATGAAAGACAAATCCATAAGCATGGGATTAATTTTGTTAAAAAAAACTTGTCAAACAAGATAATGTCAACACAATGAACCTTTTTGGCCTGGTACTCATGGGCAGTAAGTGGCGTGGCATTGCCAATTCTAGGGTTCTGGAGCATGCAGCAACCGCATACTCTGGAACCCTAGAATGTGCTGCCGCCACCATTATGCCAACCTCCCGTCCATATGAGGACCACCACGATTACATACACGATGCGTAGCATCCACATGTCATGCACAGGGAGCGGCATCATAGGATAGCAGCCCTTATGATGCCGCAAGGAAGAAGCTACTCTAGGCAGCTTCGTCCTGGCTGTGTATTGTTCCCGTGCGGTTTGGCTGCTCTGGGAATGATATGCAGCAAAGAGGGGCGACGTTTCCCTGCCCATATGTACAGTCCTTTTGGGTCTTACTTCATATCACTGTTCATTTTCCCATTCTGTATCTATTAATCAACAATTATATACAGATGTGGAGTCACATCATGGCACTCAGTGTAATGTGGTTTGACTGTTGGACTAGGACTCTGTGAACTTTCTAAAGTTCCATTGTCATGGAGAGGTGAATGCCCTGTGTATCCTAGACTCCTGCCCTTCCCAGCTGTTAAAAGCAACCTGAGGAGGAATGAGAATTGGATGAGAGGAGTAGTGAATGCGTCTCTACAGCAAGACAGATATCTATCTTGCCCAAAAGAGGCTGTGATGAGGCCATTATTGGAATAAAAACCCTCCCTGGACTTTATCTTACTGGAGAGCTATCGACCAATCTCCAATATCCCTTTTTGGGGCAAGGTTCTAGAGTGTGTGGTGGTCCCCAGTTTGAGGGGGTCCTGGATGAAACAGATTATCTAGATCCATTTCAGTTTGGCTTCAGGCCTGACTATGGAACAGAGACAATTAAGGTTACCTTGGTAGATGACCCATGCAGCAAAATAGATAGGGTGAATGTATCCCTATTGATTCTGCTAGACTTCTCAGCAGCTTTACATACCATCAACCAGGATATTCTACTGGGGTGTCTCTCTGGCATGGGGCTTGTGAGCACAGTTTTGCAGTAGCTCTGGGTTTTCTTGGAGGGGCAGACCCAGAAAGTGGTACTGAGGGATACCTGTTTGACATCCTGGTGACTAACTGAGGGCTCAGTTCTGTCCTGCATGTATTTAATATTTACACAAAACATCTTGGGAATGTCATTGGGAGTTTTGACGGCCAGTGTCATTTGTACACTGAGGACACACAACTCTATCTTTCTCCTCCATCCAAATCCAAAGAAGGTATTTCTGTACTAAACCATTGGCTGATGTCAATGATGGACTGGATGAAGGTAAAAAAACTGAAAGTTAATCTAGATAAACAGGGGTATTCCTGGTCAGTTGGAATAGGGATTTAGCCTTAGCTGGATGAGGTTACTCTCTCCCTGAAATATCAGGTTCATAGCTTGGCATACTTCTGGACTTGGATCTGGGCCTAAATTCCCAGTTTTCAGCTGTGGTCAAGAAGAGTCTCATTGTACCTGTTCCTTGAGAAGTGAGATCTGGCTATGGGGACTATTTAAAACTTCAGTTGAGCATTTACAGGTAGAGTTTAGGCATCCAAAGAAAATGTGATCTGAAGAGAGTGCTGTTATGAAAGCATTCTTTGATTGCCTGCATGTGGGGACTGTAATGTTGGAATCAATATTACGTTGATGAAAATATGGTGCTATAATATCTTCTTGTGCTGGAATAATAGCTTATTTTAGTTCTATTGAGTATGTGTTTACTTGGTTTCATGGCAAAATTTTAAGTGGATGCAGAATAATTGTATCATTGTAACAAAGGCATTTCTCTTCTTGTCACATTGATCAGCAAAATCATATAAAAACTTCAAAGTAATCCCTATTTAAGATCCCATTTTGTCATTGTTGTCCCCCTGGGTTATCTGGAAGTTGACTAGAATTCCTTTCTATCATGCAACCTTTTTTCCCCCTGTATTATACCAAGTATAAGAAACTTTTTTTCCCTGTATTATACCAAGTTAACAAATTGCAGTGGAAGGGAATATCTGCTGTATAGTTACCTAAACAAATGCAAACATGTTTTATTTAAAACACTGTTTTCAGTGAAATGCAATGAAATGAAATGGCATTTCCTCTTCCTCTCTGTGGTATTACCTTTGTATTTATACAATTTTAAAATTAATTAATTAATTAATTAATTATATTTATTTATATCCCACCTTCCTCCCAGTACAGAAACTCAAAGTGGCTAAAAATATTTCTGAATGTCTCCTTTTGGAATCAGAATCATTCTGTAATTATGTTTCACAGAGAGCTGATATTTAGCTCAGTTATGGTGGAGTCAAACTGAGAAAGACATTCAAGAAACCCCTATGGTAGAGAGCTGTTTCTGGGTCATAACATTTTATTGTGTAGAATCAGCAAAGGTGGTGTGGCTAGCAAACCCTACATTGGTTTTTGAAATGATTGTGCTACCGGTATGTTCCAATCAATGAGAACCTGTCAGCCATAAACTTTTATACACACACACACACACATCCTAGTGTAACATCCATGGCCTTCTTTAAATCTTCCAGTTTCACATTTTTGCTTTCTGAGGAAAATGTCTGAAGAAAGAGTAGCAGATTATACAAATAAACTACATTACTCTCCCAAAATCTGGGGGAGGAGAAATGGACATGTTTTTATGGTAAGAAGTAATTAAGGTAATATAATAATAATGATTTATTTATAGCCCGCTCAATGACTAGGAATCCGGGCAGGTTACAACAGTCAAATTCAATAGTTGACAATAGTAAGACTTTTCATTCTAGCTGGTGGCAGTTCATTCATGTGCAGCCTCCACATTTAGAGGGGGACCAAGTTCACAGTTAGTCTGGAATCAAGTCATGGCATGTTCTGGGAGATTCTGAGAGCTGTACCCCAAAAGGTCACATTCCTAAGATTTAATAGTGATTAGATTCAGACTTAATCATATTTGCAGAGGATTGCATGAAATCAAAATAGTCATTGCCTGCTTAAATCCCATTGAACTCTGCCTTCAGCCCAGTAAATCCTGACAAAAATGGAATTATTTGTGCCATTTAGCTCTTTTCTTACTGATAGTTAATGTACATGCCATGCTGTCACTCATATGGAGACACACAAAAGAGATGCAGAGCTCAGCCTAAACCAGCCATGTGAACCCATGGCATGTGTGCCAGAGGTGGTATGCAAAGCCCCCTCTGTGGGAACGTGAGGCCACTGGTGAGAGCAGGGAGGGAGGGAGAGGAGGCAGGAGGAAGAGGAGGAAAAAGAGGAAGTGTCAGCAGCCCTATTCCTCCAGTGACCCACCCACCACCAATTTGCTATTGCTAGCCTGAAGCTGAGAATGTGCGCCGTGTGTGTGTGCGCGTGTGCGTGCACTTTCAAGTAATTCCTGGTGACCCTAAGGTGAAACTATCATGGGGTTTTCTTGACAAGTTTCGTCAAGTTTCGTTTTGCCATCGTTAGCTTGAGGCTGAGAGAGTGTGCCTCGAGTGTTTTTCCCCTGGAAGTCTCACGCCTCTAGACATCCCATGCCTGGCGACACACAAGAGCTTATAGCACAGGCCCTGGGGAATGGGCCCGGCATGGAACGGAGGAAACAGAAAGGGTACGGAATAAAAATATCACCTATTTTGCCACACGGGGAATGCCGCGAGAACACCACTGATGCCGCTGGAAGTCAATAATCCATTCCCCAGTTGTTCCACAGGAGGTCATTTTCAAGAACTGTTCAGAATCGTTCTTGAAAATCGCCTCCTGTAGGACAGTTGGGGAACGAATTGGCAACTTCTGGTGGCATTTGCGGCATTCTCCGATGTGGTAAAATGGGTGATATCCTCATTCTGTTGCCTTCTCGCCCCCTTCTGTTCCACACCAGGCCCATTTCTCAGGGCTTGTGCGATACGTTCCCCAGTGTGGGAATGCAACTGAGTTTGGGCACTCAAAAAGGTTTGTCATCACTGGCTTAAGCCATTCGTGTAGTTTCTTCTTCGTGCTCAGACACACAGATACACTTTAAGGAAATCTGAGGGTTATTCCTTTGTTGTTCACATTTCAGATGGAACTAATTAAGGTTTTTTTTTGGGGGGGGGGGTCTGCCAAAAAACCCAGTTAACCCGGGATAATCTATTTCGGTTTTTTTTTTCTGAGTTTTTCTAAAAGATTCACATCTTCAACTATGTGAATAACTGATGTGAATTAGACCTCTGTATAAGCCAGGATAAAACTCTGTGTGGTTTGAATGCTCTTCAGTTACATTTGCATCATTAACTCCATCTTTATTTGAGTGCTAGCAAGCATGAGTAATGTGAACAACAAAACTGGAATGGGTGAGTGAGATTATTCACATTGTCCAAAAAAAATGTCACCCTCAATAACCCCTTGAAGCAACTTGCTAGATGTAGTGTATATGGAATCCTTAGGACAACAGCTGATGCTCAGAAACTGCACTGAAGTATCCAGACGTTTCCACACACACACAAATACACTGGTCTTTATTGCTGCTGACAGGTTAGGAGTATGATTCTGCTGTGGAAGAGAACTTGTCATTCTCTGCATCCTTTTTCCCCAATAAAAACTGGACTCAAAGGTCCCCAAAACAGCAACACTGTGGGCTGTTGAAAATGCACTTATGGAGGGGGAAATAATGCATGAGGTGAATAATCCCTTGTGTGCCTCTTCCATAGCATGAACATTCCCATGTCAGTAGTGTAATTTAAGCTACATGTTTCTCCGCTTCCATCCAGCAGAGGAAGTGAAATGTCAGCATTCAAGCAGAGCAGGTTTATTAGGACCTAGATTCTCTGTGATCTGGGAGGGGAATGGAAGATTGTTATATGCATTGGTATGTACAGTGGGCCTATTGTAACCACAGGGGTTGGGTTCCTGGATCCCATGGGGTTACAAAAAATGCAGATGTTCAAGCCCTCTGTTATTAAACGGTGGCAATGTGAACACAGACACTTCACCATGTCAGTGTCATATGGGGTGATTGATCCACAGTTGGTGGAATGTGCTTGCAGATCCAGAGGCCCCATTGTAATGTGTTTATGTGTGTCAACACATGCACTCACATGTGCATACCTATGGTGTGTATGCAGAGTGATATTCACTGCTGTAGACCTTGGCAAGTAAGGGCAGTGGAACAAATTCCCTCAGAGTGTAGTGGAGTCTCCTTCTTTAGAGGTCTTTAAACAGAGGCTGGATGGCCATCTGTTGGGGCTGCTTTGATTTGGATTTCCTACATGGCAGGGGGTTGGACTGGATGGCCCTTGTGGTCTCTTCCAACTCTATAATTCCATGATTACACATGTGGTCTCTGATTACAAAAATGTTGAAATGTTGAACTATAGTTACCACAATGTGGTGGAAAGAAAGAAAGAATGCTGTGTCTGAATGTTTCAGTGTCCAGGCTATTAGAAATTTAAGATATAGTCATTTTATAAGCACCCAGAGAGAGACACTATCTACCCAGTTAAAATCTATGGGCCCTTAATACTCAGCTTTGACAAGAGAAGCAGTTAATAAGCTTCACTTGAACTAATAATAGAATAATTGTTTGTACAGATAACATTATATAAATTACTTCATATTACATATGAACATTTATAAAATGCTTGTTTAATCACCTATTTCATGGTGTGTTAAATGCTTATTAACAAAATACATGTGCCACCAATTATGCCAGCATTCATAAATGGTAATATAGCACACAGTATTCCTGGTGTGACTGCTTGAACTTCAAAGGAATTACACTACAGAGATACAAAACTATGTATTTTCATAATAAAAATTGACATAAATCCAAACTAGTGCAAAATCTTGACACTAAGTACACCATATCCGTATGAATGTTTCAGAGAATTATCTTCTAAGCCAAATGTCTTCATTAAAGGTTAGTGTTTAGTTTAGTGGATTCCAACATCCGATTTACTTGCTGCAGAATGTTGCAATAAAAACAGAGTAGGAGGGAAAGACACTATCGTCACTTAACTTCTATGGCTTTTATATGTGCATTTTGAGAGCCATAACAATTTGACATTTCATTTTATTGATGCACAGATATTTAAAGTGGAGCTCATCAAGGTTCTGTTGCACAATAAGGTCAGCAAGTTCTACAAATCTATTTGCCCCAGCAATATTAAAATACATTAATTGCAATATTAAAATATATCATCCAATTATATAGTGCAATTGTTATAAAAGTTTTGAGTCTACAATCAGGGGTTCACTCTAAATGTAAGTAAAATACATTTTAGCCGCCTGCTATTAAATGATTAAAAATGCAAGATAAAGCTACACACAACAAGACGTCTCCAATAGATTATGGCACATTGCATTGAAAACTTAATTTTATTATTTAAATTTATATCTGACTCTCTGATGAACACTAAGATGGCCTAAAATCTAGTTTTAGTTGTTAGCAAGAGGAAATGGAAATGCTATGATACAATTAATTAGTTTGAACTACTTTTTATATCTACAGCTTGTTTGTAAAAATGGAAATGAAATGTTTTAAAATCGTTATATGAGTTAAAAGAGCTTTGTGAGCACTGATATTATTTTACAAAAATAACCCATGCAGTCTGTTTTTCATCAGAATAATAATGCATAAAATATATAAGCCAATTATACTTTCATTTTAGGAGGATTCCCTCATTGGCCTTTCTGTACTAAATTATATCATCTCCCCTTGTTTGGATCCCACTGTCTGAGCTAGGAATCCTAGTGACCAATAACACCTCTATCTTGTCTGGATTTTGTTTCAGTTTGTTAATTTTCATCCAAACCATTACCAAGCTAAGGCACCATCTATGCATGCCATCTGTTTCCTTGGAGTCAAGTAACAAGATAATAAAATGAAATGTTATCACTATGTTGATGTCATCTCATTGCAAAGCACCAGATGATCTCTCCCAGTAGGTAGAGAACAGGAAAATAGTGCCCTCAACACCACCTTTCAAACATGAGCACACATGAAGAACCAGAACTACTGCTGTAGAGGGTCCACTAACCTCAGTCCAACCAGACAGTCTTGAATGCCATGCTCAAATGTATTGAAAACTGCTAGGATGTACATGAGAACTAATAAGGATACTCTTTCCATTACAGGTCATCCACGAAGGTCTACACACATCCTGTGTGAAAGTGCAATGGGAATAGGATAAAAAAAATGAGCATCATCCAAATTTATCAGAAATTGTGAGGTGGAAATCCCCCTGCTCCCCCTTTAGATATTATATGATCTGTGCTGGTGTTGAAAACTTTCACAGCCCCGTATTCCCATTATACGATCTCTTTCAGAGTTGCCTATCTATGGCCCTGTACATACGGGCCCTTTAGCACATCCTGGCGACGTGCTAGGGTTGCCTTGGGGCGCCGTTTCCAGATGCCCCACAACCCTAGGATGTCACCAGGATGTCTCAGCTGCACGCCTTCCAGACGGGCGCGCACAGCAGTGACGTCCTCGCTCCGCTGCAGACAGTTTGCGGTGGCACTAAAAGGAGCCTCTTTTTAGCATCCTTTTGTTTCTGTGTAGCTGCGCCACGCAATTTGGATGCTGCAGCACGGTTATGTGGAAAAGAGAGGCGGCCAGTGGCCACCTCTTTCTGGCGGTCTGTACCCCGCCTAAGCTTCTACTGGAAGGGGACTGAGAACAGCTGCTGTTATCATCATTTGTTTATGCCTTACTGGTCTTCTGCTGCCTTGGCTGCTTGGAGTTTTCCTCTGTCTCTTCACTATGAAAGTTGACTTGGCAACACCTCTTAAGGTGTTACAGTAGACTTGGTGCTATATGATCCTTCCTTCCTTCCTTCCTTCCTTCCTTCCTTCCTGTTACCATGCCTCAGTTGCTGCCTGCTAGTGAAGGCTGAGAGCAATCCTGCTTCCACCTTATAGCTGTATCACACAAATTAGAACCTAAATCAATGCTCAGCCTGTATTACAGGTCTCAAATATAACTGAAGTCTTCTCTAAGAACCTTTCAGAGAATTAATAATTCTGAACAGTAAATTTTACTGTTGAACAATTCCCTGTGGATAGGTACAGACAGGTGGGCAGTAAGGAGGATGTTACCTTGTACTCTTGTAAGAGATGCTATTACACAGAGAGCCACAAACTACAAGAATAGTATCTTCTCAGTTCTCCTTTGCACTCACAGAGAGCTCAACTCAAGACACTGCTGTTACAACAGTTCATAGACCCTCCCTCTTTCCTTTAGTTTCCTTTAGCTAGAGTCTGCAGCTTTCTGTTATTATTAAGAGCTTTTGCTTGTTGCAGTCCACTATAATCTCTATAAATATTTCAGTAAATACCATAGTGTGGTTCAGATTAGGAAGAAAAGAAGGTTTGCTTCCTTGTCATCTGCTACATTGTTTACTGCCGCAGATTTGATGTAAATCTTTCAGGATGGTTTCAGAGCTCCCTCTTGACTACATTCTGTCACTCTGCCTCTCTAAGCAATTTCAGGAGAAAAGACTAAAAATATTAGTGAAAACATACCTTTCCCATCTTATATTCTAAGTTATCTCAAAGTTTTTTTTAAGCAAGGCATATAAATATATTCCCGAGCATAAGAGAGGCAAACGTGACTGAAAAAGCAAAGAGGGAGCCTTTATTGTTTATGCTAGAAATGCTTACAGGTTTCTAAAACCTAATGGATGCATAATAAAGTGATCAAGTCGATGAAAGATCAGATTCCAAATCTGATACAAACCAAGATGTCTATCCATATTTGTTTGCAGTGGAAGGAGAAGACCACCAGCAACCAGAGTGTGGAGAGTTCTTCCATCTTCCAGTACTGTCAGCACTTCCAGAGCATGGGAGCCACAAGAAGCTACTAGTGCAGGTGATCAGGAACTGTGCAGCATGCCAGAGCCAGAGCCAGATATCCAAATCCACATGAGAAAGTCAGAATTCTCAAAGAGAGATGTGACCCCTGACAGATTCTCTTATCTAACCACAGAGGAAAAGCTTCCCCAACCCTCTACTTGGCAAACAACCAAGGAATTACCAGCACCAGATACTGAAAAGTGGGTGCAAACTGCTAGTGAAGAAACCCAGTCTTTTTTTTTTTAAATGAAACATGGATGTTGTCAGAATTACCCCAAAATTGAAAGGCAAATGGCTGTAGATGGGTCTTTACTATGAAGTAGGATGCAGGAGAGATTCACTTATATAAATAAAGACATGTAGGAAGGGATATAGTCAAAAATATGGTGAAGACTAGAATGAAACATTTGTTCCCATCGTCAACTATTAGAACTCTCCCAAGTGTTCTTGAATCAAATCAAATGCATGTTCAACACCTAGATATTAAAACATCCTTCATGTATGCCAAATCTAGATGAGGAACTTTACATGGGTGCCTTACAGACCGCCCAAAAGGGCGGTCTGTCACCGCCCGTGTTTTCTGAGTGAAGGAGCTGCAGCGGACAAACCGCGTGGCTCCTCCGCGCAGCAAAAAGAACCCGCAAAAAGTGAGTTCTTCTTGCAGTGCCATTGTGATGCCGCAAGGCGCCTGTGACGCCGCAAGGCGCCAATAGCATCCTTGCGGCATCACAAGGGTGCCGAGACATGCGGACACTAGGCATCCGGCACGTCAAAATGGCGGTGCCCATGTAGAATGGGCGCCACCATTTTGTACGTACTGTGTATGTACTAGGGTTGGGGGTGTCCAGAAGAGATGCGCCCAAGCAACCCTAGTACGTACAGAGTACAGTGCGCCCGCGCCATACGCGGCTTGAGCATACGCGCTCAAGCCGCGCGGGGCGGAAGGAGCAGCACGTCCCATTCATTTGAATGGGCGCATGCACCCGTTGCGTCCCACGCGCTGCCACGCTGCCGCACCGCCGTGCACGAGCCCCATTGTTTCCAATGGGGCTCGAGCATAGGCGGAATTCGCCTTACGCGGCGGGATCCGGAACGGACCCCCTGCGTAAGGCGAAGACCGACTGTATACACATTTGTCAATAGGGTAATGTACAGAGTATGTACTAGGGTGCCCTTCTAGAAAAGGCCATGGAATAGCTTTTAGGATCCCACGTTCCAGGGAAAGACCATATTCTATGTAAATGAGAGAGAGAGAGAGAGAGAGAGAGAGAGAGAGAGAATATTTATGGTTTGAAGCAAGCTGCCAGAGCATAGACTGAGAAGTTAAACCAACTTTTATCAAAGAAGGATTCACTTGAGGCCCTATTGACAAATATGTATACAGTCAGCCCTTGCCTTACGCAGGGATCCGTTCTGAACCCCCCCATGTAAGGTGAATTCTGCCTATGCTCACACTCCATTAGAAACAATGGGGCTCGTGCATGCCAGCGCAGCAGTGCGTGTTGCGCCATGGGTGCATGCGCCCATTCATTTGAATGGGATGCGCCACCCCTTGCACCCCGTGCGCTCCCCGTGGCTTGAGCGTGTACGCTCAAGACCGCATAAAGCATGCCCGCATATAACAAATGATTCAGAAAGAAATGGATTTACATTACAAGTTTTGTGGATAATCTTATCTTCTGCTATAAAGACAAGGCAGATAGTCTAAAATCTTAAAGAGATAGACATTAAACGTTTGGAAGACATATCACCCTTGTGCATGAATGTGCTGTTTATGACTACATCCGCACAAGAAGTGTCTTATTGGCGCGGGATAGACCGCCCCAAAAGGGTGGCCTGCCAGCAGCCTATTTCCCTTCAGAGGCACGCCACAGCCGCCAGACCACATGGTATCCATCTGGAGTAAAAAGAACCCAGAAATTCTGGGTTCCTTTTGCGCCACCGGGCGGACATCACAAGAGCGCCAATGGTGCACTAGTTATGTAAGCAACAAACAGTGATGTGCGGATGCTGCACGTTGCTTACGTAATGATGGCGGCCCCCGTGTGGACAGGAGGCCACCATCAAAACACCACCCGCACATACTAGGGTTAGGGACCGTGTGGTTGGTGTGTGGTACCTAACCCTAGTATTGCCACTGCCATGCTGCATTTGGGCCATCTGTTTTGGCCCATTGTTAATAAATCAGTCTTTTGTACCTGACGTTCGTTAGTGAAAGTCCAATAAACAGTAGAATTATCTGCTAGAGGGAATTTCAGTGCCAACATTGAGCAAGAAAAGGTCCATCAAGTTTCAGCATCTTTCTCAGCATATTTACTGAAATACACTTCACATTTGACATTACAACACAAGTGAACATGATCTCTTCAATTGACCTTTATTTGTAGATTGACCTTCAATTGATTTGGGGTCTTTTGGTCGGTAATAATATCTTAAAAATAACATCCTCTTGATATTTGAGCATCCTAACCTAGCTGTTATTTTGGGAGGCAAAAATGATGAGTGATTTTTTGGTCTGATATTTGCATGTTGATTTGAATCCCACATTTTGAATGTGAAAAAAGGAGCTTGAACAGGACAGTGCTGGATCAGGTGTCAGTCCTGAAATTATCTGTTAATCTACAAATCTCTAAAGATTATATTGCTTTGCTCACCTATGGAAACATTATATTGGAAGGTATGTAAGAAATGGAAGCTCCCTCCTTTCCCTCCCTCCCTCTTTTCCTGTCCTCTCTTCCTTCCTTCCTTAGTCTCATTATCTCTCCCTTGCTCTCTTATTTGTTGCCCTTTTGCTTTTTTTGAGAAGAAAAAAAAGATACCCAGGAAGGGAAACAAGTTTCTATTCCTTGACACTAATTAAGTTTGGCAGTTCTCTGTTATGAAGACATTTGCATTTATGCCCAGGATAATTATATTTGGATTTTTAAAACTGTCTCCAATGAACGTTTTTGCCCTTCTCATGGGTTTTAATATGTCTACATTTTGCATTTAAATAAAGGTACAATCAGAACTGTCCAGGTCCAAATAGAGTTCAAAAGCACATAAATGGGATTCAACTACACTGCAGAAATAATGCAACTAGGCTGCAGAAATAATACAGTCAAACAACACATAAATTGTCATGGCTCAATGCTAGAAAATCCTGGGATTTGTAGTTTGTTGTGGCACCAGAGCGCTCTGACAGAGAAGGCTAAATATCTCACACAACTATAAACCCCAGAATCCCATCGCATTGAGTTAAAGAGGTGTCAAACTACATTATCTGCAATGCAGATGCAGTTGCAGCCCCAGTTACTGAATCTTTTTTTAATTTATAAAACAGTAATTCATAAGAGCCACTCTGTTTAAATGTAACATTTAACTTCTAAAATATTTCAACTGTCCTTCTCATTTTGGGAGGGGCTGGTTAGGCTTTTGGAAAATAGTTAAATAAGTAAATTTATTTTATGTTCTCACGGAAGTATTTTTGTTTAATATAATTGAAATGATTTATAAGGATCTATAGATGATAGACAGATAGACAGATCTGCTTTGTTTTCCTTTCATGTATCTTGACAGTAGAACACTTATAATTTTCAGTTTCTTTATCAGGGCAAACAATGTGCTCAGTCTCACTGTGAGGGCAAGGATGCATTAAAACCAATGTGCAGTGTGGTGAACTGGACACATACATGTTGGGTTGTTGATGGACCCAGTGTGTTGCTTGTTCTGTTTACTCCATCTCAGAAAGCCTTAAATTGACCCTGAATCTGTTTTATCCTGGGCTGTCACTTTGAATCAATCCTGTTCCAGGTTTGAGGATTCCCTGGAGTCTTTGCTCCGGTTTTCATCTTCTGCTTCAGTTACAGCCTGTAGGTTTTTCTGGAACTTATAGTCACTTGTCTATTTAAAATTTTTGTGTGAGGCCAGCTTTACCTTATGCCAAGAAATAAAAGCAGGAAGTATCTTGGCCATTTTTCTGTTTCCCTGAAGTTTGAAACAGGCAAAGGAATATATCTAAGGTAGTCATCTTGGGCATACACATGAAGAGTGTTTTCAGTAAGATACCAGAGCAAGAAATTAGAGCTGTGATGAAAATTGCTTCCATATGTTTTTGTGGCATGAAGCAAGACCCATGATAGGAAGAAACTGGGGGTTTGAGTCCATCATTCCCATGGTATCACTGTTCAGGGTAGTGGCATGAGGCATACAGGACACTACTCAACTCAGTGCCAGGAGCTCCCTCACCCTCAGGTGGCAGAGGACCATAAAGTGGTGGTGCACCTGAGTGGCGTCTCAGCTGTAATCTCTGTGCCATCTCTGGGTTAGGGGGTTCAGTCCTGGATCCTCTGGATCATTATTTTGGCAGATCCAATCACTGTAGCTATGCCTCATGCCACACCAATCTGACAGCTGTTACTGCTTTAAAAAATGTAGCCAACTGTTTCCCAACCTCATGTGTGGGCATCCTTTTGTGTTGGTGGCTCTTCTCTGCCTCACCAGCCCTCAGCCAATTGGTCAGCAAATGTTTAAAGGAACTATATATGGCAGTGTGGGGGGGGATGGTATGGGCGAGGTTTGGAGTTCTCATGCTTGTATTATTATGAAATGGGAAAGGAGTGTGCATTTCCTCTCTGTCATTTTGCAACGTTCCCTTCCGCAGTCCTCAGCCTCCCCAGCTTCCTCTATGCTGTTCAAGGCCCAGGAAAAGATGTTAGGAAGAAAACTCTCCCCATGGGGCTTTGTCAGGTCAGAAACCACAGGCGATCAGGAAGGCTGCAGAGTGATAAGATGTGCAATGAGAAAAGAGAAACAGAACAGCACAGCACCCTGTGTCACCTTACAACGATAAGTTAGGTTTAACAACATCACCAGAAAAAGTTCTAAAACACCTTGGGAATAAAGCAAAAACATGAAGAATAATAATTTTCAGAAAATTATAGAGGATAGATGTTGGTATAGCAGTATCTATCTGCGTCTCATCTTCTGAAATACACATAACGCTGCTCCAAGGCTTGTAGGAAAGGAAGAGCATTGTAAGGAGCTTCATTAGATAGAAGATGTATCCACTATCATCACTGATCATTTTGAAATTTCAGAGAACTTGGAGAATGTGTAAAAGCCTAGAGCTGAGTCACAATTTTTGAGAAAGGTGTTTTTCTGAATCAAAGTTCTGAGACATTTTGCTTTTTTTTCTCCTTAAACCCCCCACCCCCAAATACTCTTCATTGAATATATGAAGTGTCATATATATATATATATAACACTTCTCTATAAGGGGCATTACAGAGAATGTCAATGGCTGTCTAGAAGTTGTTGCAGTTTCTATTTGCAGTGACAGTACAAACCCAAAAACCCTTTCAGAAGGAAAAGAAAAATACTATGTGCTTCATCATGGCTAATGAGAAGCCCTGTCTTGTTCTCCTGAAGAAATTCAGTGGCCTCCCCAGCTTCTCTGTCTTCAAACAAGGTGGAAAAATTCAAGAGGTCATTTGTAGACAGGTATATTTTTTAAATGTACCTGGAAGAGCATTTTAAACAATTCTCTAAGAATTTATGCTCTTTGTCACATTTAGGATTTTTTTTCACAACAGAAGCTAGAGACATTTCTTGGTGTATTTCTTTTATATATACTTTTGTTTTTTAAACCTGGACTAATGAGATATGGGTGCATGATAAATGTCAAGTTCTGTGACATCAATTTTATTTCATGTTCAAAATGCATTCACTGTATCAGAGAGAATGCATTTTGAACACTAAAGTTTGTTTCCCCTCAAAATATTCTTCTAGCTAAGTGACTTTATAATAAGACCATGCTTCTATTTCAGTAAAAACAAATGATGTTGGACATGAGGGTTCAAAGTGTAGCTGAACATACTTTGAACAAGATAGCTGTTTAAAGTAAGGGCCCGTACAGACAGGTCAAAATAAAGCTGTTTTGGGTCACTTTGGAGGTATGCTGTTTAAATGATCCATGCGTCCTAAGAGTCCAGAAGCTGTGCCAAAGGCCCGTTACAGACCACCCAAAAGGGGCGGTCTTGGGCCGCTGCCGGTTGCAGCGCGGAGGAGCCGCAGCAGCCAAACCGCGTGACTCCTCCACGCTGCAAAAAAGGAGTGCAGAAACCGCACTCCTTCCGGCAACCCGGAAGAGCCGCTGCAAGTGCCAAAGCGCACACTCGCGACAGCTCTTCCGGGTTTAGATGTCTGGACGCTGTGCGTCCGTTACATCAAGATGGCCGCGCCCGTCTGTATAGGGCGCCGCCATCTTGCCGTACGGAATACGCGTGAGGGGCAAGGTGCGTCCAGAAGCACCGCCCCTCGCGCGTATTCCTGGAGCAACGACGGTGCCGCTTAGGCCCGTCTGTAAGGCGCCAAAGCTATGCTTCAGTCCTTAGAACTGGAGTGTGGCTTTGGCACAGCTTCTGGACCCCAAGGATGCATGCATCATTTAAACAGCTTACCTCCAAAGTGACCCAAAGCAACTTTATTTTGGCCTGTCTGTACGGGGCCTAAGGCTCTGGAGAAGTCCATTTGAGCCCTGGTGGTGCAGTGGAGAGCTCTGGTGGTGTAGCGGTTAAATGTCTGTACTGCAGTCACTCACTCACAAACCATAAGGTTGTGAATTCAAACAAAAATCCACCAAGCAGTGATACCTTTATCGGCCAACTGAAATGTACAGTATACTTGTTGCAAGCTTTTGAAGCTCTACTAGCTTCTTCATCAGGCAAAATGTTACATACCAAACCGGAGAAAAATTAGAGATGTTAGTAAGATATCTGTATTTTATTGTTTCTGTTCTTAGATAAGATGGTATGGGGAGGGTGTCTTTAGCAGGCTAGCCCTTACTCCTCTGGCCATGGGGCAATTCAGCAAAGTTCAGTTCCATAAGATTAACTGAATTCAAAATTGCACCTTTCTTTCCTTCCCTTTTCCTTCACCTTTGCTCCTTCCTTGTAGCCCAGAGGTTACCTTGCACTTTCTGAGTGAGGAAAACAAGCGTGGAGCAAGGCCTGATGTGCAGTCAGCTGTGGTCCTGGTGGATTGTGCCTTTAGTCACACTATGTGGCCCTGGTGGAATGTGACCCTGAAACACTGGGTGGGTCATTCTTCCTCTTCATGTGAGGGGAGAGTGGAAACAAAGTTACAGCAATGTTGATCCCTAATCAAAACATTGGCTAAAGAAGCTCCAGTTGACACTTCATCTGGGGATCTGATATTCCCAGGGGAGATGTCCCTCTAAAGGTTTTGGTTGTACTATTTAATTTATTCCAATTATTTCTACTCTTATTTTTCCCAATATTTTTCAAGGCTCTTGCTGAGCCACTAGTGAGCTAGGTGGTAAATATCATTTTTAAGGGAAAATGTAACCTGTTCAAGTAGAACCAGCAAAATAACACTTCTGGGTAAAAAGAACACCAGGCATGACTTTCTCCATCTTATTTAGAGTTAATTGGCCTCTATCTGATCCATTATTTATTTTTAAGAAGCCAAGTAAGGACATCTGTTATTGAACCTGAGGTGTACCCACTTTTCACTTCTGATATTACTTTTAACAGCCAAGGCTCCATCCTGGAAAGCACTGGTTTTTGCAGTTTGGTGAAGTCTTTAGAATTTTCTTCTAGAAAGGGCTAGTGTTGTAGTTTGTGAAAATGGACTAGATCCACCTGGGGATTCTGAGTATTGTTTACAAATCCCAGGGTTCCATGAGGTAGAGTTATGGTAGTTAAAGTGGTATCAGCAACTGCTATAACTGTGCAGTATGGAAATGCTCTTGCATTCGATTAAAAAGCATGACTGGGTGTCAGACCTAACCCCACATGGTTTCACCCCATAGTTTCATATAAACATTAAACATTAAATATCATGGTAGACAAAATAGAAAGTTTTAGTAGTATACAATATAAAAGAAGTTTAGAACAGCATCACTTCCTGGAAATTTTTTACTGAGCAAGAATAGAATGATCAAAGAATGCATAACCAAATTGTGGCCCTCTTGGGTGACTCTTTATGAAATGCAAGGGACATATCACCAGAAGACTGCTATTTGATGTGTTACATTAATGTAGGGACACTACATAATCAATAATCTTTGGCCCATCTAGCCTTCATACATCACCACAGCCTTTTAGAAAGAATTTTTACAATATATTGTTCTGTATGAACATTCACTTGTTATCTCAGGGCCTGTCATCAGGGAAAAAGCTGAAATTTAAAGTTTTTAACAACCGACATTGAAATTACAACACAGCAAAAAACATAGAACAAAACTCATAAACTCACAATATAACCTAAAACACAAGATCAAAAAGTCTTTAAAAAATGGTAGCGCAGTGGTTAAATGCCTGTACTGCAGCCATTCACTCGAAACCACAAGGTTGCGAGTTCAAGACCAGCAAAAGGGCCCAAGCTCGACTCAGGCTTGCATCCTTCCGAGGAGGGAGCTAAAATGAGTACCCAGACTGTTGGGGACAAATTAGCTTACTTGCTAATTAGCTTACTTGCTGTTCACCGCTATGATCTTTGGAATAGCGGTATATAAATAAAACAAATTATTAAATTATTAAATTATACTAGCACATACACAATTCCCCTGTTCTCTCACCCATACACACATTCCTTATTTGAGCAGTGAGGCTGTTTCAGTCTAAGATTTGCTCTTGACTTCACTTATTCTTGGCTGTCTTTCTCACTTTGCCAAGAATGTATCTGTTTTCTCTGAGTGAAGTGAGTATAACGGTGAAGTATGTGGGAAAGTATTTTCTATCTACATCAATGAAATCCATAGGCAATATTGTATCCCCAGTAGTTCAGAAGCGTTCTCTGAGGGCTCTTTCAGTATTCATATTCCCATGTGGAGGGTTCTCAAACAGAAGCATTTTTGGCAGTCTGCAATGCTAATGATCAAAACATATGCAACAGGTCAAATCCCCAATGGTAATCAACTGGCACATTTCCCCCTTCATATTATTAATTGCCATATTGTTGTGGAGAGGATTATGGTTGGAGAGGGGAAACATAAACCTAGGGTCCTTCTACACTACATATTTATAGCACTTTGATTCCACTTTAGATACCATGGCTCTGTTTTATGAAATCCTGGGATTGGCAGTTTAGGGATTTAGAATTCTCAGACAAAATGTTCTAATGCCTCATCGAACAAGAAACTTCAGGAATCCAGAATGCAGCTGTGGCAGTAAAAGTGGAACGATAGTGCTGTAATTGTGTGATGTGAAAGGGCTCTACTCCAGTACAATCCTATGCACATCTACAGTGGACTCTTGTTATACGCTGGGGTTTGGTTTCAAGATCCCCCGTGGATAACAAAATCTGTGGATACTCAAGTCCCATTAACTATAATGACATAGCAAAATGGTGTCCCTTATTAAAAATGGAAAATCAAGGTTTGATATTTGAAATTTATACTTTTTTGGAACATTTTCAAACCGTGAATGCTTGAATCCGTGTATAAAAAATCTGTGTATAAGAAGGGCTGACTGTATATGGAAGCCAGTCATCATGTAGAACAGCACCATGGTACAATATATATACACTGGAAACTGAAGGCCCATGATGTTTCCTCCTTCCCAAACCAGCCCTCCTGCCTGGGTGCAAGTTTATTGACTAATCCGAATCCATGCAAGGAGGGGTACAAGCAAACACATGAACAATTTTTTTTTGGCATGGTTGTTACAACATCTAATGGAAGCCACAAATAGCTGATTATGAAAAGCAAAGCAAAAAGACAATACAAAACAGAAAAAAACACCAATATCCAACAAATAAAATCCAAAACAATGGGTTTACCAGTCTCTTATAGTGGCTGCTTCCAAGTGTTGTTAAAGGGTTCTTTCTCTTTTTGAAATACAACTGAGAGAACATTTGTGCAAATTTTGCACAAAATAAACCCTGCAGTGCAAATAGCCTTAGAAAACTCCATGGTTTTCAAAGACTTTCTTGCAGTGCGAAGAAAATTGCTGAAATTATTTGTTGGTACCTTTGAGAAGAAACTTAGTGAAGCCTGCATCTCTACTTTCTACCCATGCTACTTGGACCTAGTCAGACCCAGCGGAACTTATTTGGGTCTCTGGCATGTAGAGTGGGGTCTATAGCTCCATGCATAGGATTCACAGGCCTCAAGCATGGCTGATAACCAGAACAAAAGTCTAATGAAGCCCACAAATAACAGATTAAGAAAAGCAAAACGAAGGCACTTCAGCAGTAGTGGCCTCTGTTCCCAGACCCATGGTGCTTTAGCTATGCATGCACAGTAAATGCCAGTCCTCACCTTTCTGCCTCTTGTCCCAAAACCAAATAAAATAAGAGTAATAAAGATCAAGGCACCCAAGGAAGCTTCATGGGGATGGAACTGGACCAGGGCAAGCACTGTAATTAAACTCATCTCTATTGAGCCTTCTGATTCACAACCCTAATCAACTTATTATATTCATTAAATTATAGTGTAACAAATTCCAGAGAGTTTAAAAAATTGTCTATCAATGAAGAAAACAACAACAATGAGTAAGTAGCTCTATGTAAGGAATAGCAATAGCATTTACATTTCTAGTCCACTTAATAGTGATCTCAGCACTCAGTATGCAGTTTACAATCTGTAAGCCAATTGTCGCTCAACCAACTGGGTACTCATTTTACTGACCTAAGAAAGGATGGAAGGCTGAGTCAATTGTGGAGCTTTGGGATTAAACTCACAATTTAACCACTATGCCACAATGGGCTCCATATGGCCAATGTATACTTGAGCTTGATTCTTCTGTCCTGTACAACCTTTCTATTATCTTTCATCAAATACTGCACAGTTTTAAATATGCACAAATAAATACTACTAGGTCATGTAATAAAATGTCATCCATTTTGAATAGATAGGTGTGGCAAGGTGAACACAATATCATTTTCTTGTTATGTGCAGAATAGTGCCACTTTATCATGGTATCATTTGTAGTGCAGATGTACACCTAAAAGTATTTTTTTTTAAATGCTTAGATTGAAGAACAAATGTTAAAACAAAACACACTGCCATGCCACCTTGAATAACTACATCAATACAAAATAGACAAGCGCCCCAGTCCCTTGAAAGTAATATAATCAGTTAAAAACTTTATATTTTCATTAAGGATAAGAATAGTCAAGCCGAAGGAAGCAAATACAATGGGTCATAAAATAATACTATATGAAGATGGAGGGCCTTGCTCAGAAGATAATTCTGTCACATAAGAAAGAAAGAAAAAGACTATCCCAAGACTATTCTTTATTTCTTTTTCTTTTTTTAAAAAAGAACATACATAAAATCTGTAGAAACAAACGATAGACAATGCTGAAAGTAATACACTGGCACATGTCCACACAATGTCTTAGAGGCCTGCTGCAAGAGGGGAAAAAACCCAACCCTTTAAATGAAGCATCAAAGAAAGGGTAGTCTCCTACAGTATGTGCCAAATAGCAGCATTCAAAGAATGCCAATTCCTTTTCTCTACATACATAAATAGGAATTGCAAGAGATGTCTTCCATGTTCAACATGGGCAGGGAATTTGTTCTGGACTTTAATCCAAACATCACAAGTTATCCAAGGGTTTGAAGCCCATTCTGAAAGTGGACTCAACACCATGGGTAGCATAGTTCAGACTAAACTCCAGGCTGTATTAAATTCTGACTAAAACCCAGATTGTATTTACCACTCCCACTAGGCATGACTGCAAGCAACAATGGGACTGGCAAGTATTTATTATTGGTAATCTCAGTTCTGTACTCTACTACTACTACTACTATTTACAAGTAAAAAAAGAGGGCAATATACAAACTAACTTTTATTATTCCTACCCTTAGTTCTGTAAATATTGTTGTTATTGTTGTATGTCTTCAAATCATTTTTGACTTATGGCAACCGAAAGGAAAACCGATCATGATGTTCAGGGGTTTGCCATTGCCTTTCCCTGAGGCTGAGAAAGTGTGACTTGCCTAAGGTGATATTTGACCAAAAAGGGGGGGGGGCTTTTGGAGGCAGCAGAGTAGTGGTAAATATTTATAAAATAGCAGCATTCAGAACTTTATTCTGTAGAAAGATAATGCACTGGTTTGCTGAACTTGAATGTGCTGAGTGTAAATATAAAAGATGTATAGATTGGTTTTCCAGTTCCATCTGTAGGAATGAAGATGATTAAAAGAAAGAGATTATTATCCTTAGTTTAGGACATTTACCTTTTGGATAATTGTAACTCCCAGAATCCCTCAGTCTACATGGCCTTTTGGGAGCTCTAGTGCTCATAAATTATCCCCTCCAAATTCATGTTCATTCAGATACCCTTCAAGAACAAAGTCTCTACAGTATTTAGTTTCTCAGATTTAATTTTCTAGTACCCTGGATTATGTGCCCCAACAGCAGCCTCATGACTTGTTCAGTCAAGAATGTATCTCATGAATTAGCCATGTGCATCTAGTCCCTAAGCTAATATGCATAACAGTCTGTCTCTGTTTGTGAGTGAAGACAGTTAAGAACATCATGTTGCTCCTCTGTCACCTAGTGGGAAAAATATTTTGCAACAATTTTAATTATTTCCCAAGGTTACAACATTTTAATTTATAGTAAATCATTTTCGAATTGAGTTGTACAGGTTATACAATTAAAATATGCTACTGTAGGAACAGGACACGAAGTGATGCTGCCCATTTGACAAGTGCAGAGACAAGTCTATAAAAACTGACATACATGCTTTCTCTTCCCATTTTTTTTGAAAGAAGGAGAAAAAAAATTAACAGGAGCGTCCAATCAAGACCTCAAAATAAGAACAAAGATCAAAAAGACGGAATGATGTTGGCCCTGAATATTAATGACTGTATAACAACATAAATACTGTTGCATCCTTCTTGCTTGGGCCATGGGCTGTTGGCAATTTGGCTGCAGAATGAATGAAGTTTGACACCATTTTAACTGCCATGGTTCAGTGCTATGGAATTCAGGCATTTGTAATTTTATGAAATATTTATGAAATATTTAGCCTTCTTTAACAGAGAGCTCTAGTGCCACAACAAACTACAAATCCCAGGATTCCATAGGATGGAGCCATGGCACTTAAAGCAGTGTCGAACTGCATTAATTCTGCAGTGTGGATGCAACCAAAATAGTTTATCTCTCACACAGGGAGAGATATAGACATTGAGATGAGGAACATGGAAGCCCAGATGATTCTGCTGGTGAGGAGCCAACAGAGTGCCAGAGGGCTGCCTCTAACTAACCTGGCCAAGGTTTTTTCAGAGGCCTTCTATTCCTATCTTATTTACCAATAGGAATGCCATCTTTTGAAATCATACTCCTTGTCCCATGATTAAGTGTTGATGATTACCTTTAAAGTTCTAAATGATTTAGGGCCTGGTGCTATCACAGTGCTATATTCTCTTTTAAGTGTCATGGATCCATCCTGTAGGTTTATGGGGATTTGCGATTTAAGGAGTGGTATTTAGAATTCTCAGCCAAAAGTCTCTAGTACATCCACAAAATACAGTTCACAGGATGCCATATATTGTTGCCATGTCAATTAAGGTATATTCATAGTGCTATAATTAGGTAGTTTGAAACAGCTCTTGGGTTGTCTCAATCTGTCTCAATCTGCAGCAGAATCCCCTCCTCATGGACTCATCTCTACTGTCCATCCAGTTAAAAGACACAAGTTAGGTGACTAGTTTTAAACAGTCTTAAACCACATTCCCACTTACAAATAAATCACTATGTGATCCGAATCGATGGATCGGTTCGACAGCAGAGCATGGTTCACACTAGATTTGCCCTGATCACATTTTCTTGATACAAAATAAAATAAAATAACCCACTTGTGGTTCACATTCAGGAAAGAATTGATTCAAAATCGACCCACTCCAGCCGGCCAAGGGGCAAATTTAAATAGATTCTGATCCACATCTGGTTCACACCTGTGTGGAATTGACTTATCCAAAATGACATGGAAAAAAAACAGTGACAAAAAGACATGGGTTAAATGGGTCTAGCCCATGGCCCCCTTCTCCGAATCACTTCATTAGTTCAGGTCAAGTGTGAACCAGGGTCATTTAAACCACTTCAAACCCATTTGTGATCCAGTTTGAAATGTAGTGGTAATGAGGCCTTAAAGATCTTGTAAGAGCCAGTGTGATGCAATAGTTTGAGTGTTGGATTGTGGCTCTGGAAACCAGAGTTTGATTCCCAGCTCAGCCATGAAACCCATTAGGTGACTTTGAGCAAGTCACACTCTCTCAGCCTCAAGGGAAGGAAATGGCAAACCTTCTCTGAACAAATCTTGCAATAAAACAGCACGAAAGGTTCACTTTAGGGTCACCATAATTCAGAGATGATTTGAAGGCACACAACAACAACAACAACAACAACAACAACAAATATGTTCAGTTCACTTTAATATCTTCCTGTCACTTTAAATTAAATAATAGTAGAGATTATTTTACAAACGGTATTCTTCAAATTTCCAGAAGCCACAGGTTGACATCCATGAATGTACACAGTAATAAACAGAGGTTCATATTGAAATGGAATATAAATGTTACTTTATTTCTTCTCCTCCTCCTCTTCCTCCTTTTCCCAAATCATTTTAATGATTTCATTGTTTTCATTTATGAACAGACATAAGAATGCTTGTGTGTTGAAAGGCACCATAGCAATATGTTGGATAAATAAAAATAAAATCTTCTGATCAGTTCCTATTTAATATCCCATCTATTCAGTAGGGTAGAGTCTTCTCAGTTTCAGCCCCAAAGCTATGGAAGTTTGTGCCACAGAGAGATGCACCCAGTCTCCCCTTTGCTATCATTTCCTAGACAATTCAATACTTTTATAGAAAGAGATGGGGACCTTGATTCTTTGTTCTGTGTGATAATTTTCTGCTGTTTTTAGCATGAATTTTTGTTTCTGTTTTTACAATTATTTTCATTGATGCATTTCCTTCCTTGCTTATTCGCATTATTTAAAATAGGGACAGATAATTAACCCCCCCCCCGAAAAATAAAAATGAAAACAAAGAAGTTGCCAATAAATAATTTTGGAATTTATGCATGCAATGCATAATAAATATAGATTGTCAGCAGCCTGAATGTAGCAAGGCTGCAGTGTACAATTACTCTTAAGTGTCATTTTACTCAGTGGGATTTCTGTGTTCAGTTCACAGCAGTTGGTTACTCTAATGTCAGTGCAAGGAGCAAACCTACTCCAGATTTTAGTTTGAAATGTAGGAACTTATCACTTGGCTTATTAATTCGGTTTACTTCTCCTAGTTTAAATTTCAATTTGGGCTGCATGCTGATCTTATCAGAAGGTTTTCCCGCTGGATTTGCTGTCCTAATACATCTCGGGTATATCCCTGCTTCCAGGAGCACTCCAACTGCCAGTTTCTTAAGCCGGAAAACTTCCAGATCCAAAAAGAGCCACGAGGAGCACTCCTGGAAGTGGGGATGCACCCAGGCTGTATTTGGGTGGCAAATTAGGTGGCAAAAACCTTCTGATAAGAACAGGATGCAGCCTGAATTGAAATTTTACCAGGAGAGATAAGCTGAATGAATAACCAAGCAATAAGCTCCTAAGAGTCTGTCCAAGGTCCTGGCCTTATTTTGGGGACAGATCCTGTAAAGTTGGCTAATTTTCTCTCCCGCTGACATCACAGTCGCCAGCTGCTTCCAGGTTCAAAGGCCTAGAACTGGACTTTTCTACAGGTGACTGAAACTGGGGTCTCTACAACTCCCTTGAGGATGTTTTTATTTAGCTGAGTTAATAGCCCTGACCTGATGCAAACCCAAACCACAAGGAGTTTCAACATAGTAACAAAGTGATTGCTGCATGGTGATAAACAGCTCGTTGTTGGTATCCATCCAAAGCAAGGTCAGCATCCTCCAATTAAATGAACCAAGTAAAATCCTTTGGAGAGCAGTATACACTTTACAGTATAACTATGGGTAGCTCTGACCTGCATTCACTCAGATTGCATGAAATCACCCTGAATTTGGATGTGTACTTTTTTTTTTTAAAGGGAAGTGTGTACTTTTATAACTGGGGAACTGACTACATCCTTTTTTGTGTGTGCATGTTTTGTTCTCAACATGACTATTTCTAAATTACTATCCTGAAACATTTGTGTATTTTTGCAGTGCAGCTTCATTACTAACTTGTCTCCTTACATTTTCAGCTTATGTTGACACCGAGCCAAAATCATTAGGTGTGGAATGGCAGCAAATAATAATAGCTTCCCTCTTGCATTAGTTTTCATTTCTTTGTACATATCAGCTGTGGTTACTGAAAACACATACTAGTGTAATAAGACAGCTTTTGCTTTCCCCCAAGGGTGGATACATTTTATAGGCTTTAACACAGCATAGTCAATCACACTCAAACAGGTTTTTGAACTGAACCTTCTCGGATCATTTAGTAAAATGTCTGTTAAGCAGTCCCCCCAATTAGGCCTGCATTCATTTTTATGCAAGTGTACCTATCTTAACACATAGAAGATTATCGCACTGCGTTCTGAGAACGTTCTCATCACATGATGAGAACGGAACGCATTTGAGAATACCGCACGTATGTGTTCCAATCGGGTTCTCAGAACGCTTAAATGTGTTCCAAATGTGTTCCAGGAGGGAACGGATTTGAATGTGTTCTGAATGTGTTCCCAGAGAGCTGAAACGTGATGAAAACGTTCCAAGAGAAGTGTGTGCGGTATTCTTATCCGTTCTCAAATCCGTTCCCTCATTCCTCCGTCTCCTGATTGGCTGAAAGAATGACAGGCAGGGAGGGAGGCAGGCAGGCGAGCGACTGCAGTGACGGAAGTTGTGTGTGTGTGTGAGGGGGGAAAGAAGGAGGGAGGGAAGGAAGGAAAAAGGGAGGAAAGGTGGGACAAGGAAGAGAAGAGGAAAGCAGGGAAAGAGAGAGAAAGAGAGAGGGAAAGAGGAGACCAGAGCAGAGAGCAAGAGGGAGAGGGTCTGGCTGCTTCTGGGGGGGGGGGGGCTCTAGTGTCATGTTCAGTGGGGCTCCTGTGCTGTCACAATGCAGGAGGCAGGGATGCCCAGGACCTTCTCCTCCTTCCCTCCAGGAGGGAACCCACAAAAGCTCCTCTGTTTGGAGCACCACAGAAAAGCAAGCAAACAACTCCCAGAATTCCATAGCAAAGAGCCAGACAAGAGTTAAAGCGGGGAGGGAAGCTCACAACCTGAAGGCACACATTACATGCACACACACAGAAGCAAAAGGGTGTCAAGCTGCCAAAAAGGGGAAATGGGATGACAGCAGAGGACTCTTCTTTTCTAACCGGTTTAAAGAGCTGCTATGGCTGCCGGGGCTCTGCTCTTGGTCCAGTCCTCTCCCTTTCCCTCCTCTTGAAGGGACCTCCGTGGAGCTCCCTTAAAGCCCAGGCTGCCAAGGAGGGGACTCTGCCCTTGGCCCATCAAGTTACGTAGGTTTTATCCTATTTTCTTCAAACATATGCCAGCATATGAAGCCCCAACGTTTTATAGGGGCTTGCCTTCCTTCCCTCCCAAGGGAATCTTCGGAGGGAAGACTTCTCAGTGAGGCTGAGAAGCACTCTCCCGGCCAGAGTCCCTAGGCTTACTGAAATCCCCCACCTCCCTTCCCCATAGAAATCAATCCAAAAACTGAGTTTAAAAGGAGCAGAGGAGAGCCCTTTGGGTCTGCATCTGGGAGAGATTTTAAACTCCGTTTTTGGATTCTTTCCTATGGGGAAAGAGGGGAGAGAGAGATATGGCAGGACATCCCCATAGCCAAGCATCCTCTGCTCCCCCCCAGATGAAGACCCATAGGGCTCACTGCTCTTTTAAAACTCCGTTTTTGGATTGATTCCTATGGGGAAAGAGGGAAGAGAGAGAGAAGACAGGACATCCCCATAGCCAAGCATCCTCTGCCTCCCCAGAGGAAGACCCATAGGGCTCTCTGCTCTTTTTAAACTCCGTTTTTGGATTGATTCCTATGGGGAAGGGAGGTGAGGGATTTCAGTAAGCCAAACCTCCCTTTTCCCTCTTTCCTGGGAGCAGCGCCTCTCCCAAGCCGTCCAACCACTGAGTGGTGACGTCATCAGAAGACAGCCCACAAAACGTAATACAGCAAACTGTTCTGAGAACGGTTTCAAGAAAAAGGAATCACAGTGCGGTAAACTGCCGTTCTGATCACGTTCTGATCACGTTTTGATTTCTAATGCGGTAATATCCGTTCCAGGAACGTTCTCATCACGTGATGAGATGGAACGTTCTCAGAACGCAGTGCGATAATCTCCGAATCATATAATTGTAGAGTTGGAAGAGACCGCAAGGGCCATCCAGTCCAACCCCTTGCCATGCAGGAACTCTCAATCAAAGCATCACTGACAGATGGCCATCCAGCCTCTGTTTAAAGACCTCTAAGGAAGGAGACTCCACTACACTCAGAGGGAGTGTGTTCCACTATCGAACATCCCAAGGCTGGGAATTGTGCAGCTTCCAAAATTCTCCCAGAATTATGAGAGAATTGGAGGCAGGCAACATTAGTTCTACTTACTAGGCCTGCTGGGGGCTATAGTTCAACAATATCTAGAAGTCCATGCAATTCCCATCCATCCTTTCTCACCCTGCTTTCACTCTGCAGAATTAATGTAATTTGATGCGTTAACTGCCATGGCTCCATCCTAGGGAATCCTGGGATTTCTTGTTTGTTGTGGCACCTGAGCTCTCTGCCAGAGAAGACTACATATGTTACAAAACTACAAATCCCAGAATTCCATAGCATTGAGCCAGGGCACTTAAAGGGGTTGAGTAAAGGGGCAGGAAAAAACAGGCTGATACCGATTTTTATGAAAGTGGGTAGAAGCTCTGCTCTGAAAAGTCTGAAAAGATCACTTGTAGAGGGCTTTGAAAGGACTCAGAAGACTACCTGGAATTAGGCCAAATGTGAACTCATGGCAAGGAGTGAAGCGTGCCACTCTTCAGATGTTGGTGAATCCACACTCCCAGAATGCTTTCACCGTTGGAAATTATAGCCAAATAACATATGAAGGCCTACACAATCCTCACACTTGACTGAAGGCTGTTAGATGTCCACCTTTTCTGACTGTTAACTGGTGCAGGCTGGCTGTGTGATAGATAGAACAACTTGATTATTGTAGCCTGGTGAAAGCTCTTAAGTTCTAGTCTCACTTTAAAATGCTTGGTTGGACCCTTAAATGCCTAAAGAATATGGATCAAGTATACTGTAGTTTCAGAATATAGATCAAGTATAGCTTCCGATGATGATTTCTCACCATCCTTTCATGTAGTATTTACGGTGATGAGAATCAGGGGGTTCTTTGTGGTGGCACCTAAGTTGTAGAATGTGCTGACAGTACATTTATTCTTTTCCTTTTGCATTGAATTAGAAACCCAGCTCAAACAATTCCTTTCTAGAGGGGTTCATCCTTACCTTTACCAGCTTCCTTTTTTCATCTCCTGCTATGATCAGTGTATTGCTAAATAATATTTCAGTACATTTCTGTTTCATTACAGGTTCTTCAGGTGTTTTTTTAAACAAAAGAGTACTTTTTAATATGCCATATGATCTTCCATTGTTTTGATATATCTTGTTAACTACCCTGATTTAGGAATATCGGGATTGCCATTTATTGGATAGGGACTATGAAGGAGGCATGAGGCAAACTTAGCTTTAAGACATCCAATCATGGTTCAGAGAGACTGTGAAGAGGAGTTATAGGGGATCAGAAAATATAAAGCATGAGTGTGTATCTGAGGGAATTGAGACAGGGCTGAAAGTTGAGAATTGGATGAATCAATGGGGAATGAATGGGTATTAGTTGCCTGAATTGATTTAGGGGCAAGATCTAATGTAACTCAGGTTGAATATCATTATATGGTTGGAACTAAATATTGAAACTTATTAAAGCATTTATAATAAACCCCATTCATTCTGTCATTATTTTGTTAACTTTAACTCAGTCTGTCCTCCTTCTCCTTGAATCAAGGAATAGTCACATTTACCATAAAGTACACAAAGCTAGCACACAAACTTGTCTGCAGTGATGCCACCTGAACATCCAGAAATAAAATCCAGGAAAGAGGAGAACTGGGGAAATAAGGGCAAGGTGAGTGGCAGGATTCCTAGGGGCTGGAGTGTTAGGGCCAACCTAGATAAAGGGATCTGTCACAGGGAATATGAACTGCCTAACTCGCCATTGTCTGCCCTGAGTGGCAGTTGTTGCCCAGGATTCCAGAAAAGAGAGTTTCTCAGCCCTATTTGCAGATCTTAGGGATTGACTCTGGGACCCTTCTGCATGGAAAACATATGTTTCCCCAATAAACTACTGTCTCTTCCTCATTTCCACACAAAGCATGAACTCTGCCAGGTCTGATTCCTATTAGACCATTAGGAAGCAGAAGGTAATCCATGGGAAGCCATTTTGCAGGAAAATGTCATTCAGGAGAATGTAGCTTTTCATTAAATATTGATGATCCACAGGGTTCTTTGGAGCATACATATGGAAATTTGCTTAATAAAGCTACAGTATCAATTATATACCTTGAGGGCAGAGTTCTAAAAGGCTAGTAGATGTTCAGATTCAATGAAGGTCAGACCTTCTATGCTGGTTGGAAAAAAAGAAGGGATTTAGGCTCATTCTCATGCCAGCCTAACTCTTTTCTCTGACCAGCCAGGATAACCTGTCTTAATAGCCACATCTGTGTGAGTTTGAAAGGCAAATGAGCCTTTCTCCCCCTCCCCCTGTACTTCAGTGGTGATATATTATTGATAGCTTCATTTTTCATCTAACATTGGCACTGAATAGTCAAAAGTAATCACAATAAATTATGAACACCAGGAATCTAGAAAACTGTGGCTTCTTCCACACTGCAAAATTAATGCTGCTTGACACTGCTTTAACTGTCATACTATGGAATTCTGGAATTTGTAACTTGTTGCGGCACCTGAGAAGACTAAATATATCACCAAACTATGAATCCCAGAATTTTCTAGCACTGAGTCATGGCAGTTCAAGCTATGTCAAACTGCATTAATTCTGCTATGTAGATGTACCCTGTGGGTGTATGGTGGGGGTCCGCTGGAAAACGTTTGCAATACATGTATCCTTCTATCCTGTGTTTTGTATTCTTGCCATTGCCTGTTTGACTAGTTTATTCCATCTTGTGTATTTTTAATTAAAGTTGCTGGGCATGTATAAAATATGCAATCCATGTCTTGATTAATGCAGAGAAATGCACAGCCCTGACTCTTTGTCTGCACATAATGGGAGGTTTCACACCATGTCAGATTGGTAATACAAAATTAGCTCAGAATACAATATATGAGTAGGGAGTGGTCCTCATAGAAGCGTTGCCCCGAAACCACTAGAGGCTAGCAAGGATGTCAAAAAGACACACAAATGTTCTCCTCCTCAGTGGGAAAGGGTGTCTTTTTGACATACTAAGGCCCGGTACAGATGGGCCCTTTGTGGTGCACCCATGATGTACTAGGGTTGCTCGAGGGCGGGGTGTGCACACACCCCACAACCCCAGCACATCATGAACACGCCACAGCTGTGCAGTGCTGTATAGATGGCACACGCAGTGATGACGTTGCAGCTGCACCACATCCAAATGGCACGGTGCAGCTGTGACATCAGCGCTGTCTCTGGCACCACTTCCAGGTGTTCCCTTTTTGCTGTGCTGCAACGCCACCCAATTTGATTGCTGCGGCACTCCTGTGGAGCAAAGAGAGCCACCGGGGAGGTGCCTCTTTTTGGTGCTCTGTACCGCACCTAAGACATCTCACTGAGAAAGTAGTCAAGCAATATTTCCCACACTTTGTGACTTTGTATTGCAAAGAGAGAGAGAGTAAACAACTTTAGGCAGAAAACGGTTCCCACAAAATATACCTTTTTTCCCCCAGAAAAATACACTGTTTTCCCTGAAAAATACACAGCAAATGCACACACTACCATATTAATAGGAATGCTGCTAAGTCTTTTGCCCTAATATGAAAAAAAGCAAGCCAATTTATCTACAAAGGAAGAAAGCTTTCTATACCAGCATGTGGAAATGAGTCAAAAAACAAAATATTAAGGACTGTACAAGTTTTGTCAAAAACATATATGAAAAGGGACCTTTTTAAAACTTATTCCAGCAAATATTAAATGCCTCATGTTAACTTTTAAAAGATTACAACCCTTACACCTGTCAAGCCTAACTCAAGTGAAAATAAAAATATTATGGATGTGAATTTGCTCCCAGATTTATGCTTGATTATGCAAAACTTAATGTTTGTGTCTCTTTCAGATATAAATAAAGAAAATAAAGAAAGCTCTAACTACATCTGTTTCTATTTTCTTCTGCTGCTGTAAACATCCCCCAGAGTGTACTGCTTAATCATATTTTCAGCCTGGCCTGGACCATTTCATGGCCAATTTTATGCATTTGAAAATATGGCAAGAAGCCGTCCACAATGGAACTGAGAAAACAGACCACCAGTGAAATTGCATGTCAAACAAAGGAAACTTCAAAACTTGTGAGTGTGGTATGGCTAATGGCTGAGAAAGTGTTAGAAAAGACTGATTAACAGAAGATTCTTCTTCCTCCTCTTCCTTTCCTTCTCCCCCTCCTCCTCCCATTTATGAATGTTCATATGCCAGAATCAAAAAAGAAAAGCAATGCTGAAGGAATGGAATGGTTTCTTTCAACACTCTGGTTCATCCCATCAGCTAAAGCAAACAATATTAAAATATTTGATCCTGTAATATTTTTAAAGCAACATAGAGCAGAACAAATCATCACAGTAACAGAATAAAGCTTTTAAATTATGTTTTATGTACAGAAAACAACCCAAAGGAAAAGAAGGATCTCAGTTACAGTTGTTGAAATGTCTTTGTAAAACCATAATTACACAACCAAGTATATTTCTATGAAGACCTATAAAGGTTTGTGCAAGATGAAGTAGAGATCAAAATCAGAGTATTCAGAGATAGCTGTTGTTTTTGTAATGACAGGTCATGTATGCAAACAAGAAAGGACAGTGTTGTGCCACTGTGATAGTTTTTGTTTCGTTGAGGCAGGAAGAAGCAAAGTGATTCTTGTCATAGCTGCGGCAGCGCACCTGTATGGTTCCTCTTCGGCACTGCATCATCTGGATGTAGCGCCGGAGTCACACCACGACACCGCATGCCATCTGGAACAGTGCGCGGTATCATGACACCCTGAGGGTGGGGTTAGGGCACCCAGTGTCAGGAAACTGCACTCTGACTCTGCCCACAGGCCAGCAAAAGTGTCGTTATGTACAGGGCCCAAGTTTCCATTCAGGCAAGAAGCCTTGAACAGCAGGTGAAAACCATGTCATGTATTGCACATTAGTTTTACAAGATATTGCAGTTCCCTTTCCATGCCATGATCCGTTTGTAAAACTGCATTTGAGAGAAGTGTGCATCTATGTCTCAAGTCAAAGAGGAGCAGCCAGAATCCATCACACCCAGCTGCTGCTCTTCATGCCTATTCAAACAAGGAAACAGTAAGACACAACACAGAGTAAAAAAAATCCAGTCTGTACATGTCACTAATAATATTAAAAAAAGAATTTGATTACTCCAAACTTACCATGGGCAGAAAAATCTGAGCATCCAAAATATTCCTCCTTACAGGATCAACACCAGAAGATGGTGATTTCCTTCTATATATGTTGGTGAATCAGATCATTTCCCAATGTCCTGATCTCCCTAAGGCCTATGATAGTCAGGATGTTCATCAAAACAGAAAGAGGCAGAAAACGAGAGCACCAGAAATCATAATAGCACATTAGTGTCTGTCTTATTCTAGCTATTTTTATAAGTGTAATCACCACTGTTTGTATATATGGTTGTTGTTGTTGTGTGTAGGATGGGAGCAGTTATTGTTGGTTGGGTCATGCCCTCTCAACTGAAACACTCAGGCCATCACTGAAGAAAGCCAGAATAATTGCTGGTTTCATTATACAAATTACTCATTTTTTTCCTCTCCTGCCTTTCTGTCACTTGTGTGTGTGTTTTTTAAAATAGTGTCTCAAATTTTTTCTGCTAAAATCTTACACTCTTTCTCCTCACATGTCAACAGCACAGTTTATGTTATTGCCGTAGTACCTATTTGTGAAAGTGGTACCTATTGTCAAACATACTGCTTCTGCTAAAGACAGGGAAGAGTTCTCATCTTCTTTTCTCAAGTGCTTGTTCAGTTTTACAATTGTTTTTGAAAGTATATATATATATATATATATATATATATATATATATATAAGCATTTATGTCCTGTAAAAGTGTGAGCACTTGTTGAACTCGTCAGTTCTCATGCAGTCTTTAAAAAGAGAGAGATTGCCATGCTACCCCTTTTGCCTAAGTAATGCCCTGTCATTTTAATAACAATTTCCTATTTTTTAAAAATATTTTTCTGTTTTCTGCTATCCCACTGAAGTACAGTTATAGTGACTATATTTGAAGGCCACTATTATTTGGAGGCATCTACTGAACTGTGGTAGCTGGTGGATCCCATGTTGGTGGAGTGGTAAATCTGTTCTGGGTTTTAGTTCAGACTTTAAAGGAATGATCCAAGCAGCTGCACTTGTTTTGGGGATAGGACTCAGAGCCTTGGATAGCTTTTTTAAAGTTCATGTGAAAGCTTAGAATAGATTCGTCACCTCACTGACATGGAAGCTGCTAGTTGCCACTGCTACCAAAGTGGCATTCAGTCATAAGGTGTGCAGTCAGTATTGACACCATCAGGCACCTGCCAATGCCCATGATATGGCAGGGAACCACAACCAAGGATACTAGGCTCATCTTTTTCTCTCTCTGTCTACTCATCTTTTTTGCTCCCCTCAAACAGCTGAGTGGCAATACCAAATGTGCAGGATGGGTAGGCTGACTAAAGGTGTTTATCCAAATATTGGAGCTCACATTGTGAATGATCTTACAACTTTACTATTATACCTCCCCTCAAGAAAGCATGCAATTTAATCTGTTCCAGAGGACTAAAATAGGTGACAGTGATTATACTAAGATAAAGCAAATCCCATTCCCAACATTAGCTCTCTAATATTTTACTGAATTATTGAAGCAAGAAATGAAAATTTGATCCATTTTGTCTAAACAGGTGAAAGCAATTTCATATAGCAGAGTGTCTTCCAGCTCTCCTTGATCATGGTTTAGTAACTATGTTTTTAATATTTTTCTTTCACTTATTATTGGTGAAAGAAAGGAAAGAGTAAATGTCTATGCATGAAACAGTCCTTTGAAAAAATGTTAGCTAGCGTACAAAGTAAAGTACACGAAATACATTTCTTTTGTCGAGCTCGTTCAGTTTCAATAACCTTAGGTGTTATTGTAGCAATAGTGAGTAGAGAATGTTCAGGCACAAAATGTGGCATTTAAGCTGATGGTGTTTCTTGGGAGTTCAAGAAGCTGTGTTTATGATGCTATCTTGTCAAAATCCATCAACTCCTTTCAAGCTCCAGCTTTAAGGTCTGCCCTTGAGTGTTATCAAATCCTTGCATAGGGCAGACTCCAGAGAAGCTGGCTGGGTGGGGACAATAATTTCTCCCTGGATACCTCCTCCAAACTAGGTCTGGAGGATTGAAGAATCCTCCAGTCCTGGTTTTAACACAGTGCAAAAGGCGAAGGGGTTAAGGGAGTGGATAATATCTGTGGCATACTGGATTTAATATTTTGTACCTGCAAAGTACAGTTGAATCATAGAATCATAGAGTTGGAAGAGACCACAAGGGCCATCCAGTCCAACCCCCTGCATGGAAATCTCAACCAAAGCATCTCCGACAGATGGCCATCCAGCCTCTGTTTAAAGACCTCCAAGGAAGGAGACTCCACTACCCTCCGGGGGAGTTTGTTCCACTGTTGGACAGCCCTTACTGTCAGGAAGTTCCTCCTAATGTTGAGGTGGAATCTCTTTTCCTGTAGCTTGCATCCATTGTTCCTTGTTCTAGTCTCTGGAGCAGCAGAAAACAAGCTTGCTCCATCCTCAGTAAGGCATCCCTTTAAGTATTTAAACAGGGCTATCATATCACCTCTTAACTTTCTTTTCTCCAGGCTAAACATCCCCAGCTCCCTAAGTCGTTCTTCATAGGACATGGTTTCCAGACCCTTCACCATTTTAGTCGCCTTCCTTTGAGACACACTCCAATTTCTCAACATCCTTTTTAAACTGTGGTGCCCAGAACTGGACACACTATTCCAGGTGGGGCCTGACCAGAGAAGAATAGAGTAACACTATTACTTCCCTTGATCTGGACACTATACTTCTATTGATGCAGCCTAAAATTGCATTGGCCTTTTTAGCTGCTGCATCACACTGTTGATTCATATTCAACTTGTGGTCTTCTTGGACTCCCAGATGCCTTTCACGTGTAGTCTCGTTCAGCCAGGTGTCCCCCATCCTATATCTGTGCATTTCATTTTCCCACCCTAAATGCAGTTCCTTACATTTCTCCATATTGAATTTCATTTTGTTAGCTTTGGCCCAGCTTTCTAGTGTATTCAGGTCATTTTGAATCTTGATCCTGTCCTCTGGGGTATTAGCTACTCCTCCTAATTTGGTGTCATCTGCAAATTTGATAAGTATGCCCCCAATTTTGTCCTCCAAGTCATTGATAAAGATGTTGAATAGCACTGGGCCAAGGACAGACCCTGTGGGACCCCACTGGTCACTTCTCTCCAAGATGAAAAGGAGCCATTGTTGAGCACCCTTTGGGTTCGGCCAGTCAACCAGTTACAAATCCATGTAGCAGTTACTTTGTCTAGCTCACATTTTACAAGCTTGTTTGCAAGAATGTCATGGGGAACCTTGTCAAAGGCCTTAATGACATCAAGATATACTATATCCACAGCATTCCCTTCATCTACCAAGCTGGTAATGACTTGTTTCTCTGAAACCCATGTTGACTTTTTGTGATTATGGAATTTCCTCCTACATGTTCACAGACTCTCTGTTTAATGATCTGCTCCAGAATTTTTCCTGGCATTGATGTCAGACTAACTGGACGATAATTATTGAGATCCTCTTTTCCCCCCTTTTGAAGATGGAGACAACGTTTGCCCTCCTCTAATCCCCTGGGATTTCTCCTGTTCTCCAGGAGTTCTCAAAGATTATTGCCAATTGCTCTGATATTACATTTGCCAGTTCTTTTAATACCCTTGGATGTAGTTCATCTGGTCCTGAAGCCTAAAGCAACTCCACCACAACCCCAAATAAATTTGCTGCATAAATTAACTAGTTCTAATGGTCTTAAATAACAAGAGGTACACCAATAAAGAACATAATTTTGCCATGGACTGGAAACTTAAGCAATCAACAAAATGCATAATATTTGGGAAAACTGTGTATCAACATAAATATATTTGACCACATTGGCTGGCATTCTGTTAAGTATTTATGTCATCATATACTGGCATTTGTTGTTGTTAACTGCCCTCCAATTGACATTGACTCATGGCAGCCCTGTTGATAAGACGTCTCCAAGTCTCCCTGCCTTCCACTTCTCTGCTTAAGTCTTTTCATGCATGTGACTTCCCTAAATGGGTCTAGCCATATAGCTGCCTTCCTCTCTTTCTACTACCCTCAACCTTTCCTAGGGTTATCATCTTTTCTAATGAGTCATGCCTTCTCATGATATGGTCAAAGTATGACAGCCTCAATTTGATCATCTTGGCATACAATTACATAAAGCTGTATTGCACTGTTGTACAATGCTTGCATTTTCAGGAGGGGAACAGAGGTATAATGGCTTCAGGGCCATTGTGCAAATGGAACCAACAGTGTGACCATTTTGCCATGGCTCCCATTATACAAGGATCATTAGAGTGCTATGGGGCTCATCGTGCAATGGGCACCATTATGCTTTGGGACTCATGGCACAATGGGAACTCCCATTATCCAATAGGATATTGTGCAATTGTGTATTCATTGCTGCATATTCATTAAAAGAGTTGTGTGCCCTGTCAAGGGTATAGCAATGAAATTGTAAAGTTAGAAATTGTAGCCTTTGATGCAGGATCTGAGCAATTGTTTACAAAGTGGTTAGGAGACATACACATAATCGGTCTATACATTTTCATGCGGATTTCTATCCCCCCCCCCCCCAATTTCTTCTTCCATATTGGTCTAAAGAAGTGAGAATGCTAGAAAATAGTCTAGACGAACAGAAATATTGTTTGGATATTTTTAAAAATTCAAGAACTACAGCAAGCTACAGCAAGAAGTACAACGACCCCATGATATATTTGTTCCGTCTGGAGAGAGTCCATAATCATTCAGATACATAAATGGGCTGGAAAAAAAAGTAAGAAAAAAAGAGAAACTGATAAAATTGATCAAAACTGAAATGGACATACTTGCTTGTTTCTAGCTGTACCCCTGAAGCCTCTTACAATACAGAAAACTGAGGAGTTAATAAACATATACTGCCATCCCCTTTCGTTTTGTGTCTTGTCTTAATTAGAGTGTAACCGTGAGGGCAGGAACTGTTTTGTTGTTCTTTTACTTGTAAAGCATCATGTACAATTATGGCCCTGGATGATGATGATGATGGTGGTGATGATGATGATGATGATGGGTGAGGATTAAGATCAATGATAACCATTTTTAAAATGACGATAGTGATACCTGTCACTCTCTAAGCAGTTTTAACCAAGATGCCATTGGTAATTTAACTGCAGAGGGAAATACATTGCCAGAATCAATAATGACCCTGCTTTATTAGTGAAATCTATAAACCTTAAAGGCCTTGCTTACCTTCCTGAGATAAATGCCCACAGATGAACAGTGTTCTGCAATTTCTGGTCTGCTGCTTGATATAGTTTAACCATCTAGTATCAATAGTTGACACTATCACATTTTTACCAAAGGTTTTTATTTATCCCGATCTTGTAATACAGTTCTGTAGCTAAAAAGGAATATAAAATAGAATTGAATTGCATTATAGCAACAGGTTATCATGTTTTAAAAAATCTCCAAATCTGATGCAATCAGAATTATTTGACCAATTACTTGAAAATCACTAGCCCTCCAGATAGGGTTGCCATAATTGTCCACTATTACCAGGGACAAAATGTAGGACAAATTCGAGACTAAACTGTAGGACAACTGCAGGACAAAACTCAGCCCAAAATGTAGGACATTTAAGGTCCTCCATTTTTCTCATTTCAAGTAAGCTAAGCCTGACTTCTTGAACTTTTTCCACATTCCCAACTCTCAAACCTTTATTCAGATTTTATCAGTCCTCTTCTTTCTAAACGGACTTTCTTGGCTTTCCTAATTCCTTTACAGAAGAGCCCCTGGGTTATAGCTTCCCTCATAGGTCCATCCTCACAGCATTCCAAAGGATTTAGCCAGGCTTGAAGCAAAGAGGACAGGAAACACCCAGTGGAAGGGATGTAGAGAAAAAACAAAGTCTTGTGGTGTTGAAAAAGATGATTTCAGTCTTGCAATTATCCCAAAGCATTTTGATCTAGTAATATTTAATGGCCTTCTTCAGGGGAATGCAACTTTAAAACTGTCTGCAGGGATCACAAAAAAATTAAAATGTCTTCAAAGCTTATGCCTGGGAAGTCATCTTTTTCAACACCCTGAGACTTTGGCTTCATCTGCACTTCTGAAATAATGCAGTTTGATACCACTTTAACTTCCCTGGCTCAGTTTAGGGAATGACGAGATTTGTAGTTTTGTGAGATATTTAGTCTTTTCTGTCAGAAAGCTCTGGGGCTACAGCAAACTACAAGACCCAGAATTACATAGCATTAAGCTATGGCAGTTAAAGCAGTGTCAAACTGTATTATTCTGCAGCGCACATACAGCTTTTGTCTCTTCTCTACATTCCTAAACAGGCTTGCCATACTTCTCGCTTCGAAGTATTCTCATGTGGAAAAAAAGATGGCAAATTCACAACTTGCGAATTCACAATCCAAACAGTATTGATATCAATGTGCTTAAATCTTTATTAGATCATGGCCATTATATGTAGGTTTTACTACTTCAAAAACTGATGTGTGAATCAGTAGCAAGTTGCTGGTTGACATCAAATTTGTGGTTAATATGGTTCTTTCCAAACTTTTGTTTGTTTGTTCTGCTGTCAAGATTGTAACGAAAGAAAAAAGGTATCTGTTTAAGAGTTAAGGTTATAACAATTTTTCAAGATTCCTGAAAGAGCAGAAGTCCGGCAGCAAACTTCACTGAAATTATATTGTAAAATAAATTGAATTTCAACAAAAGCATACCTCATTTTTAAGAGCATTGCATCTTACCATACTATAATGTGTCTCAAAATGCATTAAAAGTAGACTTCTTAGCAATAATCTCATGAAAACCGTTTAGCAAAACTGTTATCATTGTCGCAAGAAAGAAAGTTCATGGAATGCTACATGAAAAAAAGAAGAAGCTGTATTAAAATTCAATCATAAAAGCAGTCTGTTATGCCAAGAAAAGCCATTTATGCTGGGATGGGTGAGAGAAGACAAGTTGTGTAAGACAAAGAAATGGAACCAGTTTAAATTATTGTCAAAACAGTTTGGATCTTTAAATGGATTTAGGGTTTACCTAACATTTCATTATTGAACTGTCTTTTAATCATAAGTATATGTTCTAGCCGTGTTTGAGAGCTGTAGATTCTAAACTGTATGATATTTGGCAGATTTCACAGAAGGCTTGAAATCTAAATCATTTTCCTCCCTGTTCAGGAAGAGGACAGTGAATGAACTGCTAACAGATGTTAGCCACTGACCAATGTATCTTACAGTTAACCACCCTAGGAAGCCATTCTGTTACTATTGTGATATGTGCCACAGACTTGGAAAAAACAGCTATGCAACCTTGAGCCATGATTATGCAAGATTTCCTGAGCTAAGCAAAATCTGGAATGGCCATTACTTATTTTTACTGCTGACAACAACAATAACACATAAAACATTTTTCATCTTGATAGTGTTTTAGCAACATTAACCTCTGTGAGTCATGGCAGTACATTAGGAAACATCTGAAGGAGAAAGCAAACCTGGTAAGTTAAGCAATATGAGTAAAATGGCTCCAGGGATCTATTTTCCTGTAGGGGATACAGCTATCTCCTTCGAGTTGCAGCCAGATTCCTAGATTCCTAGATACCTTGTACCAGCACTTAAGTTCAGCTCATTTGTTATAGCAAAGCAGCTTCATGTGAAGGGGGAGACAATTTTTGCTGTGTTGTCACTAGAGTGAAATATTTTGTGATTTTGAGTAGTGGCTCCCAAATGTTTGTCCTCAGATGCTCTTGCACTTTAGTTCCTAGATGCCCCGGATAAGATGCCAATGATAAAGGATTCTGGAAGTTGTGGTCCAATGTTATTTGGGGAACCATCTGAGAATTATGTAGCGCAATGGTTCTCAAACTCTTGTTCTCCAGAGGTTTGGAGACTTCAGCCTCCAGAATTTCTGAGCACTGGCCATGCTGGATGGAAATTCTAGGGGCTCAACTCCAAAATTTCTGGAAGACTAGAGTCTGATCACTACAGGTATAGATTTCTTGTAGTGTTGGTGAATTGACTCCATGTGTGAAAACATACTCTGAATTCAGCTTATTCTTCTGTAGTGAGAAGACAATTCTGCCTGATTATTTTTGTCACTGCTCTAAAGGTAGTGTGCTCAGGATCTGCTTCTGGTCCTTGAGAAATGATCAGCTCATTAATTTTATCCTGAAGAGTAGCCATTTCAACCTAATAATTCTTCTGGGTTTCCTTTCACAGATGTTTTGCAACTTCAACCAGGATGGTTGTAGTTTTATTTATAGGTCTTTCCTCAGAAGATGTTTAATAAGAATGGAGAATACTGTTTGTTTCATGATTCATAAGTGAATGATACAAACAATGAAAGAAAACACTTTAGTCTATCCATTTGACTTAAATCCATGTAGATAAGAACATTCATTCCCAGCTACAGGTATGCTAATGTGTACACTTGTTATAAAAGCTAACAGTAGACTGGGTGTACAAACAAACTTAAGTCCACAGAGACAGCAAAATTCATTCCAGGTAGACAAATGGCATTTCAATGACCATAAGAAGAAACATACCAGTCTCCAATTATTCAATTAAAGAATGTAACTTCATGTTCTATTACTTGCAAAGCAGTGTGGGCAAATGCTTTGTCTAAGATCTAAAGAGTATGTTGTTGTTACTTGTCATCAAGTCAACTTTGACTTTTGGCAAGCCTGACGCCAAGAAGAGACTGTGATGTTTATCACACTATACTCTTATAGTGCTACTATTCCACTTTGACTGCTCTAGCTGCCTCCTGTTGCATTCTGGGATTTGCAGTTTTAAGGAGGGGTATTTAGAATTCTCAAACTGCAAATCCCAGAATGCAACAGGAGGCAGCTAGAGCAGTCAAAGTGGAATAGTAGCACTATAAGAGTATAGTGTGATAAACATCTCTGTTAACAGTCCTGCTCAGACCTTCTAAACTCAGGCTGTGGCTTCCTTGACTGAATCAATCCATCTGAAATGTGGTCTTCCTTTTTCGTAACTACCCCCAATTTTGCCATGCTTTATCATATTCTCCAATTAGTCATAAAATTCAAAGATATAGCCATGTTAATCTGTAGAATCAGGAGATAGAGAAAGCTTGTAGCACCTTTGAGACTAACTGAAAGAAAGAAATTGGCAGCATGAGCTTTCTCAGACTTCAGTCTACTTCCTCAAATGCATTCCGTGGAGTCGAAGCCAGGTACAGACATATATATGCCATTGGTATATGAGGATGTCTATTCAAATTATAAATCTTTTGTGTATGAAAATGAAGTTGCAGGTCCAATTTTAACAATGGCCATTAGTGCACAAAGACATAGAAAACTGCTCTTTGCGCATGGAGATGAAATGGCAGATCCAGTTTTGCAATGGGACTAGCCTGTGGTGAGGGGAACAGATGAATGTAGGGCATCCCCATGCGGATGGGGTCTGATAGTGTTAAAGTGTGTATAGTGTGTAAGGAAACCATTGTCTTTGTTCAATCTGTAGTTTGTGGATGAACTCCAGTTCTGCTGTTTCTCTTTCCAACCTTCCAATTAGTCATGCCATTTCATGATATGTTTCAGATAAGTCATTTTGGTTCAGGCTTGACGTGGTCTTGAACCCATGTATTACTTCTTTTGGCAGTTCATGATATCTACAGAACTTGCTTCCAGCACCACATTACAAATGAGTTGATTCTCTTTGTTTTCAATTTCTTCACTATCTAACTTGCAGAATTATACATGGAAATACTATAGCATGAATGATCCAGACTTTGGTATTTAATGATATCCTGCTTTCCAAGTCCTTGTCTTCTTCAGAGTTGCTGACGTCGAGATATAGAAAATATTTAGCAGTTTCTATGTCTACATTATCCATTGTGCAGTTACATAAATCTTCAGTGGTCATTATTTATTTTTTTGTAATATTTAACCACAGCCCTGCTTTTGCACTTTCTTTTTAAACTTTCATAAGTAGTTATTCCAATTTTTTGCTATTTTCTGCTAGTGATATTGTAACATTTATATGTCTTGACTTATTGTCATTCCTTCTTCAAGTCTTCATACTCCCTTCCTTCAACTGTGTTAGTGGGGAATAGTAGTAGCCACACACAAAAACTGCGGCTATTTCTAAAAGAAGGTACACATCAAATGAAAATGTCAAAACCTTTTCCTCTTCATGTCATGGATAGTCTTTACCTTATGATCTGAGTTTATTGTTGCCTATATCTTGCAAATAATATTAAGGGAATTTATGGAAATATGAGTGAGATACACTCTCTTTCTAAGCTTGATTCATTGTTATGGAGCACAGCTTCAGTAACTTCATTTTTGTCTCTTCCTCTTCTTGGTTAGCTATTTTATGTCAACTCAATATTTTGAAGTCAGTGACAAACAAGGTTAGACTTTGGACTTGCAGCATAGCAGAAGAGAGAAAACAATGACATTGATCAGAAGGAGTTCATCAGAAAAGCTAGTTAAATTATTTTTTAAAGAATCATCCTTCTACTTATGATGAATACCATTTTTAAGAAACCGTTTCATTGGAAATGAATCTAGTTTTGTAGAAACAGTTTCAGAAATAATGCAGGGACATTGAGTTACAGTTGCAACATTGGGTTGTATGGCACAGAACACTGCAAAATGGATGTTTTAATGAACAAAAGAAGAAGGGATTATTTTGACGCATTCCCATCTCCCATTCTCCTAGATTCAAACATTCTTTTTCAGATTAGATCCTGAAAGTTCATAAACCTTGAAAGTATAAATATGAGATTGCTACCACTGACTGTTCTTCACTTTTGCAAATTTTCTATGGTGAAAGCATCACTATTGGTTTAAATTGTTTGTTTTAATATGTCTCTCTGTATGTAAGTGTGTGCCTCCAAGTTGCCTGTCAACTCATGGTGACCTCATGAATTTCATAGGGTTTTCATGGACAAGGAATATTCAGGTGTGATGCTGCCATTTCCTTCCTCTGAAATATAGGCTGTGGGAAAACCCAACTTTCTATTGAGGCTTCTGGATCTGCAGGGAGGACAAGCTGTCTGAACAACTGATACCCCCAAAGGGCAAATTCTGGCAGCACTTTCCACACAATCCCCGGAGGTCAGTGGCTAGCTCAGCTCCTGGCTTCTTCCATCCACTTGCTAACACTCCTCTCCCAATGCCTGCATGGGCACACAGTTCACACAACCAGGGGATTCTCCTGAGTTTCTGACCTGATTCGGAGCAGACAAGGACTCTTTTTAATCCAGAGAATTGTCCTGGAGTGTAGATTGGACCTCAGTTCCAACTGTTTTGGCCCCAAGCATTGTCTAAACAAATCCATGGGTGAACAAGGCAGGAACATTTTTTCCTCCATGCAGACACAGCTAAAGTCTATAGCATCTGGCATTCATTGGTAATCTCCCATCCAAGTACTAACCAGGTCTGATCTTGCTTGCCTTCCAAAATCAGACAGGATCTTAGGATATTTAGGCCCTTTGATTGGGCATGGCACACATAAAAACTTACACAATTCTTGAAATGTACATTTGTTAGCTTTTTTAACAAAAATATCTATAATGACAATATAATACTTCTCAGATATGAAAGGAAAATGTATCCATTTTCTATATGGGTAACTGGTACACAAATCCTGTTAATGTAAGTAGCTCACTGTTTTTATAGCTTCAGAAATTTGAGAACTCATCAATAAAAAGTGAAATATGACATAGTCATTTCTAGCACTTAATGCCTTTATTATTCTGCCACTGGTTAGTGATTTCTAGTTATTCACAAATATATAGGAGCCAGCTAATATGGATCCACTGGGGTAGATCCACTGGGGTAGTACTAACGTTATGGCAATGTTCTGTAAAATAAGTAAATTAAGGTTCACAATCGGAAGACATGGCTAGTGTGTTAGCTGTCTGTGTGAATAAAGACACTCCCCATACAAAAATAAAACAAAATAACAAAATCAGTTGAACTATGAACAATTCTACTGCCCTTCATAGATCAACTGACTCCATGTTTCCTTACAGTTAATAGCAATACTTTGTATGTCTCAGTGTGTGCCATTAACTCTGCTATGGCTTCTTGACAAGTGCAAGTCACTACTGCTTCTTTAGCTACAAAGAGATGTCCACTGAAATGCAAACCAGCTTGTATCTGACCAAATAAACCAGAATGGAATGGGTATGTTCTTTTTCTATATTCCTGCATCTGAGGAATCTAAATGCATCTGAGGAAGTAGACTGTAGTCTACGAAAGCTCTTGCTGCCAATCTTTTTCTTTCAGTTAGTCTCAGAGGTGCTACAAGATATCTTTACATCCTGATTCTATATTCCTGGTAATTAATGAGAATGTCTGAAATGGTTCATTGTGCAAGAGAATGTAAATGTGTTCTTAAAATGCCTTAAATTTCCAGGTGCAAAATTTGGTACAAAACATAAATCTAATGGCCCAAATTAAAACTATATAGAAGAATGGGAAACTTCCAGAAGCTGAGCAGGTTTCCTGCAGAACTGAATTCACCAGGGACTGGACCTTACGCCTGACATGACTGCCAAATTTGGTGTTCTGTTGCCCAAAACACTGGCCAGTTTCTCAATCTAATACTTCAAGAAAGCCAATGTGATGTAGTGCTTTGATCGTTTGACTAGGATTTCAGAAGACCAGGATTCAAACCCCCACTGGGCCACAGAAACCCACTGGATAACCTTATGAAAGTCACACACACTCAGCATCAGAGAAGATCAACAGATCTTGCCAGGAAAACCCCATAATAGGTTAGCCTTAGGCCCGTCAGTTATTGGAAACTATCTGAAGCCACCTAGCAACACTAAATATGTCTGGGAAGCTTTCTGGAGCTCTGTTCAACTTGAAAACAAAACATGTGAACATTGGTTTAAAGATGAAGAATAGTTAAATTATGGTGACATGGTGGTAAATTTGATGTGCTGGCAGGATCAGATTAGGGGCCTGCATCTAGCCAAATGACTATGTGCCTCCCACCCCTACTAGTCACATGCATCTAGCTGAAGGTCCTACTGAATGTAGTGGGACTGTCATCTCAGTAAAAATACATAAGCTTGCACTGTAAGCTTCATTTTCATATAGACTACAGTTACCTAAAATGTTGGGGTCCTAAGAACATGCCCACAGATGAATATGTTTTAGGGGAATTTTAATAGCTCAAATAAAATATCTTGGCTTAGGCAACGTTCAGTCTTGGGATGTTCACCTTTTTTATACTGGTTCCACATCACACAGAACTCCGAAGGCAGTTCCAAATGGTTTTTGTGGTTTTGTTAATAAAATAACCAACACACACAAGCATGCACACACACACACACTCACAGAAGAACTATCAAAGCAAAGGTGGAAAAAAGTAGAGGCCTTGCTAATTGTGATACTTTACCGATCTTGAAGCCTGGTTCCAATCAAGGGGTGTCCAGAATGGAGATGGCTCAATAGCTGCCTTGACAAGTGGGATGGCTGGCTTAATAAGGAATCCAGTAGAATAAACAGAGTGTCTGCCCAGTCCCAAACTAGACCAAATTGCTAGTGCCTATGTGGTGGTATATACGCTGAACATCATATCCTGGGGCAGTAATCTCTGAATGGAATACTTCTCTGAATGGATTAACTCACAAATGGTTTTCAAAGATACAAGAATGGTTGAGAGATTGAGGAAATGTTAGCATAATTGGTGTGAGTATCTCATACAAGGGAAAACTTCTTCTACTAGAGAAATGTCCTTTGTCTGTGTAAGCACATCCATCTGCTTCAGCCAGGATCCCATCATTGCCCTCCATAGACAAAAGGCATTATTCTGATCTCATTGTGGTTAATGCCTTTGCTTCTTCCGTTGCTAGAGCCAACTGGATTTCCAAATATGGTACGATTGGTTGTCTGCCTTACTGGTCACTTACCCCAGCATCCCTTCTAATATTAAATTGATATCAAATATGAGGGCTGAATGGGGCCTGACCTTGGGGTAACACTACAGTGATGTAAAGTCAAAGTGTGACTGATCCTGAAAAAAAGTGGATTTTTCCAGAGGTCCTAAGAGAGCCATAACTGCTATCTGCGTTCAGCTCAAAGTTGCCAAATGCTAGGTGAACATTGTTAGCTAAGCTTGACTGGAGTTAATCTTAAATAATCATGCCATATAGCTTGCTACTTCATTTCAAACAGGTGAGTCACGGCTTTTGAGAAATTTTTGTAATTTGCTTTTGGAAATGGTTCCAACAATGCATGTAATGATTTATTGCGATTGAAACCTTATGTTTAGCTTAAACTGGAACAACGGATGCTTTAATTTCAGGAGAGTCTTAATACTTGAAAGAGGTCTTCACTTTTTAGCCCTTCATTTACAATCATTTAATCATTTCTTTCTGTGCAAATACTTCATCACACCTTTAACAACAGAACAATGACACGAGAATGGAAATCCATATTGTGAAAGTGGTCTTAAATCAGTCCTAACTGATTAATTCCCCTTTTATTCACAAAGTCTAACTCATGCTGACTGAATCAATCAAAAAGCTATTACTTTCATACTTGCAAGTGTTGCCTTCAAAATCAATAAAAATTGAGTTCATTTTTAAGATGCAATATATTACCAAAATAAAAATTCCCATTTACTTGAGCAAGAAATTTATCAAAAAGCTTTGTAGTCGGCAGATTCTTGTTTGTTGACCCTGCTGGTATTCCACTGTTTTGCAGTATTCAGCTTCTTCCTGTTTTCCCACTCTCTCTTTCATTTATTTCAGAAACAAGATCATTATTAGTTGTGTGCTTTCTTTTCTGTGTCTGTCCAGAAGCAGCTTAGTTTATGATCAATGGTTACCCAGGAGGTCTTTTTTGCCCCATAACCCAGAATATGCACTTTATTTTTTACAAAACACTTTTTTCTGTAGAAAAAAAGATTGTTCAGGGTGCACTCGGCGTTCTATCATGTAAGTTCAGTAAATACAACAAGGTACATTGCCACATACTTCAGCTGCAAATAACTTCATTTAAGATGCTGTAAAATATTTTAGAAAGAGAGAAAGAGAAATAGAAAGAGATGGAATGAACGTTCAGCATTATATGAAGGTCAGCTCTCTTTAAAACACAAAATGTCCTTAAGTAAATAATTATGCTGTTTCATGTTCTCCATCTACATAATATGAATAATCATTGCTTGTTTTACAGAGTTGTCAAAAGGACAAGCAAACTAAAGAAGTAAAAAGCATCTATTGTAACTAGTATCCTTAAGATAACCTATTATGTTTGTTTGTGCGTTTTTTTAAGGATAAAGACAAGGCATTTCCTTTTGGTTAACATGATCGTGAAAGAAAACAAAACCAAGTTGTTATAATTAATTTTATATTTTATAACCAAAAATATTTAGGTGATAAAATGCTGGCATAAACCCAGTGTATGAACTTTTAATGATGGTGCAGAAGGTGGTATGTATTACCTCTTTGCCCAATGTCCCTTTCTCCAGATATGCAACAGCAGCACGAAAGAAGGCTCCTGGGCAGAGCTGTATCCCTTTAGCTGCCAAAAAATTGCTTCAGGGTTGTACTTCTGTACATTTTAGATGCCTTCAAGCACTCAGAAAATAGGGAGCATATTTATGCAGAAAGTGGAGACGGTTCTTTTCTGGATATTTAAAGGTAGCCAGAACATACCTAGATGCATCCCTACAGCCAGGTGGTAGCTGAGGAGAAGGGACTGTGGCCAGGAGTCTTCCAGCTGCTGCTATATAACTGAGGAAGGAATAAGGAGATAAGGAACAGTTCCCAACCCAAAGAACTGGTGGGAGATTTACATTCTGCCAGCACTCTGTTGGATCTCAGCCTCAGCTAAACAGTTTGTACTGAAACAGCCATACTTACTGTACACATAATGAAATGAATGGCTTCAATTGGTATGTCTGGGGCCACCAATAATGTATTCAGTGACCCTGTTGGAATTTGTTTTGGAATGTATTATGTATTTGGAAAATCACCATGTGTTGCTGACTGTGATCAGTGCAGAGGTTTATGCACTTTTACAAATAACCAAGATTACACTAGCCATACCCTTTAATTTATTTTCTTCTTTACAAGAAGAGACGCAGATGTAATTATCAATGAAAAAGTAACAGAAAATCTGTTACTAGTACTGAAATATGTATTTTATATATTTTCTCAGAATGGATAGTCTACTAGAAACCTTTGTAGTTGTATAATATTCCATATTGTCAGGACAATAAATGATGGGTCTAACACAGGGTTGTATGCATAATTTAATAAACAGTTGTTTGTATTCACCCACAAGCCACCTTAGAAAATAGTTCTTTATATTTACCCACAATAGCTTGGATTTCCAGGGCTAAACTGTTGAACTTTAAACAGTGGCACAACAAAGACAAGGTTACAGGGCCAGATCAGCCAGATTTTTAAAAGTCAGCATTGATCGTTGTATCATTTGCCATCCCTATCAGGCTCCTTTGTTCCTCTGAGTTCAGCTGAACCCTTAAAGTATCTGCCTGAAACCATGATTTTCACAGCAACCTTATACTGTTATGAGCTATTCCTGTTGTAATAGAAAGTCTTTTAGGATGCTTTACATTTTAATAGCCAATTAAGTCTTATAGGCTTTAGCTGCTACTGGTAGAGAGAGAAAAATGCTTGAAGTGGTTTCTCAATATGAATAAATGCAGTACCAATTATTTTTGATTTAACTAATTAATTGATTTTATATCACTGATTTGATTTATGCCCAATTCTTCCCATTAAGAGTTCAGGACATCTTCTTTTCCTTATGGGGTTCGTATGATAAGCACCTGCTCTACCAACTTTACTACACTGATTTTAAATGATGGAAAATAGTGTTGTTGTTGTGTGCCTTCAAGTTATTTCCAACTCATGGTGACTTTAACTCGAACCTATCACAGTTTTCTTGACATGTTTCTTGAGAGGGGGTTTGCTATTACCATCCTCTGAGGCTGAGAGAGTGTGACTTGTCCCAGGTTTTACCCAGTGGGTTTCATGGTCCTGACACAAAAATCGGACATTTGAGACCACTTAAACTTACACACACATGGTTCACTCCACACATATTGATTGGCGCGTTACACACCGCCATAAGGGACATCCTTAGGACGTCCCATTTTGAAAAAGGGGCATCTCTTCCAGACATCCCTTACCCTATCACGGACAGAGTTTGTGACAAATGGCGGCGGCCATTCCACACGGCCGCCGCCATACTGATGTAGCGGACGCTCTGCATCCGCACGTCACGCCCCAGAAGTGATGCCGCGAGTGCACGACTAGCGCCTCGCGGCGTCTCTTCTGGGGAGCAAGAAGGAGTGTGATTTGCGGCGGTGGCAGCAGACCGTCGCATTTCAGTGGTCTGTAACCCACCATATTTAACCACAAGAAGCTTAACTGCCATTAACTTTAATAAGTCTACTCTAAGCATCACTAAGTCTAAGCAAAACCCTATGTATACTTCATTGTTTCATGCAAACTCCATAATTATAAAAGGCAAATGTAAGCACCTGCATGTTTTACATACATACTATTATGGTTATGATAGTTTTATTCATTATATCACACATGTTTCCCAATAATGGGATTGAAGGTAGCTTGCAAATTATTAAAAACAGAATAATCTTCAAAATTATTTTGAAGACAGTGGCTAGAATTCATTAAGGCAGCTATGAATTATTACAAATCATTGATCTCCACCAATGAGAGGCGCCCGCAGTGTTTGTTCTCCATCTTCAACATTTTGCTTAAACCTCCCTCTCCTCCTGTCTCTTCATCATTCTCTCCTAATGACTTTGCTAATTATTTCATCTCTAAGATTACCACTATTCATTCTGAAATAGTCCCTCCTGATTCTTCTTATGTTCTTAATCTTCTATCGCCTTCGCCTAAAAAAATTTCTGTGTTTCCTCCTGCCTCTTTGGATGAACTCTCTACACTTCTGAACTCTTCCAAACCTGCAACCTGTCCTCTTGATCCAATTCCTACTCCTCTTCTAATCTCTATAGCTCCCTCCTTTCTGCCCTCGCTTCTCCATATCTTCAATCTCTCTCTCTCTACAGGCTCCTTCCCGTCGGACTTCAAACGTGCTCTCATTTCCCCAATTCTGAAAAAACCTTCTCTTGACCCCTCCTCTTTGTCTAGCTATCGTCCGATTTCTCTTCTCCCCTTTCTTTCTAAGGTTTTGGAACGGGTTGTTTGTCCGTCCTTGATCCCTTTCAGTCTGGTTTCCGCCCAAGGCATTCTACAGAGACAGCTCTCACTAAGATCTCGAATGACCTTTTACAGGCCAAGGCTAATGGCCTCTACTCTGTTCTCATCCTTCTCGATTTGTCTGCAGCCTTTGACACCGTTGATCACTGTCTTCTAGTGGATATACTTTCTGACCTTGGGTTCTCAGACTCTGTTCTCGACTGGTTTAGATCTTACTTGTCTGGCAGATCTTTTGCAGTAGTTGCTGGGGGTCAGACTTCTTCTCCTGTTCCCTTATCTGTTGGAGTTTCCCAGGGCTCTATTCTGAGTCCCCTTCTGTTTTCTCTCTACACACTGTCCTTAGGAAAACTCATTAGCTCTTTTGGTTTTTCCTACCATCTGTATGCCGATGACACCCAGCTGTATCTTTCCGCCCCTGACCTTTCTCCAATGCTTCAACAGCAAGTCTCGTCCTGCCTCACAGCTGTCTCGCAGTGGATGCGCCATCAGCGTTTGAAGCTCAACATGTCCAAGATGGAGCTTCTTGTCTTTCCCCCTAAGCCCACCCTTCAACACTCCTTTTCTGTCTCTGTGAACAACATTTCTATTCAACCAGTCCAGCAAGCCCGCAGTCTTGGTTTTATCTTTGACTCTTCTCTGTCATGTATCCCTCAGATCCAGACCACAGCCAAGGCTTGTAGATTCTTTTTGTACAATATTGCCAAAATCCGACCATATCTCTCCGCCTCTACTGCCAAGATCCTGGTCCATGCCCTAGTGATCTCTCAACTTGATTACTGTAACGTCCTCCTGGCTGGGCTTCTTCTTTCTCACCTCTGTCCTTTAATCTCTGTCTAGCATTCAGCTGCACGCATTATCACTTCCACCCACCGCTCTGACCACATCTCTCCTGTGTTGGCATCCCTTCACTGGCTCCCTCTCCCTTTCCGCATTCTGTATAAGCTCCTGCTGTCGACATTTAAAGCCCTCCATGGACTGGCCCCTCCTTACTAATCAGACCTTCTTTCTCCTCACCTTCCCACCAGGGCTCTCCGTTCTGGTAGTCAAGGGCTCCTGTCTCAGCCCAGGATTTCCTCTGCCCCATCCCGGATTCGCCCCTTTTCACTTGCTGCCCCTCACTCCTGGAACCCTCTTCCCCCACAAGCAAGAGCCATCACTTCTTTAACCAGCTTCAAAACAGAGTTGAAAACCATCCTGTTCAGAGAAGCCTTCCCAGGCATTGCATAATTGTCGCTTACCATCTGATGTTTTTTAGTTCCTGTTTATCAAACCATTTCCTGTATTGCTATGTATTGTATATGTATTATCCTACCTGAGAGTATGTATTTTCCCTGGATGAAGATTAACCTTCCATTATGAAGCCAAGCCCTCCCTCCAGTCCATCTGCCTTGGTCCAGGCCTCGGAGGTAGAGAGGAACTGCTGGACCTCTTACCCTCTCCCTCCACCACTCCCTTCTCCTTCTGTGTCATGTCTTTTTAGATTGTAAGCCCGAGGGCAGGGAACCGTCTAACTAAAAAGATTGCATGTACAGCACTGTGTAAATTTACAGCGCTTCATAAATAAAGGTTAATAATAATAATAATAATAATAATAATAATAATAATAATATGAAACTGTAACCTAGAGTTGTGTATTTGTGACAGGTTCACACTCTTCACAATCCCTGCGTATTCACTGCTTTAGGGAATATGTAAAGTTTGCGAAAGTCCTCGAGTCTTCACAACTGGGCAGCAGTCTCTGAGATCGACTGGGGTCTGTCCCTCTCTCTCTCTCTCTCTCAGATTCTCAATATCCCAGCCACTCTTTCTCTTTTGTATCCACCAAACATTCATGAGAAAGTTGTAGGACAGAGGGAAGGGCTTCTCCCTCAAAGATCTTACAACTCTTCACAGGCTCTAAGGTCATGTTTGCATGGGCCAAATAAAATGGCTTCCCCCTATCCTCTTCGTGGGCAGACCAGATGATGCACGGCCCTGACCCTGGTTCTGTGTGAACAGACCAGACAATGTGTGGTCTATTCAGCACAACAACTGGGGGATACTGCTCTTAATATGCAGTCAAAATACTTCTTGTTTGTTCCAGATCTTCCCAGAAGATCTGGAGCCATCAATTCTGATGCCAAACAGCTGTTTGAAACATGTCCCGCTGTGCTGTGTCTCTGCTGCTCCCACAGGCCATTCACTCTGAGTATCGTTCCCTGGAGTATCCTGGTCAAAACAAGTTGCCTAGCCATATGATCATTGCTGTGCACCCCATTCTGATCTCAGAGCAAAGCAACATGCTGTGGTGGCAGATGTGCTGGGCAACACAGCAAGATGCATATGTGAACAGCCACCTGGTGTCAAAATGAAGGGCCTCAGTAACAGGAGGAGGCTGGGCAGCTCTGAAGCCAGGATAGTCTAGGCTGCCCCTGAAGTATCCTGGCCAGTGCAAACAGGACCCTAGACTTAAGTAATAGGTCAGGATTTGCAAGTTCCTGGTCAGAAGAGTAGACAGGTATTAGAAAATCTAGACAACTTGGACCTGAAGAACTCAAACATACTATTGATTTTCTACTTCCTTTTACAGAAAGTATTTACAATTTAGTTTGGGGGTATTAAATGTTTTATTACAAAGGAAGACATTATCTGGCTAAAGCATCACAATCCCATGAAAGCTTACATTAGAGAAATTTCTGTTGAATTTACTGTACATGAGAACTATATCTGATCTGGCTATAAATCTCTAACTAATAGCATAACTTCCTTGATTAAAAACTGGATTCACTAATTAAAGAAGTCCATTGGTCTTCACTTCCCAAAAGTTGTAAAGTGAAGTGAGAGGTGCGCAGAACCTTGAAATTTCAAACATATAGGCACTTAGGTGATGTCTGCACAGACCAGAATACAATGGGATCAGCCTAATGTATTCTGCCCCTACAGCTGCCCTGACATCCTCCTGGGCACTCTGGAGCAACAGTGGGCAACTGTTTGCACATGCATCCCACCGTGCCTCCCATTGTCGCTGCTGTGGGTCATTCCTTTTGAGGCTGAAAATAAGGTGCCCAGCATCCATCATATGGTTGGGCACCTCATTCTGTTCTCAGAGGGACAGACCTGCAGTGATGTTGGGACAACACAGCTCGATGCATAAACACTGCCCACCTTTGTTCCAGAGGGCTTCAGATCCTCTGGAAAGATCCAGAGCAAAAGATCACTTTTACTAAATCAAACCATGGGTGAACCTGGGTGAAAGTCATCCAGACAATTTGCATAAGAAAAGGGGGCTGTGCCATCCAAACTGATCACCATGAGCACAGAGGGAGAACATAGCATTTGTCCTGTGCAGACCTGGCCTTACATGGATGTAAGCCTTAATCAGCACTACATCTGTCTAAAGCATATATAGGACGGCTCTGTTGGAGGGAAGACCTGTGCCTCTGTTGCACATAGATCCATACTGATCATTTTGATTCATCCTGCTGCATTTGTTTATAACTCATGACCTGAATTTTGTTTCTAGTTCTACCTAAATTAGACTCATTGAATCAGTGGCCTTTACCCATATGTTGACTTACCATACAACAATTCATTGAATGGGTCTACTCTAGTTGGGACTAACCAACAGGATTCCAGCCCAAATATTCATAAAGGCCTCAGCACAAGTCCTCTCATACACTAAGTGAAGTTTGGGGGATACGTCTGTATTTCATTATGTGAAAGGACAAGCAAGTTCACAGTAGACCTACCATTTACCCTACTTTGCAGAGGACAGTTGTCAACCTGAAGGGCTTCTAGAGGACTGTCTTCTCTCTGAAAGCATCCTCTGTCCCAAAGATTTAAATGAATCCAAATCTCATTTAAACAGAAAGAATTGTAAGAAAGAAGAAAGGGCCAGCAATTTATGGTATATCTATATCCCATATCTCATGGGCTCCTGAGGGAGTGAATGAATAAAAACTACAAAGATTTATAAAATTTAATTACCTTTTAAAACTTTAAAAGTAGTCTAGAGACAATGTGAAGTTAAAGTCTAAACACAATCCAAAAATACAATTTTAAAACAATTAAACATAGAGCACTTTCAAAGGTTGTGTTTTAGCTCAAATCGGATGGAGCCAACCTTCGTCACTACGGCCCTTAACCAGGACATTCCTTCATTGTGTGTGGATGGGTGAGACATTGGTGCCATGTCCTAGTACATAAGTGGAGCCATACCTGGCAGAGGTACATTTTCATCTTTTTTCAGGATGCATGTGTGAGCATCATGATCTTCGCATATTTATGCTAAGGATGTGGTGGGTAGTGCATGTGAAGAGCAGCTAGAAAATGTGATTATAGAGTAAAGGCACTAGCTGCTAAAGAAACAAGCAAAGACTCTATTGTAAGAAATCCATTAAATACAGGAGGAAAAACCCAGCTACCACTGAGCTAAGGGCCTATACGGTTTGGGAGAAAAGGGCAGACAGAGGCTGGTCCTTTCTCCCCTGGATCATGGCTGTGCCAACCAAACGGCACAGCAACAATGCACTGGGAAAAAGAAGCAGTGAAAAACAGCTCCTTTCTCTGCTGCTGCCAAGGTGCCATAAGTGCCCTGGAGCAGCACTGTGACGTCCCTCGTGTGCTGCACCATTTGGATGTGGCACACAAGGCACGTCATCATCATGTGTACCATGTAAATGGCAGTGCACAAAGATGGCTCTTGCGGCGTGCGGTAGAGCTTGGGAGCATGCAGATGCATCACTCTCTTGAGCCCTACTTTTGGTCCCAGGCTGGCGCAAAGCACCAGTCTATACTGGGCCTTAATTACTTTCAGTTTTCATAAAAGTGAAAGAATAAAAGGTGGGAAGAGAGGAGTTGGAAAGAGCCCTAGGTGTATCAGTTTACATTTCAGGCAGGTTAAAATAGGTAGGTAAGAGATAAAGAGACTTTGGTACTTAACCTTATCAGTCTTATCAAAACATCTTTAATTCTTTAAACTGTTGTATTTCCAATAGCTGGGGGTGGGCATAGATACCAGTGCCACAGTCTTGCCCTCCATCTCCTTCTTGGACTGAAAGGCAAGTGAGCCCTGCACTATGTTTTCCCTCAGTGGTTGGGTGGGTTACTTCTACTGGAGTAGGGTGAGAGGGGTGGTATTTTGCTTTCAAGCCATGGAAGTACATGGGGCACCTTTTCCATCTCCATTTGTAATTTTGTGTACTTTGAACAATTCTGACAACCACCAAAAACTGAATTAAGTTCTCTTTCCTCTCCTTCCCTGTCAGTGGAGCACCATTCCCTGTTCACACGCTGATATAAAATGTGAGTAATATTTCTGAACGGAGTGTCAACGACAAAACATGCCCTCCTTTGGGGCTTAGGCGGTACATGTGCCACTGTAGTTGAAACTTTCAGTAGCTAAAACGTATGAATTTAGATTAGGGTTTTATGTTCAAATGACTGCTTATTAAATGAGCCTATTCCCTGCTACGAGGTGATGTCTTGTCTTGCTTCTGTTGTTGCTTACTCCATAGGGTTTCTTCATAATTAGGGAACAAAAACTGACAACTGGAAATATTTACTTGTAACCATATATTTCTTCCAATAAACGAGTAGAAGCAAGCATGCAAAAAACCAAAAAAACAAATCCCCCAAAGCCACCCATAACCTCATTTTAACATACAATATTTTAGCCAAAAATAAACAAATCATGGAGGTTTCAATTCACCAAGGCTCATACTCATTTAGATCTGTCATACCTTATAGAAGAAAATTATTAAGCATAGAGGAGCAGTCAGGCATGATATTAAACAGCTGAACTTGTCAAAATAATCACTGTGTAGTTATGAAGTTCTATGCAACACACCATATTGTTATATTTGTTTGCCATTGTGCCATTTTTTTTAGCTGCCTTAGGAGAGGTGATTTGTTTTTATGATACACTCATTATGAAGTGACTGTAAATGGAGTTAAATCAATGAATGACATTATGTTTACTTGATAATTCTATTATCTAATCACTTTTTGTTTATTTAAAATAAAAGAGAGGTCTCCTGGTCAGGAATATCTTTCATGGTTAGATTGCCATCTTTTTTGTTTAATGGTGCTTTTATGGTGGAACTTCTGCAGGTGCAGGTTTTTCTGACACAGAGCTAAGAAATGAGAAAGCTGCTAAAGCCCAGTGTCCCAGACTGATGCTAATGGAATAGAAGCATAAGGATTTTAAAAGGGAGTCAAACCTATTCAGTGATACAACTGGCCAATTCTAGACTCTGGGCTTAATGTACTATCATGCCTCCACTACTTAAGCTAGTAAAGGGTGTTACTTGAGTTTCTTTAAAATGCGGTAAGCCTGATCTGCTTAGAAAAGGCTGAAAAATCAATTGTGCTAGTATATTTATATGAGCTTATACATTTTTTGCACTCCAGACCCACACATGGTCTGGAACATAAATTGTGTTAAGAAATCCTTATGTTTCCAAGCTTGTGATCTGATTCGTGTAAAAAAGACAGTGCAAACATCCAAATAATGCATAGATTTTAAAAGCACACAAGGAAAAATGCATGAACTTGAAATATACACACAAATACTTGAAATGGATAAGAGAGAGAGAGAGAGAGAGAGGGAGAGAGAGAGAGAGGGAGGGAGAATTAGTCAACTGGACAATTTGTTTAAAACTGCAAAATGCAAACAGTGAATCACTTTTGGGGGGAAAACACAGAGGAAAAGACATAAATATTTCTGTGCAAGGAGAAAAAAATCTCTCCATTGATATGAATGTAAATAAGAACACATTTTGAAGCAGAAATCAGAGAACCTTGAAGTACCTCAAAGTTGGATTGATTTATCCATTCCTAGGCCTGCTGCATTTGGGGGAATTTCTGTTCATTATCCTGAGTTTTTTGGTTGTTGTTGTTATGTCCCTTCATATCATCTCTGACTTGTGGGTGATCCTATTATGGAGTTTTCATGGAAAACTTTGTTCAAATGAGGTTTGCCATTGACTTCCCCTGAAGCTGAGAGGGGATGACCTGCCCAAGGACATTCAGTTTGTCTCTCTGGAATTTTATCCCAAAATTCTGCCTTGAAGGCACCACTGAACGTAATGTTATCCTTCAATAACTAATGTCAAGCAGCCATCACATCTTACTGTTGAATGTGACTTGATGTTTGTTTCTTTACCAATCATGACTTACAAAGAAATTATGATTCATTTTCTGACATGAACTTCAAAGCAGTGCTTTATCCTATTCATTCTCTGTATCAGAATATGTTTGCTTTTTTGCTCCTAGTAGCTTTCTGTATGTGGCCCAAATGAGTTAGTGTTGGTCTGAAAGACAAAAATTATGAAGCTCCTTTTTTGAAAAACAAGACCAAGAATTACCATAAAAGAACAAGGTGAACAGTAAATTGTTTCATCCACAGCAAAGGGCTTGAATTTTGTTCTGGCGTGTGTATTTTCCTGTCAATATTGCCGACAGTATGTTGTGCTTTGCCTCGGCAGAAGAGACGAGGACAGCTTATGCAATATTAATCAACCACTCATTTGTACATAGAAGCCCAGTGATCTCTGAATATTAATCAGAATTATACTAAAATAATGGTTATAAAACAGCTATTTAGGCAACCTTTCCCATGCAAACTTGACTATGACATGATTTGTGCACCATAAATTATTTACACAATGTATTTCAGAATTCCACCTCCCAGTCGTTCCGTTATTGTTTCAAAGCCAATCAACAAAATAACATCTAAATTCACATTTTCCTTGAAGCTTGGCAGGAAAGTACAGCCATGTTTGGCAGATGTTTGCAGCTGATAAGATGTATTAATGCATGGACCATTAGCTGAACTGTTGCGTAAGTCATAAAAGACTCAAGCCATTTAACAAATTGATATCTATGCGGGCGGAGGGGAAACCACCCTGAATTGTCTGTGAAACGATGCAGTAGTTCCTAGTGACAGTCTAAGAAATCAAAATGACAGGCTTCATGAGCAGAATGCCAAGGGGGAACATGCTAGAAAGAAGTAGGAGCTTGAAACAAAGAGATTAAAGAGTACTGAGTACAAAAGAATAAAACTTGTGTTCTAAGATCTCCCCCTCAATCTTTTTATACACAGTCTTTCTCAGAGTGCATCTACACTGTAGAAATAATGCAGTCTGACACCACTTTAAGTAGCGTAACTCCATCCTATGGAATCCTGGGACTTGCAGTTTTACAAGTTCTTCAGCCTTCCCTGCCAAAGAATGCTGGTGTCTCACAAAGCTACAAATTCCACAGTTATGAAGCAAAATGCCATAGCAGTTAAAGTAGTGTCAAACTGCATTATTTCTATAGTGTCAATGCACCCACAATCTCTCATACCATTCTACCCAAACCCCAGGATTAATCTGGCTTTCAAAATAACGTTGAAAAAACATGTATGATATTTTAGAAGACAAGTCCGCAGAAGGCAGAAATCCTTATACACACACAAATACATACACATTATTTGTCCCTTGTGCCTTGGAGGAGTAGCAAGAAAACAATCCAAGAAAGTCTTGAAGGTCTTCCTTGGAGATATAATTCTTCACTTAGGGGTGAAGCAGACAGGCAGGAAGGAGGGGCCAGAAGCATCTCCCAGCCTGATCACCTCAGGGCTGCAGGAAACACATGCCATGGCCTTGAGGGTGTCTCCTGCCATGGTCCCAAAAGGAGCAGAAAATATCTGCTCCTTCTGAGGCCAGTTTTGGGCTGCTTTAGGCAGTCCTGGCACAACCTCAGGGCAACTTCTGGGTGCTCCAGGGGTATGCATCACCTAAATGCCACTCCTGGAATGGCTGGAAGCCACCCCATCTGCCTGTCTCTGGGCCTAATTTTCTTCTTGTAGGGAGCACGTTTTTCAGCAATTTTCTCCTTCTGTGGTAAAGTAATTGAAAGCTACATGTTTTTCAAAGCTATTTGCAATTTCGGACTTATTCTGCACTATGGGGCTATACAGACTGGCATCAAAGGCTGGCATGGGGGCAGTGTTGGGAGTGGTGTCTGCACAACACACACCCCGCCCCTGAATCAGCATGATACCGCACACCCTCCCACATGGCAGGCAGCAGCATGGCACTCCTCTGGCACTGCATCCAGATGACTCAGCACCAAAGGAGTGCATGAAAAACTGTGGCACCAGTGGCTATGGCACCTCTTCCATGATGCAAAAAGGGGCTGCTTTTTGTGGCTCCTTTTTTGCTACACGGAAAGACTAGATCAGGGCTGTGGCATGTAGTTGCTGTGCCCCCCCATCTGGCTCTAAAAGGGCCAGCTGCAAGCCACCCATTGGGGTGATCTGTTCCGCCCCAAAGTTTGCACATGATTGTTTTGAACAGAAAACAGAATTTCTATGCAAAAATATTTCCTGTGCAGAAAATGTTTTCTAAGCAAATCTATTTTGCACAAAATAAATAAACAGTAACAGCATTCTCAATACTGAAATATATATATATATATATATATATATATATATATATATAGCATAGGAAATGATATTTCTAATGTTGTGTTATGGCAGAAGATGCTGTTTTCTGCAGAAAACAACAATATACAAATTTTGTCCAAAATATGTTCTGAACTGTGAAGATTCTCATCAGTCCAAGATTCCTCTCATCATGGTTTCTCAACACTATTAAAACATGTTTTAAATCATTTTATGCAAATATTTTTAAATATTATTTTCATCACTATCTGTATCTAACTATAGCCCTCCTACCACAGTAGGAAACATGTTTTACATGTGTAGGTCCTCTACAAGTTTTAAACCCTCCTCAAAAGAAGATTATAAGTTTCATGGTGGGTGGGGATGAAAGAGTAAATAAAGCAGCCTCCCTAGTATAAAAATGCCTTTCTGATGCTTGTAGGACAATGTCGCCAAGCCTATACAGTATATGAATCTGAATACCTGAATAATGCAAGAAGCAATGATATCTGAATGTGTACTGGGAGGGCTAGAAGGTGTTGTCCAGATAAAGATCTCACTTTTTAAAGGTGAACTTTTGAAGGTATAGCATGAATCATCAGTGCAAACTGAGTTTCACTGAAGATGCATGCTGTGCATGGAGTGCGGTAAACAGTATTTACTGATGTGAAGTCGAAGGCTTTCATGACTGTCATCTATGGCTTTTTATGGGTTTTTCGGGCTATGTGGTCACGTCAGGAAGAAAATTTTCTAGAACATGGCCACATAGCCCGAAAAACCCACAAAAAGCAGTATTTACTGAGTTTCCTAGACTGTCTACTACCTGTCGTGACCTACAGTGAACTTCTTTTCAATCCTACATAGATACTATCACTGTTGATCATGTCACTTCCTTCTTGTCTTCCGATGCCCTTGACTCTGAACTTAGAGTGTAGACATCTTTGTTTTCTTATTCTTTAAAGGTGAAGGTAGTCCCTTAACATGACTGTCTAGTTGTAACTGACTGTAGAGGGCGGTGCTCATCTTCTTTTCTATGCCAAAAAGTCAGTGTTGTCCAAGGACTACTCTGGTGGTCATGTGGCTGGCATGACTGTACTGAATGCTGTTACCTTCCCACTGAGAAGTGGCACCTATTTATCTACTTGCATTTGCATGCTTTCAAACTAGATTGGCAGAAGCTGGGGCCAATGCTGCATAAATGGGTGACAGGAGATCACCCCATCATGCAGCACCTTGAACTGCCAACCTTCCAATCCTATCCTGTTTCCTATCACAAATTATTTCCTACGATAAATGTTTGCATTCTTAGTTTACTAACTGAAGAATCTCTACATGGTTGCCTTCCCGGGTACAATGTGTTCCTCCAGAAATCCTGATATTTCTGAAATTACTGACCAACTGTTGTCCATATTTTCACTCTTATACTGTTACCATGGTTGCTTTGTTTTCCTCTGACCTGCAGAGTCCAGTTCTCTGAGGTATTGTAGGTATCAGTGCAGATGTCATGTGAAGAATGTTACAAGGTGTAAATATATCATAAACATGAATTGTCGCCTTCTTTTTAAGTCTTTTGCCTGCGCCCCAAACAGATTCATGATGCAATGATATTAGGCAGAGACAATTAAGTTCCTATCCATACTAAAATCTATGCAAGGAATTGTCAAAAACTGAATTATGGTCCAGGAACAGAGCCTATCAAAAGGATGACAATCCTGAAATACTAGATTATACAATAAGATCTGCATTAGATGTATAGATTGGAGGTAGTTACAATCAAGCAGACGATTAACAATGACCCATTAAAATTCCTTGAAATCCAAGGAAATAATTTGTTCACACACTATTGGTGGGTTATAGACCACCCATTTGGGGCGGTCTGGACCTGCCCCTTTCCCCGGAGTATCGGGGCTTCAGCGGCTACACCGGCAGCCACTGAGGCCCCGATCCGCTGCTTTTCAGGCTGCGGGGAAGCAGCAAAATGCCGCTTCCCCGCAGCCTGAAAAGGGGTGTCCTTGGGGCTTCAAGCCCCAAGGACCACACCGCGGGTTGGGGGGGCCGGGAGGGGAGAAAGGGGCCGCTTGGCCCCTTTCTCCCTTGCTTCGCTGGGCGCAGCTGTCTGAAGGCTGCGCCCAGCGAAGCAAAGCGGCGCCGCGGACCAGGAAGGCGCTCCAAAACAGAGCTCCTTCCTGGTCCGCGGAAAGGGTGCCCTAGGCGCCCTGCTGCGGATTGAGGACGTCACGTCTGCGCCGCCCTGTCTAGAGGCGGCACGGCCGTGACGTCCTCACGGCGGCGGCCATATGGAAGGGCCGCTGCTGTTTAGTGCATGACGAGGATGCACTAGGGTTAGGGTGGTGCGGAAGCACCGGCCTTTTGTAACCCTAGTGCGTGCTTGTCACGCACTAAAAAGTCGGTCTGTAGCCGGCCATTGACATAACAAAAGGGCTGCCATAGTGCTCAGAAATACTTACCTTTTGAGGCCAGAGCTCCGAAAATCCCCCAGGCAGCATGACCAGCGGATTCTGAGAATTGTAGTCCAAAATGTAACTTTTCTAAATTCTGGATTGAAAATGGTTAAGAATAATTTCTCTGAAGCCTATGCATATAATATATTCAAATCACATGGAGCCAATTCCTTTCTAATTAAGCATCGTCTAGTCTGGATTATATGGGTTGTTATGTGGGTCTTGGTGGCTCAATAATTCTGCAGGTATTTGGCCCCTTTCAACTCTGTTTCTAGGGTGGGATGAGAGTTCATTTTCAATTCTGTTCAGATATTCCATGTGGAGTTTACCTTCCACATGTGTAAAAATGGAAGAGCTTCTCTGCTAGAAACTAATTGGTCAGCAAGGGAGAGAATGACCTTCAAGAATTCATCCATTTTCCTTCTTCCTGTCTTTGCAAGCTTTAAAGACTGCAGTTATGGGCTAATTTTTAAAGTGTGGGTGAGTTGAAAATGTCCAGTAAACATATCATTTCTGCCTTTTAAAATGGTAAGTAAACATTGACACAAATATATAGATTTTGAAAAAGTATGTTTTCCCCCTACAGGCATTAGTTAATGTGAAACAAAACACAGCAACAAATATGGAAAATCCAAGGGGTAGACAGTATAACAAAACACCACCTGTTTGTTCACCAAGCTTGAAAGATTCAATTTGATCGGATCAAAAAAACACACACTGAAGATGACAGGAAAAGGTCTCATGGGAAATCCATGTGCTTAGCTGCAAGGCACAAGGTGTCTATGAGAATTAAAATATCCACAGCAACTGCAGATACATAGCCATGACGAAGAGCATTTGCAGTAGGATGGGAGCAGGATGCAGTCACTAAATTGTGTTAATCATATTAAGCAATAGTTTAAGGAAACAAAGCTCTTTCCACATCTCACACGTTGGTATATGAATGGATAGCCTGATTATGCTTTTTGTCATATTACTAGTTAAATATAAATTGAGGGAATGTTTCCCCCCCTCATATTTGATATGCACTTTATTTTTAGGGTTATTTCTGTTCTTCAAGGAATCATCATGTTTAGATTGAATATTTTAAACCACACACCAGATTCTCAT